>NC_083105.1:95809705-96142542 GCF_949774975.1 Lagenorhynchus albirostris | reverse complement strand
GGTAATAGTAAGATGAACAGCTAGAACACCACTTAAGAGCAGGAAATGCACGGTACCCTCCCACATAGAGGGTGAATCATCTTTATATATTTACCCATTTCCTGTAATGATTCAAGACATTGATGAAGGGAAGTGCTGACTCGAGTGGCAGGTGAGTGTCACCCAATGCAACCTCTCTACTCACAGCACACTCTTTCCTATCAGTAGCACTCAGTCTTGCCCCCTGACCTTTTTTATCTTCCTGCCCGCCCCCCCTCCCACCATTACACCATTAGCTTCTCCTTTCCCTCAGGTCAGGAGAGTTTTTCTTAGTCTTAGGGATGGCGAACACTTTTTTTTCACACACTTCTTTTTTCAAGCATGCATCCCCAAATAGTCCCTGTGTATTAGAGAAGCAAAAGGAGCTGGAATATTTATATATTGAATCTTGAGATTTACTGGTGTGAGGGCAGCAAAGCTTTCAGCAGATCTTGGGGGGAAAGAAGGCTCCAAGAACAGAGATGCAGAAATCTCTCTATGTACAATGAGGGTTCCCAGGGATATGAGAGAAGCAATGACAACTTCTGCTACAAGTTAAGGTGAGTGGCAGGGGATGTTTGATTATACACATATATTAGGATGCATATTTCTCCTTATCTATGTGGACAAAGTTTATCAATTTGTCAAGAAGATGACACAAAGAATTGGATAGTTAAATCAGACTCACAGCATCATCAGAGATTTTACCTAGTAGCAAGCTTTACTAGTAATTTCTATGATTCAATCACTGTGACGTACAGACCAAGTGGTGAGAAGTACAAGCTTGCCAGTGCAGCCTGCCAGGTCCTTCCTTTCCACCTTAGGATGTACTGTGGTCCAGACTAACAGATTAACATATGAGCATCCAAATGATGCTTGTGGCTGCACCACAAACACAAAAGGAGATGCTAGGGTCATTATACATCTCCATTTCATACTCAAATGGTTATATAGTTTATGACACATTTTTCTAAGAAGCCATGCTCAATAAACCAATAGACCCCAATTCCATCTCTTATTTTGTTTTGTTTTGACCATAAACCATTTTAGGCAATCTAATACAACCTCCTAAAAACAGTCCATGATAAGGATTTTGGCAAGCAAAACCCACTAGTGTTGGCTAGTAGGTTTGTCATTAATACATGTTTCCAAGGAGATTTTATCAGGTCAGAATCCTTTTTTTTTTCCCCAGGGAGTCCTTCCCCTCCCTTAAAAGGAGAATAATTTGCAACTTGATGCTAGCAATTTTCTTTCCACTCAGAGAATGCACACATTTTCCAAGTCGTGAGATCAAAGTAAATTTCTCATTTGGGACCATTGGAATATATACTATTACTGTGTTCTGGAACATTTTAGTTATACATTGTTAGGCAGGGAAAAGACCTCACTGTTTATAATTAAACTGACATTCATTTATTTTCCCCAGCTCTTTGTTCAGGTTTGAATGATCTTTAGTTATTGGAGTCATTACTTGCTCTGAGCAAGGGCAATAGTAAATTACAGGGAAGAAAAATTGTAGTTGCCTGCAATGGGCACTAGGGCAGAGGAGATCCTGCAGAGAGACATGCATTTTCTGGAAGGACACCTAACATTTAACAAGCAAACATGTAAGTGAAGCTGAACATTTCAGTGGAATTTCCATCTGGGTTCTCTCTGCAACAGACCCCTATAAAGGTCTGAATGAAAAGTTTATTTGGGATGTGTGGTGGATAAAGGTAGGGAGTGTTGATACAGGAAAGGGAAGGCAGAACTCACTATAGGTCATTCTCTTAATCTAGATACTAGAGGAGGAGACTGGAACTTAACGCTGTTGAAAGATTCTGGGAAATGGGAAAAACACAATGTTCTAAATTGCTTCACATTCAGGTCAAAATTGCTGAACTACCCCAAATCCTGAGATTCGTTGCCTGAGGGCCATCCAGGTGAGAATTCCTTAGTACTTCTGGACTGTCATGTGTGAGAACAGCCGGGCTTTCAGCAGTTCCAGGAGGAAAAAGTCTGCAGACAAAGAGCTGCAGATACTGATTGGCCATAGTTTACAAATATTCCGAAGGATATGGGTAGGGAAATGAAAACTTCTGCTGCAAGTGGAGATAAATAGTAGGGAAACTGACACAAAAACAATTCAACTGCCTATGTGCAAAAATGGACCAATCAACCAGGGTCGACAATTCAGAAAGAATTAAAGGGACCATATATATATATATATATATATATATATATACACACACACACACACACACATGTACATATCTTGTGTGTGTGAGCATGTGTGTATTCAGTTATCTTATTTGTGACTTGAGCTTAGAGTTGTTGGACTGAACACATCTTTGATGGATTTTGACTTCTGAGTTAGTGAACTAAGGTAAAGAGAGAGACAGAGCAAAAAATGAGCAAAATTAGGCAGTTTTTGCTAGTTCCGCTTTGTACAACATTGAAACAGAAAAAATAGAATTTAAGAAGGCACAGTTTCATTTATATCACCTCTTTCAACTTGGATTTGCGTAAAATCTGGATGAAGGATTTTCATGTTCACATTCTCGAGGAAGGATTTATGTTTTAGCTATTTTGGTGATTCAGTGAAAGCAGCCCAATGCACACAGTGCAAGTTAAAAAGATGGAAAACTTTTAGCTTCATGGAAACCAAGAAATCAAATCACAGTCCTGGTTTTTTGTTTCTCTTCTTCTTTTTGGTTGAAAAGCCTGTCTTTTACAAAAGAGTTCATCTAAGGTAATATTATGCTTAAAAATAGACAATATAAATAACAAAAAAACTTGGGAGTTATTTTTTGTGTGGGGCTGAACGGTAGATTATATTTCCTGACTCTTAATCGTAGATCAATGTCTCTGTTCTCGACTCTTAATCTGCCTATCTGTCCCTCTTTTGAAATTCCCACTGTTAAGGTTACGCTTGAGGACAAAAATGTGTAACTTGAATTATCTCTATATTATCTGAATAACACTGTAAATGATTATAATAATTAACATATTAGTAAAAATAAGGAGAGTCAAGATTAAATGAAACTTTTTAAGGCTGTTGTGAATGAGGCACTGCGTGTAGGCTTAGGCCAGCTGAGTCAGTCATAGTGTGTGTGTGTGTGTGTGTGTGTGTGTGTGTGTGTGTGTGTGTGTGTGTGTGTGTGTGTATGGGACAGTCATGGGAAGTCCCTCTGATTCTACCTTTTTTATCTTTGCCTTCCATACTTGAGTTAATGAGGCAGGGATCAGAAGCACAGAAGGAGAGTTGGAAAATTCCAACCGCTCTGTACTAAAGAAAATAAATGAAAATCAACAAAACATATAGACACAGAGAGATAGGCTTCATTTGAAATATATCACATATGTGCTCTAGAGAAAGACTACAAGGGTTTCAAACATAAGTGACCTTTTTCTAGTACTTAGCTTTACTATACCATACTTTTCTCATTGATAAAACATGTATATTTATATACCTTTATTATTAAGTCATTTTCAGGGATAAATAAGCTAATATACACCGAGTGCTTTAAACTATGTTTGGCATACGGTAAATAATAGACATTTCTCATTATTAAAAAAGGAAAATTAGAGCTTCCGGGAAATGGCGGAAGAGTAAGACGCGGAGATCACTTTCCTCCCACAGATACTCCGGAAATACATCTACACGTGGAACAACTCCTACAGAACACCTACTGAAGGCAGGCAGAAGACCTCAGACCTCCCAAAGGCAAGAAACCCCCCACGTACCTGGGTAGGGCAAAAGAAAAAAGAATAAACAGAGACAAAAGAATAGGGACGGTACCTGCACCTCTGGGAGGGAGCTGTGAAGGAGGGAAAGTTTCCACACACTAGGAAGCCCCTTCGCGGGCGGAGACCTCGGGTGGCGGAGGGGGGAGCTTCGAAGCCCCGGAGGAGAGCGCAGCAACAGGGGTGCGGAGGGCAAAGCGGAGAGATTCCCGCACAGAAGACCGGTGCCGACAGGCACTCGCCTGCCCGAGAGGCTTGTCTGCTCACCCGCCGGGGCGGGCGGGGCTGCGAGCTGAGGCTCGGGCTTCGGTCGGAGCAGGGAGAGGACTGGGGTTGGCGGCGTGAACACAGCCTGAAGGGGTTAGTGCACCACGGCTAGCTGGGAGGGAGTCCGGGGAAAAGTCAGCACCTGCCGAAGAGGCAAGAGACTTTTTCTTGCCTCTTTGTTTCCTGCTGCGCGAGGAGAGGGGATTAAGAGCGCTGCTTAAAGGAGCTCCAGAGACGGGCGCGAGCCGCGGCTAAAAGCGCAAACCCCAGAGACGGGCATGAGACACTAAGGCTGCTGCTGCCGCCACCAAGAAGCCTGTGTGCGAGCACAGGTCACTCTCCACAACCCCCTTCTGGGGAGCCTGTGCAGCCCGCCACTGCCGGGTCCCGGGATCCAGGGACAACTCCCCGGGAGAACGCACGGCGCGCCTCAGGCTGGTGCAACGTCACGCCGGCCTCTGCCGCCGCAGGCCCGCCCCGCACTCCATGCCCCTCCCCACCCCGGCCTGAGTGAGCCAGAGCCCCCAATCAGCGGCTCCTTTAACCCCGTCCTGTCTGAGCGAACAACAGACGCCCTCTGGCGACTTACACGCAGAGGCGGGGCCAAATCCAAAGCTGAGCCCCGGGAGCTGTGAGAACAAAGAAGAGAAAGGGAAACCTCTCCCAGCAGCCTCAGGAGCAGCGGATTAAAGCTCCACAGTCAACTTGATGTACCTGCATCTGTGGAATACCTGAATACACAACGAATCATCCCAAATTGGGGAAATGGACTTTGAGAGCAAGATTTATGATTCTTTCCCCTTTTCCCCTTTTTGTGAGTGTGTATGTATATGCTTCTGAGTGAGATTTTGTCTGTATAGCTTTGCTTCCACCATTTGTCCTAGGGTTCTATCCGTCCATTTTTGTTTTTTAAGTTTTTTCTTTTTTTTCTTAATAATTATTTTTTTTATTTTAATAACTTTATTATATTTTATCTTACTTTATTTTATTTTACTTTATCTTCTTTCTTTTTTTTCTTCCTTCCCTCCTTCCTCCCTTCCTGCCTCCCTTCTTTCTTTCTTCCTTTCTTTCTTTCTACTTCTACTAATTCTTTCTTTCTAATTTTTCTCCCTTTTATTCTGAGCCGTGTGGATGAAAGGCTCTTGGTGCTGCAGCCAGGAGTCAGTACTGTGCCTCTGAGGTTGGAGAGCCAACTTCAGAACACTGGTCCACAAGAGACCTCCCAGCTGCACACAATATCAAACGGCGAAAATCTCCCACAGATCTCCATCTCAACACCAGCACCCAGCTTCACTCAACGACCAGCAAGCTACAGTGCTGGACATCCTATGCCAAACAACTAGCAAGACAGGAACACAACACCACCCATTAGCAGAGAGGCTGCCTAAAATCATAATAAGTCCACAGACACCCCAAAACACACCACCAAACGTGGACCTACCCACCAGAAAGACAAGATCCAGACTCATCCACCAGAACACAGGCACTAGTCCCCTCCACCAGGAAGCCTACACAACCCACTGAACAAACCTTAGCCACTGGGGACAGACACCAAAAACAACAGGAACTATGAACCTGCAGCCTGCAAAAAGGAGACCCCAAACACAGTAAGATAAGCAAAATGAGAAGACAGAAAAACACACAGCAGATGAAGGAGCAAGATAAAAACCCACCAGACCTAACAAATGAAGAGGAAATGGGCAGTCTACCTGAAAAAGAATTCAGAATAATGATAGTAAAGATGATCCAAAATCTTGGAAATAGAATAGACAAAATGCAAGAAACATTTAACAAGGAACTAGAAGAACTAAAGATGAACCAAACAATGATGAACAGCACAATAAATGAAATTAAAAATACTCTAGATGGGATCAGTAGCAGAATAACTGAGGCAGAAGAACGGATAAGTGACCTGGAAGATAAAATAGTGGAAATAACTATTGCAGAGCAGAATAAAGAAAAAAGAATGAAAAGAACTGAGGACAGTCTCAGAGATCTCTGGGACAACATTAAACGCACCAACATTCGAATTATAGGGGTTCCAGAAGAAGAAGAGAAAAAGAAAGGGACTGAGAAAGTATTTGAAGACATTATAATTGAAAACTTCCCTAATATGGGAAAGGAACTAGTTAACCAAGTCCGGGAAGCACAGAGTCCCATACAGGATAAATCCAAGGAAAAATACGCCAAGACACATATTAATCACACTGTCAAAAATTAAATACAAAGAAAACATATTAAAAGCAGCAAGGGAAAACCAACAAATAACACACAAGGGACTCCCCATAAGGTTAACAGCTGATCTTTCAGCAGAAACTCTGCAAGCCAGAAGGGACTGGCAGGACATATTTAAAGTGATGAAGGAGAAAAACCTACAACAAAGATTACTCTACCCAGCAAGGATCTCATTCAGATTTGATGGAGAAATTAAAACCTTTACAGACAAACAAAAGCTGAGAGAGTTCAGCACCACCAAACCAGCTTTACAACAACTGCTAAAGGAACTTCTCTAGGCAAGAAACACAAGAGAAGGAAAAGACCTACAATATTGAACCCAAAACAATCAAGAAAATGGGAATAGAAACATACATATCGATAATTACCTTAAATGTAAATGGACTAAATGCTCCCACCAAAAGACACAGATTAGCTGAATGGATACAAAAACAAGACCCATATATTTGCTGTCTACAAGAGACTCACTTCAGACCTAGAGACACATACAGACTGAAACTAAGGGGATGGAAAAAGATATTTCATGCAAATGAAAACCAAAAGAAAGCTGGAGTAGCAATTCTCATATCAGACAAAATAGACTTTAAAATAAAGACTATTAGAAGAGACAAAGAAGGACACTACATAATGATCAAGGGATCGATCCAAGAAGAATATATAACAATTGTAAATATTTACGCACCCAACATAGGAGCACCTCAACACATAAGGCAAATAGTAACAGCCATAAAAGGGGAAATCGACAGTAACACATTCATAGTAGGGGACTTTAACACCCCACTTTCACCAATAGACAGATCATCCAAAATGAAAATAAATAAGGAAACAAAAGCTTTAAATGACACATTAAACGAGATGGACTTAATTGATATTTATAGGACATTCCATCCAAAAACAACAGAATACACATTTTTCTCAAGTGCTCATGGAACATTCTCCAGGATACATCATATCTTGGGTCACAAATCAAGCCTTAGTAAATTTAAGAAAATTGAAATTGTATCAAGTATCTTTTCCGACCACAACGCTATGAGATTAGATATCAATTACAGGAAAAGATCTGTAAAAAATACAAACACATGGAGGCTAAACAATACTTAATAACGAAGTGATCACTGAAGAATTCAAAGAGGAAATAAAAAAATACCTAGAAATAAATGACAATGGAGACACGATGACCCAAAATCTATGGGATGCAGCAAAAGCAGTTCTAAGAGGGAAGTTTATAGCAATACAATCCTACCTTAAGAAACAGGAAACATCTCGAATAAACAACCTAACCTTGCACCTAAAGCAATTAGAGAAAGAAGAACAAAAAACCCCCAAAGTTAGCAGAAGGAAAGAAATCATAAACATCAGATCAGAAATAAATGAAAAAGAAATGAAGGAAATGATAGCAAAGATCAATAAAGCAAAAAGCTGTTTCTTTGAGAAGATAAACAAAATTGATAAACCATTAGCCAGACTCATCAAGAAAAAAAGGGAGAAGACTCAAATCAATAGAATTAGAAATGAAAAAGGGGAGGTAACAACTGACACTGCAGAAATACAAAAGATCATGAGCGATTACTACAAGCAACTCTATGCCAATAAAATGGACAACATGGAAGAAATGGACAAATTCTTAGAAATGTACAACCTGCCAAGTCTGAATCAGGAAGAAATAGAAAATATGAACAGACCAATCACAAGCACTGAAATTGAAATTGTAATTAAAAATCTTCCGACAAACAAAAGCCCAGGACCAGTGGCTTCACAGGCAAATTCTATCAAACATTTAGAGAAGAGCTAACACCTATCCTTCTCAAACTCTTCCAAAATATAGCAGAGGGAGGAACACCCCCAAAATCACTCTACGAGGCCGCCATCATCTCGATACCAAAACCAGACAAGGATGTCACAAAGAAAGAAAACTATAGGCCAATATCACTTATGAACCTAGATGCAAAAATCCTCAACAAAATACTAGCAAACAGAATCCAACAGCACATTAAATGGATCATACACCATGATCAAGTGGGGTTTATTCCAGGAATGCAAGGATTCTTTAATATACGCAAATCCATCAATGTGATAAACCATATTAACAAACTGAAGGAGAAAAACCATATGATCATCTCAAGAGATGCAGAGAAAGCTTTCGACAAAATTCAACACCCACTTATGATAAAAACCCTGCAGAAAGTAGGCATAGAGGGAACTTTCCTCAACATAATAAAGGCCATAAATGACAAACCCACAGCCAACATCTTCTTCAATGGTGAAAAACTGAAAGCATATCCACTAAGATCAGGAACAAGACAAGGTTGCCCACTCTCACCACTCTTATTCAAAATAGTTTTGGAAGTTTTAGCCACAGCAATCAGAGAAGAAAAGGAAATAAAAGGAATCCAAATCGGAAAAGAAGAAGTAAAGCTGTCACTGTTTGCAGATGACATGATACTATACATAGAGAATCCTAAAGATGCTACCAGAAAACTACTAGAGCTAATCAATGAATTTGGTAAAGTAGCAGGATACAAAATTAATGCACAGAAATCTCTGGCATTCCTATACACTAATGATGAAAAATCTGAAAGTGAAATCAAGAAAACACTCCCATTTACCATTGCAACAAAAATAATAAAATATCTAGGAATAAACCTACCTAAGGAGACAAAAGACCTGTATGCAGAAAATTATAAGACACTGATGAAAGAAATTAAAGATGATACAAATAGATGGAGAGATATACCATGTTCTTGGATTGGAAGAATCAACGTTGTGAAAATGACTATACTACCCAAAGCAATCTACAGATTCAATGCAATCCCTATCAAACTACCACTGGCATTTTTCACAGAACTAGAACAAAAAATTTCACAATTTGTGTGGAAACACAAAGACCCCGAATAGCCAAAGCAATCTTGAGAACAAAAAATGGAGCTGGAGGAATCAGGCTCCCTGACTTCAGACTATACTACAAATCTACAGTTATCAAGACAGTATGGTACTGGCACAAAAACAGAAACATAGATCAATGGAACAGGATAGAAAGCCCAGAGATAAACCCACGCACATATGGTCACCTTATCTTTGATAAAGGTGGCAGGAATGTACAGTGGAGAAAGAACAGCCTCTTCAATAAGTGGTGCTGGGAAAACTGGACAGGTACATGTAAAAGTATGAGATTAGATCACTCCCTAACACCATACACAAAAATAAGCTCAAAATGGATTAAAGACCTAAATGTAAGGCCAGAAACTATCAAACTCTTAGAGGAAAACATAGGCAGAACACTCTATGACATAAATCACAGCAAGATCCTTTTTGACCCACCTCCTAGAGAAATGGAAATAAAAACAAAAGTAAATAAATGGGACCTAATGAAACTTCAAAGCTTTTGCACAGCAAAGGAAACCATAAACAAGACCAAAACACAACCCTCAGAAGGGGAGAAAATATTTGCAAATGAAGCAACTGACAAAGGACTAATCTCCAAAATTTATAAGCAGCTCATGCAGCTCAATAACAAAAAACCAAACAACCCAATCCAAAAATGGGCAGAAGACCTAAATAGACATTTTTCCAAAGAAGATATACAGACTGCCAATAAACACATGAAAGAATGCTTAACATCATTAATCAGTAGAGAAATGCAAATCAAAACTACAATGAGATATCATCTCACACCAGTCAGAATGGCCATCATCAAAAAATCTAGACACAATAAATGCTGGAGAGGGTGTGGAGAAAAGGAAACCCTCTTGCACTGTTGGTGGGAATGTAAATTAATACAGCCACTGTGGAGAACAGTGTGGAGGTTCCTTAAAAAACTACAAATAGAACTACCATATGACCCAGCAATCCCACTACTGGGCATATACCCTGAGAAAACCAAAATTCAAAAAGAGTCATGTACCAAAATGTTCATTGCAGCTCTATTTACAATAGCCCAGAGATGGAAACAACCTAAGTGTCCATCATCTGATGAATGGATAAAGAAGATGTGGCACATATATACAATGGAATATTACTCAGCTATAAAAAGAAACGAAACTGAGCTATTTGTAATGAGGTGGATAGACCTAGAGTCTGTCATACAGAGTGAAGTAAGTCAGAAAGAGAAAGACAAATACCGTATGCTAATACATATATATGGAATTTAAGAAAAAAAAATGTCATGAAGAACCTAGGGATAAGACAGGAATAAAGACACAGACCTACTAGAGAATGGACTTGAGGATATGGGGAGGGGGAAGGGTAAGCTGTGACAAAGCGAGAGAGAGGCATGGACATATATACACTAACAAACGTAAGGTAGATAGCTAGTGGGAAGCAGCCGCATAGCACAAGGATATCAGGTCAGTGCTTTGTGACCGCCTGGAGGGGTGGGATATGGAGGGTGGGAGGGAGGGAGACGCAAGAGGGAAGAGATATGGGAACATATGTATATGTATAACTGATTCACTTTGTTATAAAGCAGAAACTAACACACCATTGTAAAGCAATTATACTCCAATAAAGATGTTTAAAAAAAAAGATGTAAAAAAAAAAAAAAAAAAGTAAATAAATAAATAAATAAATAATTTAAAAAAAGGAAACATGTGTGGAATTTTATTATACCAAGTAAATTTACCATTAAACATGAAAAAAACTTCCTGTCACCTTCTTTTGTGATAGTCAAAGGGTGTGCATTGCACAAGTTCAGTGAGAATTTCCTGTCTTGTGGTTCCAGAAACATTTTAGAAGATAGTGATTTTACTGCTTCTTGTTCATACTACACATCTGTGTCTCATCAGCAGATGATGCACGCACACTTGAATACACAAGTTTTCTTTTTTAAAAAATTTCTTCATACACAACTTTCAGGTTCCTTAGCCTACAGCTCAGCTCCGTGATCTAACCCAGTTCTTGAACAAGCAGCCATCGTGCCTTTCCTGCATGAACACTGGAACAACATTTCATATGGCAGGTATGTGCAGCCCAAGTCATAAAATGAAAAAATTAAAATAACCAGGAAAACTATCTTGTGGGTATGGCTAATTTGAGGCAACGCTGTAGGACAAGAGTATACATTTTTAGGCTCCCCATGTATCTGTACTTTCTACTTTAATTTCATTTTTCTGATTCTTCATTCTGTAACTTAGAAATGATTTTGTGAAGATTTTTCCAACAGGTTTAAAGAGTGGATTCTGACAGGGATAGCTCTAAATTCTGATTGGCATCTGAATTTACCAGGAAAAATATAAACAACATAATTCTAGCATGAAAATATATAGAGAATGTTAAATATTATCAACAAAATGTTTAAAAGTGTTTTTTTTTTAATTTACCATTTGTGTTGTGACATCCCCCAAACCACCCAGATTAACAGTTTGACACATTGAACTGTTGTGAATGACGACACCCTTTGGGAGTACTCTAATGTTAATGCAGAATCTCCTGATGCTAAATTATTTTAGGGGAAATGCCTGTGAGCAAGTAATTTTTGGTATGAGAAGACGTAATACATGTAAAAAATGGTTCCTGTAAAAAAGTGGTTTTTTACATATCATAATTCAATGTACTGTGAAATGAACTCAGGTTCCCAAGTTATTAGCGCTACATTGGTTGGGGAACCTCTCATCACACCATGTCTTCTCTTCACAGTACAGCCTCTACAAAGCTATGAGCAGCCTGACATTTCTCAGAGTAGCGAATACACTGAGATTAGCAGAAGGACACACTCCCAAGTAGTATTAATATTATTGTAACAATGATGGAATACATGTCATTTAAATGAAAGACTCTGGGTCTAGACAAACTTTCATTTGATTTCTGACTTGGGTACTTAATAGCTCTGATTCCTTGAGAAAATAACATTATTAATGGATCCTACATTTTCTCAGCTACCTAATGGGAATCAGATTCTCTATCTTGTGATTTTTTTGTTGCTGTTACAAAACTAAGAGTTTGTTATATCAGCCCACAAGACCGAACTTGGTGCCTGTTGATCTCTTTTTACTACAGATCTCTAAACTTCTTTGTCAAATTTAAAAATAAGTGGTAAGTACAGTTTGATAAGATAGAGCTGATAAAGAGGAAAAGGTATGGCTAATCTCACTGAAGAATAAAGTACATCATATAAGATTTTTGGTATTGGGTGGAGTTCTAAATGGAATGTCTTCATTTTCCAACATTTCATTGACAAAATTATGGGGTTATTAAACCAAGGAACTGTTTGGATTCTCTCACTGGTTTCTGCTTTTAAGAACTTCAGCTCCTGTGTTTGTTCTTTAAATCTTTACCCTATCTCTCTTTCTTTATAGCTTTTCAGACCACTCCATGGAGGCTGATTTCTGGGGTCTTAGGAGTAATGTGCCTTTTGTTGGTGGCTGCTTTGGGAGTTTTGTTGAAAAATTGTAAGTTTTTCTAATCAAGACTATATAAAAAGATCAAAATTGTGATGAAACTGTCTTACAATAAAGGTTTCATTTTGCTAATGTGTAATATTTTGTTATTTCATAAATCTGTGTCTGATGAAGTAAATTTCTAATTACTTCTTACAGCATTTACTAAACAAAATGTTCAGCCGACATTCTCTCCAGGATCCTCCACAGATCTCCAGGAAGGTGGGTTCCATACTTTGGAAAACTTTAGTGCTGTTAGAGAATGAAATATTCTTGTTTTTCTCACACAGAAGCATGAAGGGATATTATGCTTAGTAATAGAAATTATAGGATAGTCTCATTTTATTGCTAACTTAGTTTATTAAATTACATTGAATGTGTGTCATTTATATATTAAGTAATAAGGAAAATATTAGCCGGAAGTGACCTATTTTTCCTATGTGACTGCTCATGTTTAAGTAACAAAAGCAAATTACAGTAAATATTGTAGCTGATCCTAAGTGCCTGCTTGTGTTTCATAACACATACTTTGATACCTCTTTACCTGTACCTCCGCTTCTTCCATAACTCAGAAAGAAGCACAGAGATTTCTGCAATTCTAAACTCTACTTAACCAGTGAACGTCAGCTCAAAGATATTTTTAAACATATCTTTTCCTAAATGATGTCTCATCATCTTCTGTGTTCATATAGCACTTCATTCATATCTTTTTTCCCTCAGCGTTTTTCCAACTTTATTGAGATATAATTGACATATGACATCGTGTAAGTTTAAAGTGTACAATGATTCACTTATTACAATATTATTGCCACCATAGCATTAACTAACACCTCCATCATGTCACACAACTATCATGTCTTTTTGTGGTGAGAATGTTTAAGAAGCTCTCTTGTAGCAACTCTCCCAAGTATATAATACAGTACTGTTAACTCTAGTTATAATGATGCACAGTAGATCCCTAAAACTTAATCATCTTCTAAATGGAAGCTCGTACCTTTTGACCAACAGCTCCCCATTTCCCCCACATCCCAGCCCCTGGTAGCCCATTCAACTCTACAATCTCAGCACCACTCATTTGACAAAGATTTGAGTGCCTACCACATAATATGACTTTTATCACTGAGGATGGTAAATGTTGAAGACACTATCACTAGTAAACTGGATGGTCAGACTTCAAGCTAAGTGCTTTATTAACTTCATTTTGAAATAAACTATCCAGAATTATTTTCTGACTCAGGAAATATGCTAAAATGCTTTCCTCCTTTAAATATCTCTTTTATCTAGTTCACTTTTAATTACACAGCAGAGATCAACTTTGGGTCACTTCCTCAAAAGAGGTTCTTCTAACCGCCCCCCATCCTATACTCTGCTACACAGTATTTTAACATACTGAATTTCTTGTGTATACTTACACAAATTATCATTAAATATAATTCATAAATGACTGAAATTTGTATAATTCTGTCTCTATCTCTAGAATATAATCTTCATGAGGAAGAAGGGTCATGTCTGAGTCATTCAGATTAATATCCCCTGAACTGTGGTGTATGCAGTAAATTCTCAAAGAATAGTTGTAGAAAACATTAAATAACAAATGAGTAAATAGCACTGAAAACAACGGAATCGCCAATGTCATCAAGTCACGTTTTGTTTTTTCTCTTAGGATCTGGCTGCTGTTCTTGCCGAGAAAAGTGGATTGGCTACCAATGCAGCTGTTACTTCCTTTCTAGTGAATCAAAAACATGGAAAGACAGTAGAAATTTTTGTGTTTCTCAGAATTCCAGTCTACTTCAGATACAAGACAGAAATGAACTGGCATGTATTTAATTCTGATTTTTCTACAATTTTTTTGACCTAGGAAAATATTATCTAAGTAAGCTGAATACTTTGATTCAAGTCTTTAATCAGATAGTAAATAGGCAGTTATATTTGAACTAATTTCCTACACTTTGAAACAGTCAAACAATCTACACAAAATTTCTCAAAGATTTACATTATAGGAATGTGACAGATAAAGTACAAGAAACTTTTTAGAGAGAATTCAAAGAATAAATAATAGATCATTATTTTTATTCAAATGACTTTGAATTTTTAGTTCATTAATTGAATTTATAATTTGTTTTGTAATTATATAGCTTTTGTTATCACTCTTGGAATGAATATGAAGAATATTATAAAACAATTACCCAACTCTTAAGAAAAAGTGAAAATTTTCTCTAGCTCCATGCAGAACCTGTGCTAAGATTTATCCCTCAAGATACTGTTGGTTTGGGATCAAATTTGATTGCTGATCCCCTGTGAAGGAAGTGTTCCATGAAAGCTCTAATTCCCTTTATGACGTTTTTCATTCTGATCTGTATGCAGAAAATTATAAGACACTGATGAAAGAAATTAAAGATGATATAAATAGATGGAGAGATATACCATGTTCTTGGATTGGAAGAATCAACATTGTGAAAATGACTCTACTACCCAAAGCAATCTATAGATTCAATGCAATCCCTATCAAACTACCACTGGCATTTTTCACAGAACTAGAACAAAAAATTTCACAATTTGTATGGAAACACAAAAGACCCCGAATAGCCAAAGCAATCTTGAGAACGAAAGAAGGAACTGGAGGAATCAGGCTCCCAGACTTCAGACTATACTACAAAGCTACAGTTATCAAGACGGTATGGTACTGGCACAAAAACAGAAAGATAGATCAATGGAACAGGATAGAAAGCCCAGAGATAAACCCACGCACATATGGTCACCTTATCTTTGACAAAGGAGGCAGAAATGTACAGTGGAGAAAGGACAGCCTATTCAATAAGTGGTGCTGGGAAAACTGGACAGGTACATGTAAAAGTATGAGATTAGATCACTCCCTAACACCATACACAAAAATAAGCTCAAAATGGATTAAAGACCTAAATGTAAGGCCAGAAACTATCAAACTCTTAGAGGAAAACATAGGCAGAACACTCTATGACATAAATCACAGCAAGGTCCTTTTTGACCCACCTCCTAGAGAAATGGAAATAAAAACAAAAGTAAACAAATGGGACCTAATGAAACTTAAAAGCTTTTTCACAGCAAACGAAACCATAAAGAAGACCAAAAGACAACCCTCAGAATGGGAGAAAATATTTGCAAATGAAGCAACGGACAAAGGATTAATCTCCAAAATTTATAAGCAGCTCATGCAGCTTAATAACAAAAAAACAAACAACCCAATCCAAAAATGGGCAGAAGACCTAAATAGACATTTGTCCAAAGAAGATATACAGAGTGCCAACAAACACATGAAAGAATGCTCAACATCACTAATCATTAGAGAAATGCAAATC
Organism: Lagenorhynchus albirostris; assembly: GCF_949774975.1. Classification (NCBI taxonomy): domain Eukaryota; kingdom Metazoa; phylum Chordata; class Mammalia; order Artiodactyla; family Delphinidae; genus Lagenorhynchus; species Lagenorhynchus albirostris. The sequence goes on along the minus strand of NC_083105.1, from coordinate 96,126,590 downwards.
AAAACTACAATGAGATATCATCTCACACCAGTCAGAATGGCCATCATCAAAAAATCTAGAAACAATAAATGCTGGAGAGGGTGTGGAGAAAAGGGAACCCTCTTGCACTGTTGGTGGGAATGTAAATTGATACAGCCACTGTGGAGAACAGTATGGAGGTTCCTTAAAAAACTACAAATAGAACTACCATATGACCCAGCAATCCCACTACTGGGCATATACCCTGAGAAAACCAAAATTCAAAAAGAGTCATGTACCAAAATGTTCATTGCAGCTCTATTTACAATAGCCCAGAGATGGAAACAACCTAAGTGTCCATCATCGGATGAATGGATAAAGAAGATGTGGCACATATATACAATGGAATATTACTCAGCCATAAAAAGAGACGAAATTGAGCTATTTGTAATGAGGTGGATAGACCTAGAGTCTGTCATACAGAGTGAAGTAAGTCAGAAAGAGAGAGACAAATACCGTATGCTAACACATATATATGGAATTAAAAAAAAAATGTCATGAAAAACCTAGGGGTGAAACAGGAATAAAGACACAGACTTACTAGAGAATGGACTTGAGGCTATGGGGAGGGGGAAGGGTAAAAAAAAAAAAAAAAAAAAAAAGAAGTGAGATTTTGTGGTACGTTTTCCTCCATAAATGAATGGGCCTGATGAATGAGAAATATGAGGCATGTGACTTGACTATACCTCCTAAATTAAAAGTTAAAAATGATTTTAGTTTGTATAATTGAAAAACTGAATCTGACTTTCTTAAAAGTCACTGACTTTCTTAAAAGTACCTGATCCCTAGAGTAGATTCAAAATAGATTAATATGTTGGTCTTTGTTTCCAAACAGCATTTTATGAACTCCATTTCCTATTATTACTGGATTGGACTCTCTTACAGTGAAGAACATCATGCCTGGTTGTGGGAGGATAATTCTACTGTCTCCCAAGATCTGTAAGTTTCTGGCACTCAAAACCTTTTTCTGTTCTTTTTGAGTTTATCCTTAGATCTGATCAGAGAACGTAACATCCAGGAACACTGTAGGTAAGATATCCTGTTTAGGACGTGAGAATACAGAAAAGAGAATTGATACAACAGAATAACAATTTTAGTCCCAACCACAACACCCAAGTGTATGCTCAAGTGAGATGAAGTTAGTGTACTTGTGACTCTAAAAGAGCTTTTGATATATGCTTTTATTTCCTGCCTTGGTACAAGCACTTGGATATGTATGTACATATACAGATTCTCACATACACAAAAGCCATCCAGAGAAAAGAGTATATCCACTATTTTCCTTATTCTGGTGGAGCCCAATATTCTCAGCATCATCCCATATTTCAAACATTCTGGGCTTATTTTCTGTGTATTTGTAATCTTCAAATCTCATTTTCATTCATAAACATGGGATTTACAGTATCATACAATGACAGGTTTTATGCTCTGATTTTTTCCCTAGACTAGATTAGCAGATGCATCTTAGAAGTAAAGTATATAACATACCAAAACCATTAAAAACAACAGCAAAAACAAAAAAATCCCCAACTTCATTGCTATTGATTATTGATGCAATAGCCGAGTTTTTGTAACATTGTACTCTGAAATTGTGAAAACTGACTTGAATGAAAAAAAGATAATGTCTCAATGTGGTAATATCTCATTAAAATGCTTTTAAAATGTCTGTAGTTCTATCATTTAACAAAAACATCATCCTTGAACATTCTCATTTCCTTTTCCCAATATATTAAAACATTATTCTTCATTACAGATTTCCATCCTTTCACCCTCTAAATCCAAAGAACTGCATAATATATGGCCCAAGCGGAGAAGTTTCGGATAGAGACTGTGGGAGTCAATATCGTTATGTCTGTAAGCAACAGCTTATTTAGATGTCTCTTGGGGCAGAAGGGGTGTGCAATGAAGATTCAGTATACTTAGAATGGTAACATATATTACTAACTACCTACTTCTGGGATCTGTAAAATGTTTCAAATTGTGTCTTATCAATCATAATTTTCATGTATTTGAAAATGTGTTTAAATTTTTTATCAAGATATAATTGACATATAACATTACATTAGCTTCAAGTATACAACATAACAATAACTAGACACTAGGTCTAATTAACATCCATCATCATATATAGTTATAATTTTTAAATTTTGCCATGTGTCTTAAAATGGATGAAATGTGTGCCTACACCTAAAATTATAGTCCAGACAAGTAATTTCATGAATATTAATGTATATGGTAAAGAGTGAATTTAATAGTTTATGCATATATTCTTGGAAACTCTCTGCAGAAATTTAAATAAAACTTAATTCATGCCAAATAATATATATCACATCGTATCAGTCCTTTGTGTGGCGTACTGAGTTGAGAAGTCCCATCCTCATCTCTCTTTTTCGGGAAGTAAAAATAATTTTAATGTTCCCTTTCAGTTCTTTCTGGATTTCTATACATCTATATGTTCTAATTTAGAGCTGGAAGTGCCATATAATAGTTTCTTCATACGTGTCACCTGGCCTCAGAGGGGAACACATTTGTGTGTCTTCTCTTGATGCTACAGAGTTCTGCAGAACAGTTGGAAGTCTCTGGCCAAATATATGGTCTCACGTGATTGCTTTCATATTTTGCAAGAGGCAAGGGCATCTAAGCCCTGATCATATAAATTTATAATACTTATTTCTTTACTCCACCTATCTTTCTTGCCTATGCTTATCCATCAGTAAAAAAAAAGCCATTCTTACATGTACATTGAAGATTTTAATCTCTAGCCAGTCCCCAAAGCCTTTTCCTAAAAGTATGTACCAAAAACTAAATACTGTAAGATGTTACAGAAAAACCCAAATGAACTTTTGGGCCAACCCAATAATTACCCTTTTTTTGGGGGGGGTGGAGGAGGGGCTAGCTCATTTTATTGAAGGATTTCTAAATAGGTAAAAGAAAGGGTGGGAACACAATGAGTTCTGATGCCCGTCTGGCCTGGAAGAGATTTTCCCAACCTCACAGATATCAAAAGCCAATTCCCTTTTTGTAATTGTTGCATCTACATCTTAAAAATTGTGTATTGACATCTATATTTGCTCTCTAGTTTTATATTTTAATTAAATAATAATAATTAAGAACCCAAAGTTGATTTTTAAAATACAAAGAGTCAGGAAGAGGAAAGAGCCTCTTATGTTTTATTTCTCAAAATATAAATATAATAGTACTACAGCTTGAACTCTTCACATTCTTGTATGCAGGTTGACTTAGGAAAAATGCACTTAAGTTATACTATGCAAAATTCAGGATAGACTATAACATCTTTCAAATGTTTAACTTGGACTAAGTGAACATGCATTGCACTTTCTAGATATTTGAAATGTTTTGCCTTTGCTGTCCATGTGATTTTCATAATAATATAGTTTAATTGAATTTAAAAAGAACATTATAGGCAACCTTATAATGAAAATAAATACTTTTCTGTTCCAACTGTCCCATCAATCTGTCCTCTTCCCACAAAAATTTCCTCTGAGTTTTTTGTGTGTTTCTTTGTTTTTTCCTACCTGGAGTAGTTTTCTCTGTAATGAACCAAGGATAGTCTATTTTCATAATTTTTGTCCAGGATGAATCTCAACTGTATTTATTTAGCCACATTAAAGTATAGGTTCAAATTGTTACTTTCATATCATTACACTATGAAGTGTTCAGAGTTCAATCAGCCTTTTTTTTTTTTTCCTGAGAACTCATGAACATTTATTACAATGCTGCAAGAACAATGAGGGAACGGAAGGTGTTAAATATGACAGATGATGTCTAATTTCAGAGAGTAATCTATGTCAAAATTGTCTCCATCGAGGGAAGAAAATTCCTGTTGCCACCCAATTATAGCTCAGATGTTTTTTTAAGCTCCCATATCTTTTCAGGGCATTGTGATGGAAAGTGCTGATTCGAATGAAGAGTACTGGTCACCCATGGCAGTGGCCTGCTCACATCTGGCCCCATCATACTAATCACAGTCAATCCAGGAGCATCTGACCCATTTCATTTTTATTATTTTTTCTGCCACTCTTACCTGCATTCTATTTTCCTTCATCCTGAAAATATCTTTGTAGTCCTTGGGATGGGAACAACATTTTTTTTTTTTTTTTTTTTTTGCGGTACGCGGGCCTCTCACTGTTGTGGCCTCTCCCGTTGCAGAGCACAGGCTCCGGACGCGCAGGCTCAGCGGCCATGGCTCACAGGCCCAGCTGCTCCGCGGCATGTGGGATATTCCCGGAGCAGGGCACGAACCCGTGTCCCCTGCCTCGGCAGGCGGACTCTCAACCACTGTGCCACCAGGAAAGCCCTAAAATAAGTTAATTCTTAATGTGTAATGAAATATAACATTAAAATAAAGACACTATCATGAAAAAGACAGGGATCTAGGGCATTAGACATGTGTTTAATTCACAGAGCCACATTTACTAAGTTAATAATTTCACAAATTGCAAGAAGAAGAAAAGAAACAAAGAAAGAAACGGAGAAAGGCAGAAAAAAAGGGGGAGAGGGAGGGAAGGAGGAAGACAATATTAACAAAACCTGGTGTGGGTATTTTAAAAAGTAAAAGAAAATGAAATGCATCTTGTATCAATAATGTAAATCATGTAGTAAAGTTCTTTATAGTGAAGGACTTACAAAGAATAAAATAGTAGGTTCTAAAATTTTAGGAAAAAGACAAGTAAAGAATCTCGCCTCTGAACAACACGAGTGAAAAATAATTTTTTTTCTTTTTGAAATAATCACTACTGAATATGTAAGAGCCTTTTATAAATGAAATGTGAATATGAATTACCTTTTGCACCTAAAATTAAACTAAAACTTTTTTTAGTTTATACACACAATATGTAATTTAATTTAAACTTCATTATTAAGTATGTGGAAAATGTGGGTATTATTTTATTTCTTATTTATGTATTATTTAGGTAAATATTTATTATTATTTTATGGGTGAAGAAATTAAATCTTAGAGGCGGCCAAAATCATACTGCTTATTCAGTATAAACCTATCAGCTATGAGTAATTTATAATATTTTTAGTTAAAAAAGCACTTTTAAATTTATGTCACTTGAGTTGAATATCATAGAAATCCACTAAGGTAAATATGGCATGTCTTATACCTCTATTTAATAGAAAAGGAAACGTAAGTCCATAGAGGCTGTTATTGTCCCAGATCTCAAAGCTAGAGACTGGTAAAATTTTGATTAAAACCCAGTTCTAACTCCAAATACTAAGGCTGTTATCTCAAATTGTGAGATACATTCCTTTAGGTAGTTATTGAAATGAAGGAGGAAAAAACCTTTCAAGTTTTTGAAGCCAGGATTTAAAATATAACATGACCATAATATAAAATGAACATAAGTGAATCATAGTAAATTACTTTTCTATGACTTATATGCTTGTATCAAATTCTGGGTATCTTAAAATTGTACAGACAGACCAAACTACATTTATGTGGAAAGTACGTACCCACGCTGTGATGGGCCGACGGATCTCGGACCAACCCCATCATAGAATTATGACTGCCCATCTATCCCACAGATGAATCCAAATTCTTCATTTTTTACAAAGGATTACTGAATAAAATAAAAATGTGAATTTTTTTCCTGTTTCCTCTCCTTGGGGTGAGTTGATATATTTAGATTAGAAAAGTGAGAATACAGAAAAATTTCACCCATGCAGACATGAAAAAGGAAAGAATGGAAATGAGAATTCATATAGAGCCAGGTAAAATTACTTTTAAATTTTCTCTTACTATAAAATAAAAAACAAAATGTTAAAAAGTGTAATAGCTGTTTTTAGTTCACCTACACTAAGATACTTAAAGATGTTTTTCATCACTGATAGTGAATGATAACACACACAGTTTTTTTTTTTTTTTTTGCGGTACACGGGCCTCTCACTGTTGCGGCCTCTCCCCGCTGCGGAGCACAGGCTCAACGGCCATGGCTCACGGGCCCAGGCACTCCGCGGCATGTGGGATCCTCCTGGACCGGGGCACGAACCCGTGTCCTCTGCATCGGCAGGCAGACTCTCAACCACTGCGCCACCAGGGAAGCCCCACACACAGTTTTTTATTTATAGTTGTCTTATTTTATTTGGTGGTAACTTTATTGGTGGTAATTGCTTTCTTTGCAAGGTAAGTCTGGGTAGGATATATGAATTTTTGTTGAATGAGTTTTTCTAGTATACTTTAATTAAAGTTCTGTCCACATCGTTGTCATCATTTACAAGTTATCGTTGTCATCATTAACAAAACTAATCTCACATTTGTTAATATAGTAACATCTTAACATTGCCTAGCAGAGCTCTCAGGAAAAAATAAAAGGTATTTAATAAATGTGCATAGTGCTTAGATTTTTAAAAATATAAACTGTTTTACATTTGATCATGATAGTTGGAAACAATGAAAATAATTTGTTTCATTTTGAAAGTAAGGTTGTGTGTCACATCTTATAGTAATATCATAACTTCTGATTCTTCAATAAGTATATCCTACTTACCTATCATTAAATAAAGTGGAGCAGAATATACCTCAGAAGTAACAAGTATTCATTGCCTTCAGTAAGTCAATTCAAACACTTAAGAAACAATTAGAATTACCTTATAGCACATACATTTTTAGAAATTTTCTTGAGGTTAAAACCTCAAGAGTTTCTTATTTATTTAACAATACTTGTTAGAAACACACACACAAACACACACAGACACACACCTGATTAGAGAAGGAAGGTCCTGATTCTTGTGGATAAGAGCCTCCTGAAAAAATTAGACATATCCTGAGTTCCTGATTTAGATTTGATACTAGCAATATCCAGTCAATTCTGATCCCTGAAAAGGATATGACAAGTGTTATTCTAATCTCACCTTTCTGTTGAAAAAGCATAGTACAAACCACAGTGCTTCCGCCTCTCACTACACAGAAAATTTCTCTTTTTGGTGGAATAAATGTTAGGTCCTAACATCACTTTAGGACTTAAAAATGGTGAATTCAGTGATAAGAAGTCACCAGAGTTTTAAGAAACAAATGGTGGGATCACATAATCTCTTTCTGAATTTTTTTCAAAAGTGAAAAATTTGTAATAAAATATGGTTATAAGTACTTTGTGGAAAAAACAGAGAAAAAATTAAACTTCTTAATCATTTTGTGCATAGGCTTTTATAAGTTTGAGTGGAATTAAGTATGCTGTATCATATAAGCTGAAACAACAGAGAGATAGCTTTCATATATATACTACATAGGTACATGTATATGCATACATATGTATATATGCATATGTGTGTATTTATATGACCTTTTAATAATTAAAATATAAGTGTATATAAGATAAAAATTCCATGATGAATCATCATATGCCTAATTTAAATAATTATCAACTTATGGCCAATATTATTTCATTTATGATGTACGTAAGTCTCTCAGATCTACCTCTGCTCCTAAATAGGGCTCTTTTCTCCTTCTTCCTTCTGTACACCACTCATTATATTACTCTCTCTTTATTGCTCAGAACAATAGCACCAAATCCCTTACCAGAATAGTAACATAATCAACTAATGTCTTAATGCTCTCATTTTTAGCTATTTATAATTTTTGTTATATCAAGAAATGATGACAGCCAAAAGGAGTTTAAATAGACTGAATGACTAAAAGTAGCATGGTATCCTGGATGGCATAATGGAAGAGAAAATGGATACTAGGTAAAAACTAAAGAAATACAAGTAAAGTATGTTCATTAATAATAATATATCAATATCAGTTCATTCATTGTGAAAAATGCACCATGCTAATGTAAGCTGTTAATAATAAGAGAAACTGGACACTGGGTGTATGGGAACACTCTGTACTACTTTTGCACTTTTTCTGTAAATTTAAGACTATTCTAAGATAAAAAGTTTATTTAAAAATAAGTATTGGTGCTTCTTTATAATGTTATATTCTACAGAATAGTAACAATCATTATCTTTATTATTATTATAAATTAGATGGGGCAATTTGAAAAAGAAAACCAAAAAACGACTCTAAAGGGAAACAGCTTAAGAAGGAGTCATTCATATGAACTTTCACTGAACATGCGCTTCTGAAAACAGAACTTCAACCAGTAAATCCACAACCTATTCAGTCAATAAGAGAATTATCAAGCAATAATTTTTAGTCAATAGAACAATTACATAGACACTGTAACTATTTACTATGTACAACATGTGTGAGATAATTTAACATAGGTAAAAGTCAATTCTGCAAAGTTTGATAAAGCTATAATAATTTTTATGAAATCAATACATTATTTAAAATCTTCCTATAGGGATAATACAAAAGCCATTTTTTTTTTTTTTTTTTTTTTTTGCGGTACGCGGGCCCCTCACTGCCGTGGCCTCACCCGTTGCGGAGCACAGGCTCCGGCCGCGCACGCTCACGGACCCAGCCGCTCCGCGGCACATGCGATCCTCCCGGACCGGGGCACGAACCCGCGTCCCCTGCATCGGCAGGCGGACTCTCAACCACCGCGCCACCAGGGAAACCCAAGCCAAATATTTTTACAGGAGAGAAATAATAAACTTTCAAGGAAGAAATAATTAAAACATATAAACTTTCCTAAACTATAGGGGAGAAAGGAATTGTTGCTATTTTTTTCCACTACGACTAGAGTTGTGTTGATGTCCAAATTAGATGAGAATGTGTTAACAGGAAAAGGAAAAGCCAATCTTACTGTGAAAATTGTCACAAAATCCTAAAACAGTACCAAACCAAATCAAACAGTACATAAAACTGTCTAGTCTATAGATGACCAAATTGAGTTTATTTCAGCGTTGTAATAATAATTTTATTTTGGAAGAAAAATTGTTAAATGAAATTTGCTCCAAACAGTAGATTAAAGAAATAGAAGATGAATATATCCAGATGGAATGCATATTTATTATAATTCAACAGCTTTTCATGATAAAAACAATCTTTAGCATATGTATCAGAATCTGTATAAACATCATTCTTAACCTTGAGGTATTAGTAGCTTTTTAGAAAATCATTAAGACAAAATGATAATAATACCACTTCTTTTCAATATCATTGAGGAGATTCTCCAGCACATTTAAGACCACCATAGGAAATTAAAAAGAAAAGGACTTAAAAAAATTTTTTCTGATGATATATTTATCCACATAGAACATAAAAATATAATTTAATGACCAGTTAATAGAAATAATATTAGTATAACTGAATGTGACATTAATTTGCAAATACTATTAAAGTTCAATAATAAACAGAAATAATTAATTAACTTAACAACCACAACAGAAACACTGTAAGATACTTATGAGTAAATCTAACAGGAATAGACAAGATCTATATTGAACTTATTGTATAATTTTATAGAAATATTTTCAAAAACAACTAAATTTTGATAGGACCACTGAATCTAATAACGATGTCAATTAATCCTAAAATATTTTAGAGATTCAATTTAATTCCAATTAATATCCCAGGTTATCCTATGTTCATTAATGCAAAATCCAAGAGTAGACGTATCACTATTGAAGAAGAAAAAATAGTGAGGGACTTGTCCTACTAATTTTTAAGACCTTTGCTAAAGCTATGTCCCTTACAACAAAGTGACATGAGAACGTAGACAAATCCGATAAATTGAAAGAGAAAAGATACAGACAATGAAAAGCCATGTGAATAGATGAAAAAACAGATGAGGTAGCATTGCAGATAAAGTAGGAAATGAGATACTATTAAATAATTACTGCTGTGAAATTTTTTATGCCAATATAAAAACACACACTTGAATCCCTACTGTATATACATCATATGCAGAAGAATTAGGAACTTAAATCACAACCCTGGTGTGCATTAAAAAAATAAGTAAATATATGAGAGTTGATATCAATTTATAAGATTGATTCAGTATATATTTTATTTATTTTCATTTATTCAAAACATTGAGATAAAGTATAAAGTAAGATAACAAAACATCATAAAATTTTAAGGAAAAGTAAGATATCAAAGTCAAAATTCTTAAAAATATACTAAGGAAATAAGGAAAGCAAATTTGTTGATATGTTTCAACTTGGACAATAAACAATTCTATTCAACATAGGTTTTTTAGTGACAACTATTTGCTAGGTGCTTTTCTAAGCCTTGAAAATGTTAAACAATCTAGGCAAAATTTCTTGCCATCATGGAGTTTACATTTTAGTGTAGGTGATAGAAAAATGGACAAGAAAGTGTGAAACAAGTTCAAGAATAAACAAGATAAGTGAATATGAAACAAGTTGAAGGAAAAAAGAATAATATTATCTTCTGACAGTCTTTGAGCAAAATTCTTTTCAGCTAATCCACATTTTCCATAGACTATTTTAGAGTAAAATTAGATCTCTATATATGAAATGTAGGCTGACATTTACAACCACATTTTAAAAAAATATTTGGTTTATAAAAGGAAATGAATGTGGGCTCGTGCCCCGGTCCGGGAAGATCCCACGTGCCGCGGAGCGGCTGGGCCCGTGAGCCATGGCTGCTGAGCCTGCGCGTCCGGAGCCTGTGCTCCACAACGGGAGAGGCCACAGCAGTGAGAGGCCCGCGTACCGCAAAAAAAAAAAAAAAAAAGAGAGACAATATGTACAAAGAAATTCCAAAATCTTTCTCAATGCTAAGCATATATTCACCTTGCATCTGTCATCATGGAACATTTATTGAGGATGTGCTGAATAGTAGTGATGTTTCAGTGACATGTGAAATTGCAGAAAGACATGACATTGCTTTCAGAAAACATACCTTCTAATAAATGGAATAAAACCAACAAAATGAATTTATGCAGAAAGAGTAATTTGAGTACAAAAGTACATGTATAGATTGCATAAGGACATATTTATCTGACCTTTTAAAACTACTGGATCTAGAAATTTACAATGCTTTGCAAACAGCCTGGGTTCAAGTCATCTAACTGCCACCACTTCCACAAACTATGCAGAAACTAAATTCGTTAAGTGAGAAGAACCACCACGGCCTAATCCACAGGCCTTCTTGGCCAGTAAATAACAGTCTGGTTAACATGACTGAGCCTGTATTAAGCTCTTCCTGTGTACCATAAGGGGAGAAGGTAGTGAGGCACAATGCAATTTTGTGGTGAGAAACAGTCCTCTGGGCAGGATACTGACTTCAAGCTGCGACTCTAAAAGTAGATGTGGTCAGGGATGTTTACTGGACAGTTGCCTAGAAACACAAGCATATGATGTATGGCCATGACCAAGGGAAACTTTTGTAGTCTTGACTTTTCTGTAAATGTGTTTGGATTAATAAGAGACATGACAAAAAGATTCTAAAATTCACATGAGCAATGAAGTGAATAAATGGGACAGGGAGAAACAGAGCTGAGTCTGGATATGCATGGGCATATTGAAGCAGAATTGAAATGCTGAGTGATAAAGAAGTGAAAAATCTGCAAACACACTTGAAAAAATATTTATTCAGAACCTAAATATTTATTCAGAACACTTAGTGGGTATTACGTACTGTGCAAGGAACGTATAATGCCAACTAGTACATTGTAGTAGAATGAACACAAGGCAGGTAATTCATAAATCTTGAACTTCAGCAGGGAGGGAAAGAGAAGAGATCACCGTCTTGGCAACTAACTGATACTGCTTGACACAGTTGCCTGAGCTTGTAATGGATAAATAATTTCTTGGCCCCATCTCGGTTGAAACCTTCTGTAATTCTAAAAATAAACAATTCTACTGAGATGTCATTTCTTTCACAAAGAAATATTTTCATTATATTCACTTAGGCCATGCTAGAAAACTTCATTGTTTGTTTAATATCCATCTATATGATATAATGAAACTGAAAACTTTTCTCCTCCTGTGGTATTAACTTAGAATTTGAGAATAAACAGCATGTAAATAGTAACTCTTTTCAAAATTGCTCTCAAGTGAATCACATGCGTGACTTACAAATTAGAGGACTTCAAATTTCTATTAGCATCCTAGTTATTTTTGTTTGATTGCTTGTTTATTTGCCATTTGACCTTACACTTCCTGCCACAGCAGTAATCTCCACATTCATGGAAAAAAAGAAAGATGCTATTTACAACTTCTGCATCTTGCATCCAACTGGATTTTGTGTTTACTTCAGTACTTTAAATATCAAAGAATAGTAGAATTGTGTAAATATCATGAAATTTGGACAGTACTTATCCCAGGTGCCCAAGGACATAGAGTTAGGAATAAGACAGCACTTTTCCCAAAGAAAAAGGCTCATTAGTTGAAGATCTAGGTAGAACCAAGGTCTCCCAAGTCACAACCTTTTTTGTAAATGCACCTAATAGCAGTTGGTCAAATTCTAATTTATGTATTGCTTCTTCATTTGTTCCCAGTAGATTCATTTGTGTACACAAGAATAAAAATGCATTCAATTTAAGCTCTACAGTTCTCACATTATCCTCTTGGAGAGTTTGAAAATAACTACTAAAAGCTTACAATGTTCCTTCTGTGGTGTTAGCCCATCTCCTGGAGCCTTTTTAAACTGCATTAATTTTTTTCTCCATTATTTTACACAGAATTAACAACATCAAAGCACAACAGAATATATAAATAAACATACAAATAGGAAACTGCTGTATTTTCATGAAGGCTGTTTCTTGTTTATTGTTTGAGCTAGTATCTGTTAAGGATTTCTGTGTGTCAAGCATATTGTTTGGCAATGGATACACATAGTTTAATAAAGTATATAGCACAATCCCTATCATCGAATTGTCCACAATCTATTAAAGGCATAGACATAAGCATATGGTTTTAAATTAATATGTAATTTGCAATGGTAGACACAGTTACTGGGTAGTAGAGAAGCTAGGATTATACATAACAATTTTGCAATGGATGACCAGTATCAACTATGAGGAAATGGTGTTAGGGAAGATGTCCTCGATTAGGTGATTTAGAGGAAGTGTTTTTTAAAACAATATGTTAGATATCAAGCTGAACGGGGTTAACACATACCAAGAATTGAAGATGGAAATGACAAAGACTCAGAAGAAAGAGACAGTAAAATGAATAAAGAGAGCTATACACACTCCGGTACTGTTGGTTTATTAGGTGGGGTTATGAATATCTGGAGATGGATGGAACCTGGAACAGTCTGGAAAGACAAGAAGTGGGTGTGTGTGAGTGAGAAGAAAGATTCATAATCTAAGCTTGAATAGCACCATATAGTCAGTAAAAGCCCTTTGAGGAGTTTTAAGAAAGGATTGACAAGGTCAGGTTTCCACACTGTGGGTAGACAATTTGACCTGTTCAGAGGACAATAGATTTGATACAGATGGGGATAAAGAACAAATAAGAAAAATAGTTAGGGACAGTAGAAGTAAATAGTGTTTTTATCCAAAACTGTGATGTTAGGAATTGTGAAGATGACAATAATTGGGAGGTTACTCACATAGTTGATGACATTAGATCTGACAGTAGGTGAAGACAAGGGTGGGGAGAGGGGGCTTCCCTGGTGGCACCGTGGTTGAGAGTCTGCCTGCCGATGCAGGGGACACGGGTTCGTGCCCAGGTCCGGGAAGATCCACCATGCTGCGGAGCGGCTGGGCCCGTGGGCCATGGCCGCTGAGCCTGTGCGTCCGGAGCCTGTGTGTCCAGAGCCTGTGCTCCACAACTGGAGAGGCCACGGCAGTGAGAGGCCCGTGTCCCGAAAAAAAAAAGAGTGGGGAGAGGGAAAGGATAAGAAAGATGCATACGTTTTTATTTTTTACTGAATGAAATAATGATGGTACCATTAACATAGAGGATACTAGAGGAAGCAGTTTAAGGAAGGGGATGATGACCTAATATATAGACATAATAAGGTATAAAGCCAGCTGGGATTTTTAACCCATTTCTATTTTAAAATACAAATGGACCTCATGGGCCTTAGTTTTATGATTCAAAACACGAAGTTTTACTTTCTAAATATCTTTAATGTTAGACAGTTTGTTTAAAAAATACTCTGTGGTTTACAGAATTTTCTCTTAATAAGAAATGTCAAGAAGACAAGTTAAAAAAGAAATTTTCAAACGTGATGTGTTCTCAAGGTTAATAGGAATAATCATAATTACACTAAAACAGGGTTTGAGTGGTGGTTCCCGATGTGATTACAAACCAGAAAGCCAAATATTTCCTTGTAATTAGATGTTGTTTTAGATTATTAAAGACATATATGCTTGTATCTTTAAGAGCAATGACTCACATTTTCAGTCTCAGCGGAGTGATGCAGTCAAAAGAATGAAAACCATCTAAAAAGTACTTGCAAAAATGTGTACCTCATTTCTGTTTTTTTAATACTCAGAAGTGGTCAAGCACTAGGTCCATATCAACTTTTCTTCTCTCTTGACCTATTCTTCATCTTCTTTCTCTCTCTTTAGACTCATTGTTCTTTTTATTGTTCCTCACCAACACCGTTTATTTCTTTGGCCTTTCTGCTCCGACAGATATGAATTTTATTTGCCCAGATAAGTTCATTATTTCGTTTAACTTCTGTCAAATGTTATCTTCTAGAGTTTCTTTTCCTGAACACACTATTAATATGTTTTATTTCTTAATGTAACTTATTTTCACTTGTATCATTTATTCTAACCTGTTTATTTTGCTTTTTATATTTCTTCCTCACCAGAATATAAAATATGAAAGGACAGGAAGTTTGTCTCCTTCACTGATGTATCTTTAGCACATAAAATAATGTATGGTACATAATAAGTGCTCATCAAACATTAGTTATGTGTTTTATATATTTTCCATTATTTATTTGACATAATTGTTATGTTACGTAGATAAATATTTCTAGTCTTTTATTTATTGATTAGGGGGTGTACTGGGTTGCCTACAAAGTCTTCTGTTGCTCTAAGTTTATATAAATATTCTGAAACATTTCTAAATTGCCTTATTGATAATAATTTTTGCTTAAAGAATCATATGACAAACACTAATGTACCCACTATCAAGCTTAGGAAATATATTATGAATAGATGTAAAATTTTTATCTGCTCATTCATAATTTAATTCCCTCTTTTCCCTTTAGAGGATCCCTATTACCTATTTATTTATATCTAATACATACGGCTATGTCTTGCATGTATTTTTAAAAAGGACATAAACAATGTATAATGTGTATTTTTAGAATTATTTATATTGGCTCAAATTTGTATTTTTGACCTCCCTTAATATTGATATACTCAATATTGTGCTATTTTATTCACTTTCTTCATAAAATATAGTCTATTCTATGAATATAGGACAATATTTTCACCTATTTTCTTTTCTAAGGATATTCAGATTCTTCCTGTTTTTCATTTTTATTATCACTCAAAATTCTGTCTTGAATGTTCTTCAATATCTTTCCTTAACCATATTTACAGGAGTGTTTCTTCTAGACTATGTACTTACCAGTTTTGGGGTACTAGTATAAGTATATTCAAAACTTCACAAATATTGACTAATTGCTTTTCAAAACTTGTTATTACTTTCACCCCAAGCAGAAGTACATGAGAACTTCCATTTTTTTACACCATATCCATGATTTGGAATCTACAATCTTTTCATATTTCTAATATTGTGAATACAAAATTTTGTTAGGATGTCTTGGTTTGCCTTTGCATGATAATTACTTACATTTAACTTTTGTAATAGTATCATTAAGGAATATTCAGGTCTAATTCTCTGTGAATTGTCTTTTCACATATTTTATGTTGAATCGGTTGTGTAAATTAGTAAATGTTTAAAAACCCACTCTATGGTGGTGGGGAAGATCTCATTGGTAGAGTTTGCCAATTTTATTTGTGTAAGTACTCTGACCATAATCAAATTTAAAGCTACTAACCTGATACCACTGAATGCAGAATTGAGAAGGGAAGAGATTTATAGTAGTACAACATTGTACACTATTTCAACAACCAGATATGATAGATGCAAATAACTTCATAAGTATAGTAAATTTAGCAAAATAACTAAAAATGAGTTTTGAGTATTTATTACTTTTATTGTTAGTATGATTTACAATATTTATATTTATATAATTGAATTTTAGTAATGATTGTGTTTAACAGCTTGTTTTCAAAATTCCTGAAATTTTAACAATAATCTCTTTTGATTAGCTATGAGCCCGATCCAGCAAACCACTCACTGATTGTATAATCTGTGCTAGTCTGGGTGTATCTTTCCAATCTTAATAATATATTTTACTGTCCAGATAATAAATTTACTTATTTAATTATTACTTTATAGCATCGTTTGCATTTATGATTTGGATTTTTGGAAATTTGATTGAGAAGTGTATCCTTCACTAAAGGTTTTGAAGTTTGCAACTGTATTTTCTGTTAAACTTGTGAGGACGTCTTTCATAATTAGATCTCTGATATTCAATACTTTTCCACAGGGAAATGATTTTTTCCATCATCTTTATTGAATAATCTATTCTTTTCTTAGGATCTGTAATATTACCTCTGCAACCACATATTTATTGTTCAATATATTCATAGACTTTTTTATTTTCCAGAATTTGGTTCGGTTCCTCGGACTAATGACAAAATATATTCTTCATGCTCTTCATCCACACTGTCTTGAGTATTCTTGGTGTTTTCTACTTTATATGATTTGAAATTGAGTGATACAGAACTCAGTCCCATCTGTGGACCCTGCAGTTGCCTGTGAACCAGCTCCAGTTCCTCCCTCTTTCAGGGAACCTCTGGAAAACAATGTCTTAGACAATCACTCACAGACAAAAGAACCCTTGTGGAGGTCCAGGCTTCCAGAGAAGAAGTTCCACCACACCACTGGAGCAAAGAATATGAGATTGGATGCATTAGAGAAGATAAGAGGAGCAACCTGACTTTACCTACGTTACCCTTCCTCCATGGAAACACAGTTTTAGGGCCAAGAGAGACCTTCTTGGCCCATGTTTTTTCCACTAGGAAAAGTAAGAGAGTGTGAGTGAGCACCCGGCCTTCTCAGCTATATGGGAGGCTGCCAAAGAGGCTGATTTCTCTCATGCCTCACCCAGGGCACTGAATCATATGTATAACTGGGGGGCTGAGAAGAGTCTAAGATAGCAGCAAATAGGACTCTAAAAGGGCATTAAAAGGATGCAGATCCTACTAACTGTGTCACTGGCTCCATCAGGAAACCTGCCTATGAGCCACTTGGATCCGCCCAACTGGCCCACAGGCACCCTCAGTAATAAGCTCACCTCACCTCAAAACACCCACACCCTGTAGTTGCCTCCCTGTGGGCACTCCCAACTGTAGCATAGAGAGTGAGCTTTGGCAGATGGCTAGTGAGCATGTGCAGAAAACTAGTCTGAATCTGAAGGCCAACAAGAGACCACAAACATGAACTTTAACATCATGTTTGTGAAAACAAAAGGCTTTCAGCACCCAGCCTGGTTCATTGCAAAATTAAGATAAGGTATACAAACTTAAAACTTTTGCCACAAGACGGAGCACAAAGTGTGGAGCAGGGGCATCCATAAAAGGTTCTAAAAAGCCTCAGAATCACTAGCAGTTTTGATGGAAGGTAATTCTCTCCTGAGGTCAGTGAGTAAACGGGAGAAGGTGGCTACTACTTCAAATACAAAGACAGCAATAGAAAACTTCAAGAAGCATGAAAAATGTCACCACCAAAGGATCACAGTAATTTTCCAGCAACCAACCCCAAAGACATGGAAATCTATGAATTAACCAATAAAGAATTCAAAATAGCTGTTTCAGGGAAGCTCAACAAGCTAGAAGAAAAAATGAAAAATAATTCAACACTGTAAGGAAAACAATAAATGAAAAATGATAAGGTTAGCAAAGTGATACAAATCGTAAAAAGAACTAAACAGAATTGAAGAATACAATAGATGAAACAAAAATATAATGGAAGCATCAACACCAAATGGATCAAGCAGAAGAAAGAATCTGTAAACTAGAAGACAAGACCTTTGAAATTATCCAGTCAGAGGAGAACAAAGAAAGACCAACTAAAAAAGTGAATAAAGCCTGTATGATATATGGCATATCATCAAAAGAACCAACTTGCAGACTACTGGAGTTCCAGGAGGAGAGAGGGACAAGGGGGTGGAAAGTTATTTTGAAAAAATAATGGTGAGAACTTCCCAAGTCTGCTGAGAGATTTTGATACCCACATTTATGAAGCTCCTGAGTCACCAATCAAAATCAACTTAAAGAGATTCTCTCCAAGACACATTATAATAAAACTGTAAAAAGAAATCAAGGACAAAGAGATAGTCTTAAAACCAGTGGGAGAAAAAGAAGATAGTAACTTACAGGGGAACTCCTAGAGGGCTATGAGATTTCCAAGCAAAACCTTACAAACCAGGAGAGAGTGGGATAGTGCCGGGGAAAAAAACTGCCAAGCAAGAATATTCAACCTGGCAAATGTGTCCTTCAGAATTGAAAGATAAAGGTCTTCTCAAAAAAACAAACAAAAGCTGAGGAAATTCATCATCACTAGACCTGTCTTATGAGAAATGCTGAAAGGGGTTCTTTAACCTCAAATGAAAGGATGCTAATTAGTAACATGAGAACATAGAAAATATACAGGACATTGGTCAAGGTCAAATCCAGAATACTCTAATACTGAAATAGTATAAAGGTTAAAGGAAAAGAATATTAGAAATAACTATAGGAAAAATAATTTGTTTTTAAACACACAATATAAAAAAATTACCTTTTTGTGATATGAAAAACATAAAAAGAGTGAGTAAAAAGGTAAGGTTTGGTTTGCAACTGAAGTTGTTATCAGCATAAAATAGATTGTTATATCTATAGCATGTATTATTTAAGCCTGAAGGTAACCACAAAGTGAAAACCTATGATAGATTCACAAAAAAATAAAGAGAAGAGAATCAAAACATACCACTATGGGAAATTATCAATTCACAAACAAATGCAGCAAGAGAAAGAGAAAAGAACAAGGAAACTACAAAAGATCCAGAAAACAATAAAATGGCTTAAGTAAGTGCCTGCCTGTTAATAATTACCTTAAATGTAAATGGATTGAATTCTCCAACCAAAAGGCATAGAGTGACTGGATGGATAAGAAAACTGAGACCCAACTACATATATACGTATAGGGACTCACTTCAGCTTTGAGGATTCACTTAGGCTAAAAGTGAAGGGATGAAAAACGATATTCCACAGAATTGGAAACCAAAATAAAGAAGGGGTAGTGATACTTATAACAAACAAAATAGAATTTAAACAAAAATGGTAACAAGAGCTAAAGAAAGTCATTGCATATAATGATAAAAGAGTTATTCATCAAGAAGATATAACAATGCAAATATACATTGTTCATACAATGTTCATTGCAGCACTATTTACAATAGCCAGGACATGGAAGCAACCTACATGTCCATTGACAGATGAATGGATAAAGAAGATGTTGCATACACATACAATGGAATATTACTCAGCCCTAAAAAGAAACGAAATTGAGTTATTTGTATGTGGTGGATGGACCTAGAGTCTGTCATACAGAATGAACTGTCAGAAAGAGAAAAACAAATACCATATGCTAACACATATGTATGGAATTTTTTAAAAAATGGTACTGATGAACCTAGCAGTGGGCCAGGAATAAAGACACAGACATAGAGAATGGACTTGAGGACACAGGGTTGGGAGGGGAAGCTGGGGCAAAATGAGAGAAGTATTGACATATATACACTACCAAATGTAAAATAGCTAGTGGGATATAGCTGCATAACACAGGAACATCAGCTCCGTGTTTTGCGACCACCTAGAGGGGTGGGATAGGGAAGGTGGGAGGGAGGCTCTAGAGGGAGGGGATATGGGGATATATGTATGCATATGGCTGATTTGCTTTGTTGTACCACAAAACTAACACAGCATTGTGAATCAATTATACTCCAATAAAGATGTATATATAAAAAAAGAAACCCTTATTCTAGGTGAAAACCTGGATATGCAGAAGGGAAAGAAGAGTTGTAAGAATTATGTGGATATATTTAATGGATATCGAGTCGACAAAATATTAACAATAAAGTTTCAAATTTTAAAATATATATTTGTATTTGAATTCAAGGGAGCAAATACGGCATAAGCAGTAAATAAAGGTAGAAGGTAGTTATGTCTTTTCACTTTTCGAGAAAGGGTAAAGGTATTAATTTGTAGACTTTAATGAGTTAATAATTTATGCTGTAAAATGTGGGGCACTAATAACATATTTAAAACATTAAACTGACAACAGAGGATAGTTAAAATAGTTAAAATAGTTATTGTGAAAGATAAAAAGAAAACAACAAAAGAAGTGGAGTTCAAAGAAATGGTAGCATTCATCTCTGATTAAGGATAACTATATTATACTTAATTAATTATATATACATACAATACATACTTATATATAAATAATATATGTAAATATATCTTATAATAATTTAAAAATTATGTTAAATATAGAGTAACTTCCAATTTAAATTCTAAGAATATTTAAAATAACTGTTCACTATCTTAATGAGAAACTCCTTTAACAAAAGCCTAAAGAAAGAGGAAAGTAAAAAGATGAAAAATATACCATGCAACACAAGCCAGTAGAAAATTGCTATAGTTAGTATACTGTTATAATAGAAGGCAAGAGCCGTCTTGGAAATGATGAAGCATGTTTCATAATGATAGATAGAGTATCTAAACTATTAGCAATGTTTTCTAAAAAATCTTTATGTACTTAATAATACAAGTTCAACATAAGTTTGAAAAAAGTGAACTATTACAAATAGAGATTTAAACGATTCTCTCTCACTGCTTACAAACAAGCAGATATCAGTAAGGCTAAAGAAAGATTTAAACTAGACAACTAATCAATACATATATGTAGAACACATACTATATACTAGTATGGACTATTCATATTTTTTTACATAGAAATTTTCAAAAAATACACTATAAATCATATTTCCAAGCATATTCATATAAAAATATAGAAGTGATGTCACTGCAGTAGCCGCTAGGCAAGTTTGGCAAGTGGGCACTTGAAATGTGGGCATTCAATTTTAATTAGTTAAAAAAATAATATTTTAATATTGGTTCCTCTTTCACACCAGCCACTTTTAACAAAGATGTGGAATATTTCTAGCTTCACAGAAAGTTCTCTAACCAAACAGAATGCTCTTTACTATATGCAGAAGTCAATAACCAAAACTTTGAAAATCCTTATATGGTGTTAAATTCAGTAATAAATGTCTAAGTAACAGATGGACCATAGAAATGACCACAATGAACGTTCAAAATTTTTATAAGAATTACAAGGAAAATATAAAACCAAATGTCTGTCTTGTGAAGTATTGATTGCCTTAAATGCTTACCTTACAAACTAAATAAAACAAAACAAAGCAGAAATCCAAGCATGCATCACAAGAAACTAAAAATGGAAAAGCTAAATTTAGGTGAAATTAAAACCAAATGAAGTAGAAGGAAGAAAACAATAAATAGTACAAAATCAAGACAAAGAACAAAATTACAATAGAGAGGAACAAGGCCAAATGTATTCTCATTGAAAGCATTTAATAAAATTGATAAAAGACTGCTGAAAGAAAGGTGAGGAGAGGGAATCCCTGATGGTTCAGTGGTTAAGACACCACGCTCTCACTGCCGAGGCCCCGGGTTCATTCCTTGGTCAGGGAACTAAGAGTCCACAAGCCATGCGGTGTGGCCAAAAAAAAAAAATTTGAGAAGAAACAAGTCTTTTATGTCTATAATAAATATGGGGATACCATGTGGTTTTTACAGATAAAAAAAGCAATATTATGAAAACATTTTAGTATCTATAAAAAATAGAAAAATCCTAAATTGAAAATTACCAAAATGCATCACAAAAAATAGAAACCTGAGTAAACCTAACACATATTGTAAAGAAATTGAGTTCGTTATATAAACCTTCCCACAAAAAAGTTCTAGAAGCTCAGATGGCACTAGTAATGAATAATAACACTTGAAAACGTAGCAGTACTCTTTCACAAAGGTCCAGGTAAAAGAAAAGGAAATGCTTCCTAAAAATAGCCTTGGTAACAACTTGTCAAGTACATAACGTAAATGAAAACTCAGTCAAATTTCTTTGGGAACACAGATAAAGAAAAACTTCAGCTTGACCTAGATATAATATATGCATTGATTTTTTAAAAAAGGACAACACATGATCATTGTGATTTTACTTCAAAATGCAAGACTGGTTTAACATATGAAAGAAATAAAGGTAATTTACTTCATAATCATTACACAGAGAAAACGTTTATCATTCCAACTGATGGAAAAACAATACAAATGTAACGTCAATTGATTATAAAATTTGTTTGAAAAATGAGAATATTATGGAACTGTTTTCATATGAGAAACTTATGATGAAAAAAACCTTAAGATGAATCTCATATTGATGAAATACTGAAAGCTTTTCCTCGAAAATAGAAAAGGATACATATAGAACCTTTACTGTACCTTCTATTCGACATTGAAAATAAAATCCTAGCCTATAAAAATAAGTCAAGAAAAAAAATTGCATCTGGAAAGAAGAAATAAAGTGTGATTATTTACAAATGCAAGAGCTGTTATATAAAAATCCAGAAGACTATATATTTGAAATGACAGAATTAATACATAAAGTCAGAGAAATCATTGGCTATAAGACCAATATGTAAACCTCATTGTATTACTGTTTACAGCAGCAAAACTTACTAAAAATTTTCAAATGAGGATGTCATTTACAAAAGCATGAGAGTGAAATACCAATGTATCTTTAAGAACTCAATATAGAAAAATACAAAATATAATAGGGAGAATTTAAAGAAAACCTAATTCATAGAGAGATAAAGCATGATATTGACTGGAAGAGCCAATATTGTAAAGATGACTATCTTTACAAATTACTTTGAAGATTAAATGCAATCCCAAACATAATTCCAGGATTTTTTTTAAAAACAGCTTTATTGAGGTGTAATTTACATGGCATAAAATGTATCCACTTAAAGTGTATAAATCAGTGATTTTTTTCTTTAGTATATTCACAGAGTTTACAACCATCAACAGTAACAAACTCTAGACGTTTTCATCGCCCCCAGAAGAAACATAGTAACCATTAGCAGTCATTTTCCAATCCTACCTCTGCTCAGCCCTTGGTAACCAGCAATCCACTCTCTGCCTCTAGAATAGGTTTCCCTCTTCTTGATATTTCATATAAATGGACTCACACAACATGCGATCTTTTACAAAGGTTGAAGGCCATAAAAATAATGTAGAGTAAAAACAGCCAGACACAAAAGTAACGATATCTATATTTTTTGGTGCGCATATTATATTTCAAAATAATTCATTTTAGAATTTATACAATCATAATATTATTTCCATTTCATAAAAGTTAAAGTTACTCAACAGCATCCAAACTCACGTTTTCTCGAGCTGATCCTTGCAATTATATGTATGTGGAAGCTCACAACTGTCTGATCTAATGCCATCTGAATAGAGCAGAGCACAGTTATGTTCATCAGGTGATGTGTCTGTTATACTGTAATGGAAAAAAAAGCACAATTCTGTTATATCATATGAGGACAACTCATGAAACAATAGCATTTTCCATGTCACTGTAATAAAAGCTATTTTGAAAATGGGTAATGATATTTTAATATAATTTTAGTAAGAGATTGTTATTAGGGAAATGGGTTATTGAAGAGCCCATTCTTTAATAACTATATCAACATTTTATTAACTTTCAACATCCTCCTTCATCTTTCTATAATTCAACTAAAACAAATGTTTTAATATTATTCTTAAAATTTTTAATCTTTTCCTCCTCTATACAGTATTATTTTTAAAAACTTACTGTAGTTTGTAAGTTGAACCATTTAGCCACATCCATGGATGATCACGGCCTTTACGAAAGACTGAAATCCATGACATAATTGATAGGGACATCAGGAATTTCTAGCCAAAAATAAAGAATTTTCACTTAAATAGTCGTCATGAAAGATTTTTATTAATTTTTCAAAGGCAAGTAGTGTGTTCTTTCATAGGATCCTTAGTTTTCTGAACAAAATGAGTGTTAAGAGTCTCATCTAACACTAAAAATATATTAAAGTTCAAAGTTTTAATACTGCCAAATACATTATCCAAGGTCAGTACTTTTGATGTAAAATTAACTCAAACAGTTATGCTTAGCAGTTTCACTGTTTTTCTTAGGTTAATAAGGAAAATTCTGATTCATGTAATTCAACTGTTACCCATGTTGTCAAAACTAACACAGCAAGGCTTTAAATAAGATTTTAGATTCTGTGACATCCATTTCTCAGGATACTGTGACCATATCAATGGATTTCTCCTCTATGTTTCTCAGAGTTTCGGTTTTAGAAGGAAATTAAGGGAATGAAATTGAGAAAATAAGTGACACGAAAGCCAAAGATTTGGTTTCCCGGGGCTCACACCGTTCTTTGACTAGATCAACCCCCAATCACTCTGTTTCTGTGTTGCTAGAATCTAAGGGACCAGACAAGGAGTCAGAGACTCATTTCTCTCAGCTGCGCCCAGTTAAGTACAACTGTAAACACTGGAACTAATGAAAGACACAAGTCAAGGAGAACTCTGAAAGGTGGAAAGAGAAAGGCGAAATGGTTTGCGACCCTGGGGTTAAGGAACAACTATTAGGGGCATCTTATATCCACCACCCAACCGAAGAAAGTGACCAAGGCCTGCTGCTTCCCAACACCCAGCCTAGCCATTCCTCCTTGGTGTTGAGGGGAATCCTGTGGGCGACACCAGGTGAGCCTTACAAGGTGATCCAGCAGGACACCTGCTAACAAGAAGCAGCCAGAGTAAGGGCTTCTCCTCCCCCTCCACCGAGAGATACCAGAGTTGGGGGGTAGGGGTGGAGGTGGGACCAGCGAAGGGGATCCCATGACTAAAAGTACTGAACCCAGGAAGCCTCTTTATATCTGAGGGCATAAGACTCCATCTGTAACCAGAGACATTGGGTAGATTGGATTTTAAATGTTATATTTACATAATGAGCAGTGGAAATTTACAAACTACACATAAATGCAATAATATGGATGAATTGCAAAAATAGCATATGGGGGTGAGAGGAGACAGGAAGAAAAATGCATACTCTATGATTCCATGTATATGAAGTTCAAAAACAAGCAAAGAGGGGCTTCTCTGGTGGCGCAGTGGTTGAGAGTCCACCTGCCGATGCAGGGGACACGGGTCCGTGCCCCGGTCCGGGAAGATCCCACATGCCGCGGAGCGGCTGGGCCCGTGAGCCATGGCCGCTGAGCCTGTGCGTCCAGAGCCTGTGCTCCGCAATGGGAGAGGCCACAACAGTGAGAGGCCCGCGTACCACACACACACACACAAAAACAACAACCAAGCAAAGAGATTCTATAATATCAAAAGTCAGGACAGTGGGTATACACGGAGGGTGGAGAAGTGATGAGAGAATACAGAGGAGTGGGGCTGCTATGAAGTGGAAACTTCTATTCCACGATCTGATATGCAATTACATGGTTCTATACATATTGTGATCAATATGCAAAATCATGATATGTTTATTTTCCTTTATATATTGTAAAATTAAATAGCACAGTTTATTTTAGAAAATAATAGCATTTGTAGAAACATGTTTTTTTTATGAAAAGCAAGAACTGGAAATTATCAAACGTGTATTAATGGTATAAAAATATAAATAGAATATCATAAAGTTGTATTCTGTTGTTTAATGGAACATTAATAGGCCTTAAACAAACTGCAAATATGTACAAAACCACAAGTGAATCCTAGCAAATATAATATTGACTGAATCAAGCCTTTAACAAAGTGTTTGCAACATTTAGTATCTTACCTTTTCTTCTTCATTATCTATATAAAGCAGAGTAGAGTTCTTAGCAGCACAGGCCGTCACACTCTCATGCCATGTTTTTTTTTCCAAATGAATACAATAGCAATTGTTGGAACATGTAAACCACTGTTTTGGACAATGACCAGCATGACATTCTGAAGAAAGATTGTGAATTATTATCTAAAAACAATTTGAATTAAAAAAAATGAAAACTAACTTACATATATGCATAGGTATAAATATACATGTGTGTATATATATAAAACACATCTATGCACCCTCAAGGCTGGTGCATATAAAACAAACCACACTCATACATTCACAGAAGTGTCAGTCTCTCACCCCCCAATTTATGTCTCCGTATAAAGCAAACACACAGAAATAGCCACTCTTTACATGTCCTGAAAATCAAGAAATGAAACCTCTGTTTTAGAATAGCAAAATTATTTGTCTCTTATCATATTACAGAGGGAGGAAATTTGAGCCAGTGGCAACAGTGGGTATGGTGATCATATTGTTGCATAGGGAGAAACACTCTCCTATAATCATTATTTATGAATATTTGTTGCCATATTTTGTAATTTATGTTCAACCCCAAAATCTATTCTTATTTTCACTAGCCTAAGATAGAGACAAAATACAAACTGTATTTATATCAGAACTTTGAAAATCATTATGTACCTTTCTGGAGCCTTTTTATCGGAGAGGAGTTATTCTGCTCCCGTATTGCAGTAGCTACAAAATTAATCATTATAAAAGTTAATATTGATCTAAATAAATCATAATGATTGTAGTTTCTGAGTTGAAATTTGGTTTATTGCTTAGGATTGGAATAATCTGGAATAAAATTGATTTTACCAAGAAAAATTAAGTAATGAAGATTTGGTTGAAAAAATATTTCAAAAGCCTAAAGGAACAGATCACCATCTCTTATAGTATTTGTTTTAACCAATCTCAAGAATTAATTTGTATTTCTCAATAAGATCTTTCAATATCCTAAAGCATGCTTTTGAGGTATGAAATCAGAATATACATATACATACTCTCTGTAATTATTGTGTTGTATACTTTTGACAAATTCAGAATAACCATTCCACATTTAGTCTAAATGCATACATTTTAATGAGATGCCCATTCCATAATATTATGAAGTGTTTAGAGGCACTGACCATCATTAAAGTGTAAAGTTCCCTTACAATTTTTCAAAAATCTACTTACAGGGAGTAAAAACTATCATTGTTACCACACTGGACATCAAAACAAGGCAGATGATTCCCAGAACCCCAGCAATGAGCTTCTCTGGAGGTGATGGTAAATCTGCAGGGAAAGAAAAGGAAACACTGAGAAAAGAGTGATGGTGACAGTTGTTTAGAAAGTTTACAAACAAGAGAACCCACATAAACAGGGAGTTATATACATAAACTTGGACCCCAAGCCCATTTCTACCACTATAATCTTTCTCTCAGAATATACCTTTGCATTTTCAGCATATATAACGCTTCATGAGTTGTTGATCAAAGACTACAAATTACAGCAATGCCAGAATAAAAGTAGTCCTCCAATTTCACATTAGAATCCCATCTCCAACTTTAAGTTCTGTTCCTCAAAATGAAAAATATGTGAACTTATCCCCTACTCTTTCTCCAACCTCTGTACTCCAACTGCATATCCTAGAACAGTTCCATCATGTGACTATTAAATGCTTTACCTTTGCAGTGGTAGTTCTTGTCATTCCCTCGAAGATTCTGAGAAGCATTTTGAAGATTTAATTCTGCATAGGTTATTTCCTGCTCAGTTATTGAAATGGAACTTTTAGTGCCCTTAGGTTTTATTTGTTGCCTCTTTGAGTTCTTGGCTACCTTCAGTTCTGCATAGGCTACTCCTTGGTTATTCATCTCTGCAGCTGAATTATGTCAGACAGTGCTCTAAGTGTACTTAGGAATGAATGGTGTATATAAGATGAGATTCCCTAGTACAGTAAAATGGGCGGGGTAGAGTCTAGTGCTCACTTCGCAGTAGAACAATCTTAAGGCCTGGTTTTAAATTCCTTAGAGCTTTAAACAAGTGTCTCATGGTAGAATACTTTTTTTGTAAGTTATTCTACATTTGACAATATATTTTTGGTTGAAACAATGAAAAGCAATAAATTAGGGAGGAGTAAAGAAGTTCATGACTAATAATATCCTACTCAGATTCCACAGAAATATTTTAACACCATTATAATGCTTGTATTAAAATTAAAATGTTTTATTAGAAAAGAGAGATTCACCTATATTTATGATAATTTTGAAATCCAGTAATGGTTATAGAGTATTTTAAAGATGGGGAAAGTGTAATGTTGGCATGTACAACAATCTCCTACACTAAATTACATTATTTGGTGACTTACATTTACTTATGAAAAGTGTTACCAAATGGTCGTTATTTTGAATGGTTGAGGAGTTCTGAGAAGACATTAAAAATTGAGGAAATACTTCATGTATTGGAAAATGTTACATGATACACTAAACTTATATATAACCTAGACAATATTGAAAATAAAACAACAGAAAAAGACTAAAAAATACTTAGTTTGTAAAAGTAATCGATAATTGACTTAATGGCTAAGATATGAACCCACAAAATAATAAACAAATATAAGTAATTTATGGAAGAACACTGTTAATTCAAACTTCCAGAAAGATCCTATAGGTGTCAAAGTTAGTAAAGGTCATTTTAGTTGTATAAGTGATGGTAATTACTTATAAAAATTACTTATAAAAAAATCCAGATAACATAACTTAATAATTCAGTCAATGGATGCTGTAGTCAGAAAGACCTGGAAATAAATTATGGCTTTGAAACTTACAAGAGTGTGACTGTTAAAAAATTATTTAGTATCTAGTAACCTATCTTACTAATCTAAAATGGAAATAAGAATAGGTAATATACAATGCATGTAACACTGAGCACTCAACCTGACACTTATAAGTTCTCAACAAGTATCAGTTTTAATTATTATTTTAGTCACAATTTCTATGTTACTATTTCTAATTCATATCAGTTAGACCCTGTTAAGTAATTTATTAAGCAGGAGTGTCTTTAATTAGCATGGTACATTTTTTTGCAGTGTTTGTTCAATTTTTTAAAAAATTCTTTCATTACTTACAATTAAGTTTAAATTAGCATTTAGGAAGCTACCTCATCCTGATTTTTGTTATAAAATCAGGCTGCTTTTATTGAGTCTAAGTACACGTATGAGGAATTATGTTTGGCTTTTGTTATGCAATGAATTCCTTTCCAAGAATCTATTTATAAAGGTTGAGCAAAATATATATTAACATACTATTATACAAAAAACCCACCTTCTACTGATTATAACATCCCAAACTAATTCTTCCCTGTCATGATGTCTGTGGGTTTCACTTAATATTATATTGATTTATAAACCCAAATATGCAAGTGCATATGCAACTAACTTCCTACAGACAATAAATTGAATACTTTGAGAAATCTTCCAACATATTTCATGTTTTATGGTTGCTTTTTACCCTGAATTATTTTAAAAAAACACCAATATTCTACTTTGATTTTGTTGTATATTAATTGTACCTCACTTGCATTACATTTAACATTTGTTATTTCCCACTAAGTGAGGTGGTCTAGTAGAGAGACAGGAGAGGAGGGACACATACCTTCTGTTGGCCAGAAAGTTGTGCATCCTTTAGTGGGGAGGTCAGGTTACTCTCATAAAAGAGGCCTGCTATAGCTGGGTAGAAAGAAGAAATTTAAAGAAGAATTTAAAAAATTAAAAGAAGAAATTTAAAAACATAAATCTAGGACAAGAATAAACAATGTCTGTGACCTCCACAGACTGCCCTGTGAAGGCTCAGAGTGAAACAAGAGTGGAAAAAGTTGATTTCTCATCAATGTGTCACTTCAGGTTTGAACAGGAAATTCTCACACATAGGCTATTTTGAAGACAGTTTACCTCATCACAAACCTCCAGAAACTAGGAGACTTTGGGCTCCAGTTGAAAGGACAAATGGACCTCTAAGTGTGTCATTTAGATTTTCCATTTTCAAATGTCTGAGAAATTGTTTTCACATTCTACAAGATCTGAGGAGATGGCGGCTTAGCCACCCTGCAGTTATCTTATTTCCATCTCAATCATGAACACTGCAAACTTCAAATACCTCAAGTTTTACTTTTAAACTAGTTGCTAAATCTTGGCAGTACATACACTATTTCCTCATATCCATTATTATCTCATTTCTATTGTCATGGAAGAATTTCTAAAAGCCATAATCCCATTTTCAACAAGTATTTAAGGATATTTGTCACTAATTATCCTGAGGAATTTCTACATTCTCAACCATACTCTACCTGGCACAAAGTCCATCGTTTTCAAAATACCATCTCTATTTCTCTGCCCTAGTTCTTACGTTCCATTTTATTCTTATTAAATAAATAATTTAATCTGCAGATTTCCTGTGTTAAAAATAAATGCCCCTTGAAAGGATAAAACACAAACAATATTAAACTGTATCACCATGACATAGGTGGAAATATTAAATAACTACTCATTATATCATTCATGAATTCATCCTCCGATCATGACTAGTTGTCTGTATTACACTAGGAATATATATATATATATATATATATATATATACATATAGTTTTTTTTTTGGTGGTACGTGGGCCTCTCGCTGTTGTGGCCTCTCCCGTTGTAGAGCACAGGCTCTGGACGCGCAGGCTCAGCGGCCATGGCTCACGAGCCTAGCTGCTCCGTGGCATGTGGGATCTTCCCGGACCGGGGCACGAACCCATGTCCCCTGCATCGGCAGGCGGACTCTCAGCCACTGTGCCACCAGGGAAGCCCTACACTAGGAATATTTGATGTAACGACATAAACCCAAGTCAAACTATGCAGTTCAAGAAAAGGTAATTTTTAAAAATATCACCTAACCAAACAATGGGAAGGGGAGGAAAAGAAGGCTTAAACCACAAGATAAATGGCACATGCAAATGAAAATGACAAGAAACTATGGGTAGCAATACTCATATCAGACAAAATAGACTTTAAAACAAAGTTCATAATGAAAGACAAAGGACACTATATAATGATAAAAGGATCAATACAAGAAGAGGATATTACACTTGTTAACATGTATGCACCCAATATACTTAGGAGAATCTAAAGACATAAAACAAGCACTACAGACATAAAGAGAGAAATTGATGGGAATAAAATAATAGTAGGAGTCTTTAATACCCCACTGACATCACTGGTCAGATCTTCCAGACATAAAAAGCAATAAGGCAAAGGAGATCCTAAATGACACAATAGAACAGTTGAACTTAATTGATGTCTACAGGACATTACATACAAAAAAACCATAATACACATTCTTTTTTAAGTGCACATGGAACGTTCTCAAGGATAGGCCACATAGTAGGACACAAAACAAGCCTCAAGAAATGTAAGGGATAGAAATTATTTCAAACATCTTTTCTGACCACAACCATATGTAACTAGAAATCAACCACAGGAAAAAATGAGAAAAAAAAATGATTACATGGAGACTAAACAACATGATACTAAAAACCAATGGGTCAGAATGAAATGAAAGAGAAAATCAGAAAATACCTGGAGAGAAATGACAATGAAAAGACAACCTTACAAAATCTATGGGACACAGCAAAAGCAGTTCTAAAAGGGAAGTTTACAGCAATACAGGCCTTTCTCAAGAAAGAAGAAAATCTCAAGTAAACAACCTAAGCTACCACCTAAAAGAATTAGAAAAACAGGAACAAAAAAACCCAAAGTCAGCAGAAGGAAGGAAATAACACACATCAGAGAGGAAATAAATAAAATAGAGATAAAGAACAATAGAAAGATCAATAAAGCCAAGAACTGTTTCTCTGAAAAGATAAACAAAATTGACATACCTCTAGCCAGGCTCACCAAGAAGAAAAGAGAGAGGAGCCAAATAAAAAAAAAAAGAAAAAGGAGGAATAACAACTGATACCAGAGAAATACAAAAAATCATAAGAAAATACTATAAACACTTACGTCAACAAATTGGACAAACTAGAAGAAATGGACAAGTTTTTAAAAATGGACAACCTGCCAAAACTGAGTCAAGAAGAAAGAGAAAATTTGAACAGAATGATCACTAGAAGTGAAATACAATCTGTAATTTTTTAAAAAACTCCCTGTAAATAAAAGTCCAGGTCTGGGTGGCTTCACTGGGGAATTTTACCAAATATACAAAGAACTTATACCAATCCTTCTCAAAGTATTCCAAAAGACTGAAGAGGAGGGAACTCTCCCAAAGTCATTCTAGGAAGCCACCAACATCCTGATATCAAAATCAGACAAAGATATTACAAAAAAAAAAGAAAAGTACAGGCCAATATCTTTGATGAATATGGATGCAAAAGTCCTCACAAAATATTAGTAAACTGAAGCAACAATACATAAAAAGGATCATATGCTGTGATCAAGTTAGATTCATTCCAGGGTTGCAAGAATGGTTCAACAAATACAAATCAATCAATGTGATATGCCACATAAACAAAAGAAAAGACAACAACCACTGATCATCTTGATAGATGCAGAAAAAGCATTTAATAAAATTCATGATAAAAACTTTCACCAAAGTGGGTATGGAGGGACTATACCTCAACATAATAAAAGCAAACCCATAGTTAATATAATACTCAACAATGAAAAACTGAAAGCCTTCCAGCTAAAATCTGAAAGAAGACAAGGATGCCCATTCTCACCAGTTCTGTTCAACATAGTATCAGAAGTCCTAGCCATAGCAATCAGACAAGAAACATAAATAAAAGGTATCCAAACTGGAAGGGAAGAGGCAAAATTGTCACTATATGCAGATGACATGATACTATGTATGTAGAAAACCCTAATGACTCCAACACAAAAACCACTAGAACTAATAAACAAATTCAGCAAGGTAGCAAGATACAAAATTAATACACAGAAGTCTGTTGCATTTCTTTGCACTAACAATAAAATATCAGAAAGAATGTAAAAAAAAAAATCCTGTTTAAAATTGCATCCAAAAAAAATCCTGTTTAAAATCGCATCCAAAAAAAAAACCTAGAAATAAACCTAACCAAGGAGGTGAAAGACCTATACACTGAGAACAATAAAACATTGGTAAAGGAAACTGAAGATTATTCAAAGAAATAGAAAGATATTTCATGCTCTCGAATTGGAGGAATTAATACTGTTAAAAGGGTCATACTACCCAAAGCAATCTACAGACTTAATGCAATCCCTATCAAATTACCCATGACATTTTCCACAAAACTGTAACAAATAATCCTAAAATTCATATGGAACCAGAAGAGACCCAGAACTGCCAAAATAATCCTGAGGAAAAATAACAAATCTGGAGGCAGAACCTTCTCAGACTTCAGACAATACTACAAAGCTACAGTAATCAAAATAGTGTGATATTGGCACAAAAATAGTCATATGGATGAATGGAACAGAATAGAGAGCCCAGAAATAAACCCACACACCTATGGTCAATTAATCTTTGACAAAGGGGGCAAGAATATATAATGGAGCAAAGACAGTCTCTTCAGTGAGTGGTATTGGGAAAGCTGGACAGCCACATGTAAATCAATGAGGTTAAAACACTCCCTCACACAGTATACACAAAAATAAACTCAAAATGGTTTAAAAACTTAAATATAAGACATGACACCATAAAACTCCTAGGAGAGAACAAAGGCAAAACATTCTTTGACATAAATCATAGCAATATTTACTTAGGTCAGTCTCCCAAGGCAAAAGAAATAAAAGTAAAAATAAACAAATGGGACCTAATGAAACTTCAAAGCTTTTGCACAGCAAAGGAAACCATAAACAAGAGGAAAAGACAACCCTCAGAATGGGAGAACATAGTTGCAAACAAAGCAACGGAGAAAGGAGTAATCTCCAAAACATACAAACAGCTCATGCAGCTCAATATCAAAAAAACCCAAACAACCCAATCAAAAAATGGGTGGAAGACCTGAACAGACATTTCTCAAAGAAGACAAACAGATGGCCAACAAACACATGAAAAGATGCTCAACATCACTAATTATTAGAGAAATGCAAATCAAAACTACAGTGAGGTATCACCTCACACCTGTCAGAATGGCCATCATCAAAAAGTCTATAAATAACAAATGCTGGAGAGGGTGTGGAGAAAAGGGAACTCTCCTACACTACTGGTGGGAATGTAAATTGATGTAGCCACTATGGAGAATAGTATGGACGTTCTTAAAAAAACTAAAAATAGAGTTACCATATGATTTAGCAATCTCACCCCTGGGCATATATCCAGAGAAAAACATTATTCGAAAAGACATATGAACCCAATGTTCATAGCAGCACTATTACAATAGCCAAGGCATGGAAGCAATCTAAGTGTTCATCAACAGATGAATGCATAAAGAAGATGTGGCACGTATATACAATGGAATATTACTCAGCCATAAAAAGAAACGAAATTGAGTTATTTGTAGTGAGGTGGATGGACCTAGAGTCTGTCATACAGAGTGAAGTAAGTCAGAAAGAGAAAAACAAATACCGTATGCTAACACATATATATGGAATCTAAAAATTAAAAAAAAGGTCATGAAAAACCTAGGGGTAGGACAGGAATAAAGACGCAGACCTAGTACAGAATGGACTTGAGGACACAGGGAGGGGGTAGGGTAAGCTGGGACGAAGTGAGAGAGTAGCACTGACATATATACACTACCAAATGTAAAATAGATAGCTAGTGGGAAGCAGCCGCATAGCACAGGGAGATCAGCTCGGTGCTTTGTGACCACCTAGAGGGGTGGGATAGGGAGGGTGGGAGGGAGGGAGACACAAGAGGGAAGAGATATGGGGATATATGTATATGTATAGCTGATTCACTTGGTTATAAAGCAGAAACTAACACACCATTGTAAAGCAATTATACTCCTATAAAGATGTTAAAACAATCAGTTTGCTAACTTTATATAATAAATTAATATTAATATGAGCTCTCATAGGGAGAACACTCACTCCCAAAGAATTTGTGGGTGGTGAATTTTCCTCACTTCTAATACATTTAAAAGTTGAAAATTTAACTAAAGTATTGTGAGTGCAGTAAAAAGAAAAAAAACTTTAACAATAATTTGTAAAATTTTATAAAGGCAACAGAATATTTTGTACTTCTTTAATTAATTAGGATTCAATCACAACATGTATTAGGAAAACAGCTGCTATATATTAAACTCACAGACGTAAGTTTTCCCAGATGAACAGTTACAAGCATAAACATAATTTCCTTCAATATGTGGACAACCATGGTTCTCCATTTCCAAGAATCTGTAAAAAAAATTGTAAAGCAAGGTGTGATATCCGCAAATGCCAATTTTATCTCAAGCTTAAAATTAGAAAGGACAAACAAAATGAGAAACAATAAAGGAACAAACTAATCAAAACAAGAATTAAACCCTGAAGATTGACAGTCTTTAATTACAAAATATTAAGCTTAACACAAAATACTGAACAGTATCTAATCCTATCCTGTTTATTTAAGTAAAATTATAAGCCAATATGATAGAAGTTTATGGATTTATCAGCTTGCCTAAAACTATGCATAAGTTTCTCCTAAGAGTCCAGTAAAGTTAAAAAAGTAAAGGCCCTAAAGGTGATATTATTTAGAAAAAACTGGAAATTTTCCCCCAATTAAATCCCACAGACTGATCCTCAAAAACCGTAATGATTTCCTTTTTCTTGGTTGCTCTTTCTGTGCCCTACACACATAACGCACACACACATACATGCACATACACACGAATTGTCATATACTCTCAGAAAAGTTCAGTTATCAAAACACTATACTTTCAGGCTTTCAGTTACTGTGACGCCATCTTCCCTTAACCAGGATTTATTGGTTTCATTGATTTTGAGACCTATCCAGCCTTTCATTTCAAGCATGGATAAAATTTCCAATTGGGAAAAGAAATCATAAACCAGAAATGTGTGCATATTATAAGCCACTCCTTTCTGGCTCAACTGTTATTGGTTAAAGTTCTCCCAAGGGCTTGCACCACATCCACTTAGTATTAATAAGATTTTTTCTCAAGGTATCTCATTTGTTAATGTGGTTTTCTTCTAGCATTAAATGTTCAAAAAGTGGAGTTTCTCCCTAAGAAAATTGAGTCAAAGTAAGAAAATATCATACACTTTTGAGAACCTTCAGTTTTCCCAAATTATGGTGTCAATCACTAATGCTTTGAAACCAGATATAGTTATAGTATAACAAAAAAAACAGAAGTGTCTGCCCTACCAGCTCTTCCTTGATACCGATCTTTAGAAGGTGAGAATTCAGCTCTGCACAGGCAGCATGGCTCTCCGCCCGGGTTTTGGATTTATTGGAAAGAAGATAAGAGCTATTTCCAAATCCAATCCAGTGGGTTGAACAAAGATCACAGGAACATTCTAGAAAATGTAAACATATTTAATGTGTACTCTGTACTATGAATAACTACTACTAACACAATTACTATATCTTTGTGTTTGTTTTACAGATGGATATTAGATAGCAAAACAAGCATTTTTTGTAACATTTCTGGGCAAGTTTTACACAAACCATAGTTAACAATAATTAATATTTAGCTCATGTTTTGAATTTTTCTACTAAAAATTTGTTATAAAATTTTACCCACAAGGAAAATGCATTCCAAATAATATTATACAATTGTTTGATGTGATTAAAATTATATATGCAGGGCTTCCCTGGTGGCGCAGTTGTTGAGGGTCCGCCTGCCGATGCAGGGAACACGGGTTCGTGCCCCGGTCTGGGAAGATCCCACATGCCGCGGAGCGGCTGGGCCCGTGAGCCATGGCCGCTGAGCCTGCGCATCCGGAGCCTGTGCTCCGCAACGGGAGAGGCCACAACAGTGAGAGGCCCGCGTACCGCAAATAAATAAATAAATAAAAATTATATATGCATATTGAAAAGGCTAAAAAATATATAATCATATGAACACAAAAAGCAATTAATGAACTATTGCACTTTTGTCAGAAATTTTTATTATTAATTATTTTAAATATATGGAATAAAATTCAGTAACTTCATAAAAACTTATACTTCAACTGTTTAATAAATATATGCAATTTGCATATTTTAATAATCTTTTTTATAATCATCAAAAACATACAGTTAGGGAAGGGGATCAAGGCAGTGGAGTAGGAGAATGTGGAACTCATCTCCCCCCACAAACACATCAAAAATACATCTACATGTGGAACAGTTCTCATGGAAAGCTAACTGGAAACTAGCAGAACTACACAACCAAAGTTGCAAGAAACCTATAACTGGGTAGGATGGGAAAAAAAGACATTGGCTCGGGACCTGCACCCCTGGGAGGGATCTGAAAAAAAAAAAAAAAAAGGACTCTCAAGCTGAGGAGCGAGCAGGGTGAGCCACAATCTAGGCATCCTAGTCCTGGGTCCTGCACAAAGGAGACAAGCCCTCTTGCCTGCTGGGAAAACTGCTGGGACAGACAGAAGGGTTGGAGAAGCCTAGATGCTACTCATAAGGAGTGTGCACATGTTGGTTTGCCAACAGTCAGGTGGACAGAGCCTTGCACTGGTGGCTGCCTCATCACCACACTTCTCAATCCGAAGGGGCAAACACCGCAGCCCTGCTCACTCCACACCACAGCTGGGGAGCAGATCCAGCACCTGGCAGGGCAATGATGGCCACTGAACAGAGAGGAAGTCCCTCCTCACACCCTGCACGAGCATTTGATCCTCCAATGCCAATGACAGTCTCTATCAAGGTGATCGTGGCTAGCACACCCTGAGGAAAGAAGTGGCTGGCAGCTCTCACACCAAAGACACTGAATACACACAGCCTCCACGGGAATGCTCCCACATAAAAACACGCCTTCAAGACCACAATAGACAACTGTTTCCCCTAAATTCATAGAGTCATAGAAATTTAAGTGAAATCTAAGGGCAGAGGAACTACTCCCAACCAAAAGAGCAAGAGAAATCCCCTGAAAGAACAAAATAAAACAGAGCTCACCAGCCTACCAGACCCCAAGTTCAAGAAGGTGGTAATAAAAACGCTAACTGAATTAAGAAAGATTGTCTATAGAAATGCAGATCACTGTAACAAGGAACTAGAAACTACAAAGAAAAGCCAATCAAAAATAGATAACTCAATTACTGGATAAAAAGCAATCTCGGGGCTTCCCTGGTGGCGCAGTGGTTGAGAGTCTGCCCGCCGATGCACGGGACATGGGTTCATGCCCCGGTCCGGGAAGATCCCACATGCTGCGGAGCGGCTGGGCCCGTGAGCCATGGCCACTGAGCCTGCGCGTCCGGAGCCTGTGCTCCGCAACGGGAGAGGCCACAACAGGGAGAGGCCACAACATTGAGAGGTCTGCGTACCGCAAAAAAAAAAAAAAAAAAAAAAAAAAAAGCAATCTCAAAGCAATGAATAGCCAACTAAATGACACAGAAGAATGAATAAGTGATCTAGAAGATAGAAAAATGGAAATCACCCAATCAGAACAGTAGACAGAAAGACAAGGAAAGAAAAACAAAAGCAACGTATGAGATCTATGGGATAATATAAAGCATGCCAACGTACACATAATAGGGGTTCCAGAAGGAGAAGAGAGAAAAAAGGGGATGAAAAGTGTATTTGAAGAAATTACGGCTGAAAACTTCCCAAACCTAAAGAAGGAAACAGATATACAGGAACAGGAAGCACAGAGGCTCCCAACTCTCAGCCATAAATAGAAGGAAATCTTCCATTTGCAACAAAATGGATGGACCTTGAGGGCATTATGCTAAGTGAAATAAGTCAGACAGATACACTATGATTTTACTTATACGGAATCTAAAAAAAAAGTCATAGAAACAGACAGATTTGTGGTTGCCAGAGGTGAGGTGTGGTGGTGAGGGAAGTAGGTGAAAATGGTTAAAATGTACAAACTTCCAGTTGTAAAATAAATAAATTCTGGGAAGGTAAAGTGTGGTGACTATAGGTAATAATACCATGTTGTATATTTGAAAGTTGATAAGAGAGTAGATCTTAAAAGTCCTCATCAGGACTTCCCTGGTGGCGCAGTGGTTAAGAATCCGCCTGCCAAAGCAGGGGACACGGGTTCGAGCCCTGGCCCGGGAAGATCCCACATGCCTCGGGAAGATCCCACATGCCTCGGAGCAACTAAGCCTGTGCGCCGCAACTACTGAACCTGTGCTCTAGAGCCCGTGCGCCACGACTACTGAAGCCCGAATGCCTAGAGCCCACGCTCTGCAACAAGAAAAGCCACCACATTGAGAAGCCCACGCACCACAGCAAACAGTAGCCCCCGCTCGCTGCACCCAGAGAAAGCCCGCACGCAGCAACGAAAATCCAACACAGCCAAAAATAAATAAAATTTAAAAATAAAGTAGTCCTCTTATTAAAAAAAACAGTCCTCATCAAAAGAAAAAGAAATTATAACAATATATGGTGATGGATTTTAACTAGACTTATTTTGATGATCATTTCAGAATATATACAAATGTCAAATCATTATATTGTACCCCTTAAACTAATATAATGTTGCATGTCAATTATAGCTCAAAAAATTCTCTTTGAGGTAAATAGTAAAGAGTATAACAGAGAAGGCATATGTTTGCTTTTGCTCATCACAATTTCACCAACAGTGTATGAGTCTTCCTTTAATCTGCTCATTTTTCTAACTTTTTAAAATTTTCATATTTTAAAAAATCTATACTAATCTTTGAAATTTGAAATAATGTACCATTATTTAATTACAATTTTTTCTAATTGCCCGTGAAAGTGAGCATCTTTTCATATATTAATTATACTTTAAATTTCTTCTTTAAGATTTTCTCTCATTCATATCTTGCTTCCACCCTCAGCCTACAAATTGTTCTTTTTTTCTTTTTCTTTCTTTCTCCCATTAATTATTCAACTGCATGGGCTCCTTTTGCAATCATTCAAAAGCAATTTAGTATGCAGAACAGAAACATACTTCTGAGCAATTTGCTGTGATATTTTGCTGCTCATTATGAAATAATAACCAGAATCATATTATTTTTTTACTTCAGTTTTTATTTTCCCACTGTTTACACACCCTCAATGACCTGATTTTTTCTCTCCCAAATAAAACTTTATTAATTTATTCCTTGCCTCAGGCTCTGTTTCTTAAAACATCCAGGAAAAGACTAAGTTTGTGTTTGGTCCTTTTGTACTTTCCATATCAGTTTTTGTGTCTTTAATTCCACTTTTCAAGGCTTTACATATTTGAAAGACATCTAATTTTCATTCTGTATCTGATACTTCAATTACCTGGATGTATTAGCATCTAATTTCTTTGTTATCTCAGCTAAGTACTGTTATGACTTTTTCCCTATGCAATTTGGTATTTTAAATTAATTTTTATATATGACAATCATCTGGACCTGAGCTAGTGTCCTTTTCTTAGATGGATCATCTGCATGTACTTTCTCTGTGATGATTTGGGGTCCTACCAACCCAGGATCACACAGGGAATATAACCTTAAATTCTAAGTGAGTCTGCCTAAGAAATTACAGAAAGGTCTGTATAGTCAACTAGAACTTGAGCTAATATAGAAAAGACTGTTTTAATATCCTCAAGCTTTACATGAGAAACTAATTTTTAACTCTTTTGCTCAAGCTAAGTGAAAGCCTCATTCTCTGTCTCTGTTGTAGCGGTTCAATCCAGACTGTACAGTTATTAAAACTGGAAATAACCCCAGAGAGTGGTAACTTCAGAGTCAGAATGCTTCTCTCGTTTCAAGCTTTCTCTCCATCTTTGGCCCTTGATGATTTCCACTGTTTTATCAGAAACCTAGATGTAAAACTAAAATTTAAATTAAAAAAATTGTGTCCATCTAGACATCTGGATCTAATGAGGAGAAAAAGGGAAGCTGAACTTCACTAATACATAAACTTAGATGCCTGAGCTGTTAAGCACCATCCCTTAGGTAGAAATTAGAGCAGCAACTCTGGTTCCCTGCCACCTGTCGACTATAACCCTGAACCTCTTCCTTCCTACGAGAGAAGTAGAGCTTGAGTTGCATCTCTTGACTTTTAAAGCTAGAAATTCAACTAAAGTAGTAGTAAAGGAATAAGAAGTAAAAATAAAAAAGAAATAGGACTTTTTTATTTTATTTTATTTTATTGTTAAAAAACAATAAATTGCTTTTTATTTCCAAAGAGGACTATGGAAAGACTAGGAAAACATTAGTAGAAAACAAAGCTATGTGAGAATTTACCTCTGAGGAATAGGACTAAAGAGAGGAAGAAGAGTTAGCTTCACTGCTTTTAATTATGTCTTCCTGTGCTATTTTTAAATCCACTTGGTTGAGTTACAATTTACACACAATAAATTACATTGTTTTGAAGTACACACTTTGATGAGTTTTGATGAATGAATATACCTTTGTAACTTCCTCCCCATTTAAAATTTAGAATATTTCCATCACCTCAAAAGTTAACTCATGTCAATTCCCAACTAATGCCCCACACCTGCTTTACCCAAGCAACCACAGATCTGATTTACATCACTGTAAATTATTTTTTACCTTTGTATGCAATGCGTATAAACACAATCCTTCAATATCAACTCGTTTGCATCTTATGTCACTCAACATAATGTTTTTGAGTTTTATTCAGGTTGTGTGTATAGGGATTTCATTCTTTTTCATTGCTGACTTGTCCATCATATGACTAACCCACAATTTGTAATCCATTCATCTGGTGATTTACTTTTGGATTGCTTATAATTTTTAGTTTTTATGAATAAATTGTCTATAAACATTTTTGCACATGTCTTATGTGGACATATCTCTTCATGTCTCTTTTTTAAATGTTTAAGAGTGAAATTGTTGGGGATTTGCACCAGTACAGTTAACTCCATGTCCTTGTTACTGTCAGTCCTTTCAAATTGTAACCATTTTGGATGGTTGTGTAGTGGTAACTCACTGGGGTCATAAGTTGCATTTCCTTAATTATTTACTATTTGATTGCTTTTTATTTTCAGATTAGGTGAATTGAAGAAAAACAAGCAATATGAACAGCTAATATTTGGCATTAATATTTTTTTTCTGGGAGACATCAAGAAGTTTTGAAAAGCAATCACTAATTTAAATAAAAAATTAACAGCTGCTGGGTCTAGTCTCCTGTTTATTGCATCTATTGAGATTTTCCCTTTTTTATTCAAAGAATTTATTTTTAATAAGACTTTCAATTAGTTCTTTCCATATTTTTACTCCATTATTTTAATTTCCTTCCATTTTCTTTTTTTTTTTTTATTTGCTTATAGGGACTATTCATCAGGAATACTCATGAGGAATGCCTTTAGTCTCAATGACAAAGGAACCCTACACTTTTGGGTTTTGTGTGTGGAAGATATATTTTTCTTGGTAAATGCATCTGTGCTGAGAATCTTACACTGTTCATGAAAAAGCAAATATTTCTCTGAAAAGACGGCAGAGGGGAACCATCCCGACTTCCTGAAAAAACAGACTCAATTAGGAAAGTTCTCTCTTTCCCTCTCCTCCTCTTCCCCCCCCCCACTGTGCCCCACCCCTGCTGTTTTTTAAGTGCTTAATTTACTGATAAGGATTTGAATAAACCCGCGATAAGTGAAAAAAAGAGAATTGAAAACAAAAACAGCTTTCTATATTATGGCTATTGTATCTGGATGTATAAAAAAATTAATGTAAAATTTATATGCTTGTAATGTCATAAATGTTAGAGGAATAATATCCATCAGAGAAAGCTAGAAAGAAAAAAGTGTTAATGAGACACAACTCCCTTGCTTTTCATTTGTTTTCTTTTTGCCTTTTTGACCCTCTTCACACATTTCTTTCGCCCCCCACCTTAATATAATTTAAATCCCATTTTCTCCTAATAATAATCAAATTGCAAACAATAATTATCTTTTATACATAATACTTTGGGTCTTTTCACATTCTCTTATGTCTTCTTTCTTATTTTGCCCAATATTAATATTTCCTTGATAAAACATTGACATACCATAAAACAGCATTTTTCTATCATGATTCACGAAGTTTTGTGGCTGTCAGGAAGGCAAACCCTTTAGTTCCAATGATCAATATTAGAAGTGGATTGAACAGAGAGAATACTCACCACCATTTTTAGAAGATAGTGTGGGAACAGGCGATCTTTTTCAGTTTTGTTCTTCTCTGCTAGAAAATACTGTGGTAAAAATTATGGTAGTAATTAGTTCTGTTAGGATAAAATAATTAAGACAACGTAAAAATCAGTCTTGAAAGCAAATCATTGAAATGTATTATGTTACTGATTTTAATAAAAACAGATTATTTTCTTAATTACTTACAGTTTGCAAGCGAGGCACCCACTGTTGTCATCCAGACCACACACAAGATCCCTAGACTCCCAGTCACCAGTTGCCATGCTGTAGGTCGGTGGTGTAACCCTAAAGAAAACAGAAACAATGATGAAGTTCCATCGTTTCCCAGAAGTCATCAAATGTAAAATTTAAGACCACTGTGTTTCACCCTTAGAGGGCAACCATTCATTTTCTAATTCTTGAATGAGTTCATCCTGAATAAAACTATTTCTCAGCCACATTGAGAACCCTAGTTCTTTGATACCCAAATTTCCTCCCTATTAGCTTCTTGTTGACTTCAGTTCTTTCTTAACAGAAATGGACATACATTTCGTATGTACCTTTCTTGAGTCTTCCTCTACTCAAGCCTTATATGTTGCTTTTCTCTATGATAGACTTTTCACCCCCATCATCTCTATTTGCAACCTTACCTACTGAGTCTTTCCCACCCATTTCCATCCTCTTCTGGAAGATCCAGCCTTTTAATCTAATTTCATTATGGAC
Source organism: Lagenorhynchus albirostris (assembly GCF_949774975.1). NCBI lineage: Eukaryota > Metazoa > Chordata > Mammalia > Artiodactyla > Delphinidae > Lagenorhynchus > Lagenorhynchus albirostris. The sequence goes on along the minus strand of NC_083105.1, from coordinate 96,082,769 downwards.
GTTGTCCTCTGAAGTGATCAAGAGACAATTCAATGCCATATATGATCTGACTTTTACTGGATTAAACATTATTTTTCTTAATGGTGAGTAAGATGATTAACTACTTAGTCACTTAAGCTAGAAACCTTGTTATCTTATTCTACTCATTTCTCACCTTACCTCCAACTTTCAGTTAATCATGAAGTCATATAAGCTCTACCGCCAAAATACTTTTTTTCTCTATAATCTGTCTTTCCCCTAACAAATTCTGTTAGTTCTTTGAAGCTAAGTGGTTATTGCTTCTTCATCTTTGTAGGTACCCTAAGTCCAGAGCAGGCCCACAGAACAAATTCAGACATAGTTGTGGGACTGAGTTATATTGAACTGAATTGAAGACTAATATCAAGAATTATTTTAAAATAATTTTAAAATAACACAAAAAAAGTAATAGAATTTTCACAGTAGTTCTTACAAGTAATGCAATTCTGTAGGAATTTGAATCAATGCTATTTTAGAGGAAATGAACATAGTGAAGGACTATTTAAGAGACAAACAATTCCATGGTAATATCCTAAAATAATTAAGGAGAGTGTTGAAGATAGATAATTAGTGTAATGAGGCAATTTTATAGTGGTTTTGAGAAAAGTAATCTTCTAAACCCAAGAATCAAGATCTAGCAAATAACAAAATATATATAATATTGTACCTTTTCTCTTTTTCCTAAACAACCGTTTTCTGTGCTGAAGGTGAGAGGGCCTTGGAAACTTCAGTTCCGTGTAGTTTACTTGCTGTTCACTTGATTTGACACTTCTCTGGTTTGTCTTGGGTATTTTTTGCTTCTGTTGAGATTTGGAAAATTTTGGTTCTGTGTAGGTTACCTCTTGCTTGTTTACAATACCCTTGTTTTGCTTACTCTTAAACATTATTTTTTGGAAAGACTTAGATTGTTTCAGCTCAATCTTGATATCTTTCTGTGTCTCTCTTTAATATCTATGCAATAGAGAAATGTGAGGAAAAGAGTTACATGGTGACTGTATCAGCTCAGACAGTGAAAATTGCCTTCATTCTGATGTACAAGTAAACATTTAGGTATAACATTAAAAGGGTAAAAAAGGGAGGAAATGAGAGACTAAATCTCTCTCCCAACTTTGCAGTCCTTCTTCAGAAGAATAATTTTATTCCCCTTTAATGAGATTATACATTTCATTTCCTCTTTGAATCAGGTTTTGAAAGGAGCAGATTAAGGAGTAGATATGTTTTTCCCTCTCAACATTCTCTGTATAATGAATCATGTTGACAATGTGTAGACTATGGCTAAAACACAACTACATTAACAAAGTGTTGATTATTTAAATTTAATATTAAAGTTTTTATTTCAAATCACGTTGGCATAAAGTTTATTGTATCACTGAAATAACCCATTACTCAGTAGATTCTTTACTAATAGAGGAAAACCCCAACTCTTTCAAGAACTGGGTAGAGTCTACATTTGTACAATAACCATGTATCTCTCAATCTGCCAGCCTAACGTCTTTTTTCTACTTAACTAGATTATATTTACCTACAGGCACATACTCACACACAGAGGCAGACACACAGACCATCTAAATTAAAGAGACAAGGCCAATGAATCACCAAAAATAAACAAAAGAAATTAAAAGGTAATGTATAAAATTTTTTTAATTTATTCAATCTCATTAATAAAGAAAGAAAGCAAATGAAAAGAATAGGACTTTCACCTGTGAGAACACTAAATAACTGATACTTTTCTGAATTGGCAAATGACTGTGAGTATAAAATTGTCGATAGTTATTAAAACATAAAATATACAGGCTTTTTACCAGCAATTCTATTTTAAGTAATTTATCTTACAAAATATTTTTTAAATATTCAAAGTTGTGTAGCACCTGTTTTTGGTTTTATTTACTAAAAGCTAAATTGGAAAAACAAAAGAACAAAAAGTTGTCAAGAGAACGGTTCACAATTAAGGGACTTGTTAAAGTTATGAGACATTTATACCCTACTATACCATTGTTTAATATAACAAATATTATTTTAAATTTTTATTTATTTATTTATTTATGGCTGTGTTGGGTCTTTGTTTCTGTGCATGGGCTTTCTCTAGTTGTGGCAAGGGGGGGCCACTCTTCATCGCGGTGCGCAGGCCTCTCACTATCGCAGCCTCTGTTGTTGTGGAGCACAGGCTCCAGACACACAGGCTCAGTAATTATAGCTCACGGGCCCAGATGCTCTGCGGCATGTGGGGTCTTCCCAGACCAGGGCTCGAACCCGTGTTCCCTGTATTGGCAGGCAGATTCTCAACCACTGTGCCACCGGGGAAGCCCAACAAATATTACTGATGTGTAAAGCAAAATAATAGATTTGTAACGTGCTATGTCTTTGGTGGTTACTTGTAGGTAGAGTTTTGGCAGGTTTGCACTGCTCTCAATTTTATTGAAAATTAAAGAACATATGTTAAAATCTATTTAAAGGTGAAAATTTGAGTATTTAAAAATATTGAATAATAAATAATTTTATACATAGGGCCTTTTCTATATTTACCCTTCTATAAATTTACTGAGTAAACTCAAAACAACTGGGATAAAGTTATTTTCAAATTAAGAATTTTTTACACTTCCTCAAATTGTTTTCTGAAAGTTTTGACCAATTCATTTAGCACCAGCAAAAATGATATTTAAGAGGAATTGGCATTGTAAGAATGTTGCTGTTTAAATATTTAGAACAATTAAACTATTTTTTGTACCAGAAAAGGAAGAAAAATGACTATTGTTTTTGAAAATAAATAATTGAATAAGCTGATCTAGAAAATGTTAAAAGCGATAGAATCAGGTGGAATATTGGTTCAAATTGAAGCATTACATAGACTTAGATCTCTAATTTCACAACATATAATTGAAAAAATTTCAGATAAACTAAAATGTTAAATGTAAACCATGAGATGATAAAACTGATAAACGACTGAAAGAAAGTATAAGTAAATAGTTATAACTTTCTAGTCACACACAGACAAGAAAGAGAGTTAGGTTAAATTATAGAAACATCATTTTCTTGCTAATGTAAAGATTTTTATCAATAATAATCACACTAAAAGACTTTTATTTCATCACTAACCAAAGAAATACAAACTACTATATTAATGATATACATTTTCACCTACAGAATCAGTAAATATTTATAAGCCAAATGCAACCACACAGAGTTGGACAAAGTGCAGGAAAACAGGCATTCATTTACACGGACTTTTGGTTAATCTAAATCTTTCCCTTCTGGAAAATAATTTGTCAGTATGTAAATATCAAAACCAAATAATAAAAACATCTACTGATAAAAGATTTCAAAATAATGTGAAAATGATGGGTTATTTCAAAAAAGAGCCTAAATAGTTGGAAAATAAAACGACAGAAAAATTCCAAGACAAAGAAACAAAAAAGTTCAAGGGATAGCTGGGTTCATACTCCACAACATTGTTTACAAAATGAGCATGTAACATAATTTTACAAAAATTATTTTTTCCTAAACTATCATTTAATACATTCTGAGTTAATTGTTGAAAGTAGTGTTAAAAAGTTACATACATTTTTAACTTCTTGAGAGAAGGAAATAAACAAAAGTAATACTCAGTGACTTGAAGAATAAATTTAAAAATAAATTTTGTAGGGGCTTCCGGGAAGATGGCGGAAGAGTAAGACGCTGAGATCACCTTCTTCCCCACAGATACACCAGAAATACATCTACACGTGGAACAACTCCTACAGAACACCTACTGAACGCTGGCAGAAGACCTCAGACCTCCCAAAAGGCAAGAAACCCCCCACGTACCTGGGTAGGGCAAAAGAAAAAAGAAAAAACAGAGACAAAAGAATAGGGACGGTACCTGCACCTCTGGGAGGGAGCTGTGAAGGAGGGAAAGTTTCCACACACTAGGAAGCCCCTTCGCGGGCGGAGACCTCGGGTGGTGGAGGCGGGGAGCTTCGGGGCCGCGGAGGAGAGCGCAGCAACAGGTGTGCAGGGGGAAAAGCGGCGAGATTCCCGCACAGAGGATCAGTGCCGACCAGCACTCACCAGGCCGAGAGGCTTGTCTGCTCACCCGCCGGGGCGGGCGGGGCTGGGAGCTGAGGCTCGGGCTTCGGTCGGAGCAGGGAGAGGACTGGGGTTGGCGGCGTGAACACAGCCTGAAGGGGGTTAGTGCGCCACGGCTGGCCGGGAGGGAGTGCGGGAAAGTCTGGAGCTGCCCAAGAGGCAAGAGACTTTTTCTTGCCTCTTTGTTTCCTGGTGCGCGAGGAGAGGGGATTAAGAGCGCTGCTTAAAGCAGCTCCAGAGACGGCCGCGAGTCGCGGCTAAAAGCGCGGACCCCAGAGACGGGCGGGAGACACTAAGGCTGCTGCTGCCGCCACCAAGAAGCCTGTGTGCGAGCACAGGTTACTATCCACACACCCCTTCCGGCTGGTGCAACGTCATGGTGACCTCTGCCGCCGCTGGCTCGCCCCGCCCTCCATGCACCCACCCCCCCTCCCACCACCGCCCGAGTGAGCCAGAGCCCTCGAATCAGCGGCTCCTTTAACCCCGTCCTGTCTGAGCAAAGAACAGACGCCCTCAGGCGACCTACATGCAGAGGTGGGGCCAAATCCAAAACTGAGTCCCCGGGAGCTGTGAGAACAAAGAAGAGAAAGGGAAATCTCTCCCAGCAGCTCCAGAAGCAGCGGATTAAAGCTCCACAATCAACTTGATGTCTGTGGAATACATGAATACACAACGAATCATCCCAAATTGAGGAGGTGGACTTTGAGAGCAAGATTTATGCTGTATAGCTTTGCTTCCACCATTTGTCCTAGGGTTCTATCCGTCCGTTGTTTTTTTGGTTTTTTTTCTTTTTTTTCTTAATAATTATTTTTTATTTTAATAACTTTATTATATTTTATCTTACTTTATTTTATTTTACTTTATCTTCTTTCTTTTTTTCCTTCCTTCCCTCCTTCCTTCCTCCCTCCCTCCCTTTCTTTCTTTCTTTCTACTTCTACTAATTCTTTCTTTCTACTTTTTTTCCCTTTTATTCTGAGCCGTGTGGATGAAAGGCTCTTGGTGCTGCAGCCAGGAGTCAGTGCTGTGCCTCTGAGGGGGGAGAGCCAACTTCAGGACACTGGTCCACAAGAGACCTCCCAGCTCCACATAATATCAAACAGCAAAAATCTCCCAGAGATCTCCATCTCAACACAAGCACCCAGCTTCACTCAACGACCAGCAAGCTACAGTGCTGGACATCCTATGCCAAACAACTAGCAAGACAGGAACACAACACCACCCATTAGCAGAGAGGCTGCCTAAAATCATAATAAGGCCACAGACACCCCAAAACACACCACCAGACGTGGACCTGCCCACCAGAAAGACAAGATCCAGCCTCATCCACCAGAACACAGGCACTAGTCCCCTCCACCAGGAAGCCTACACAACCCACTGAACAAACCTTAGACACTAGGGACAGACACCAAAAACAACGGGAACTACGAGCCTGCAGCCTGCAAAAAGGAGACCCCAAACACAGTAAGATAAGCAAAATGAGAAGACAGAAAAACACACAGCAGAAGGAGCAAGATAAAAGCCCACCAGACCTAACAAATGAACAGGAAATAGGCAGTCTACCTGAAAAAGAATTCAGAATAATGATAGTAAAGATGAACCAAAATCTTGGAAATAGAATGGTCAAATTGCAAGAAATATTTAACAAGGACCTAGAAGAACTAAAGATGAAACAAACAATGATGAACAACACAATAAATGAAATTAAAAATACTCTAGATGGGATCAATAGCAGAACAACTGAGGCAGAAGAACGGATAAGTGAACTGGAAGATAAAATAGTGGAAATAACTATTGCAGAGCAGAATAAAGAAAAAAGAATGAAAAGAACTGAGGACAGTCTCAGAGACCTCCGGGACAACATTAAATGCACCAACATTCGAATTATAGGGGTTCCAGAAGAAGAAGAGAAAAAGAAAGGGGCTGTGTAAATATTTGAAGAGATTATAGTTGAAAACTTCCCTAATATGGGAAGGGAACTAGTTAATCAAGTCCAGGAAGCACAGAGAGTCCCACACAAGATAAATCCAAGGAGAAATATGCCAAGACACATATTAATCAAACTGTCAAAAATTAAATACAAAGAAAACATATTAAAAGCAGCAAGGGAAAAACAACAAATAACACACAAGGGAATCCCCATAAGGTTAACAGCTAATCTTTCAGCAGAAACTCTGCAAGCTAGAAGGGAGTGGCAGCACATATTTAAAGTGATGAAGGAGAAAAACCTGCAACCAAGATTACTCTACCCAGCAAGGATCTCATTCAGATTTGATGGAGAAATTAAAATCTTTACAGACAAGCAAAAGCTGAGAGAGTTCAGCACCACCAAACCAGCTTTACAACAACTGCTAAAGGAACTTCTCTAGGCAAGAAGCACAAGAGAAGGAAAAGACCTACAATACCAAACCCAAAACAATCAAGAAAATGGGAATAGGAACATACATATCAATAATTACCTTAAATGTAAATGGACTAAATGCTCCCACCAAAAGACACAGATTAGCTGAATGGATACAAAAACAAGACCCATATATTTGCTGTCTACAAGAGACCCACTTCAGACCTAGAGACACATACAGACTGAGTATGGGGAAAGTAAGGGGATGGAAAAAGATATTTCATGCAAATGGAAACCAAAAGAAAGCTGGAGTAGCAATTCTCATATCAGACAAAATAGACTTTAAAATAAAGACTATTAGAGGAGACAAAGAAGTACACTACATAATGATCAAGGGATCGATCCAAGAAGAATATATAACAATTGTAAATATTTATGTACCCAACATAGGAGCACCTCAACACATAAGGCAAATACTAACAGCCATAAAAGGGGAAATCGACAGTAACACATGCATAGTAGGGGACGTTAACACCCCACTTTCACCAATAGACAGATCATCCAAAATGCAAATAAATAAGGAAACAAAAGCTTTAAATGATACATTAAACAAGATGGACTTAATTGATATTTATAGGACATTCCATCCAAAAACAACAGAATACACATTGTTCTCAAGTGCTCATGGAACATTCTCCAGGATAGATCATATTTTGGGTCACAAGTCAAGCCTTGGTAAATTTAAGAAAATCGAAGTTGTTTCAAGTGTCTTTTCCAACCACAACACTATGAGACTAGATATCAATTACAGGAAAAGATCTGTAAAAACTACAAACACATGGAGGCTAAACAATACACTACTTAATAACAAAGTGATCACTGAAGAAATCAAAGAGGAAATAAAAGAATACCTAGAAACAAATGACAATGGAGACACGATGACCCAAAATCTATGGGATGCAGCAAAAGCAGTTCTAAGAGGGAAGTTTATAGCAATACAATCCTACCTTAAGAAACAGGAAACATCTCGAATAAACAACCTAACCTTGCACCTAAAGCAATTAGAGGAAGAAGAACAAAAAAAAAAACCCAAAGTTAGCAGAAGGAAAGAAATCATAAACATCAGATCAGAAATAAATGAAAAAGAAATGAAGGAAACGATAGCAAAGATCAATAAAACTAAAAGCTGGTTCTTTGAGAAGATAAACAAAATTGATAAACCATTAGCCAGACTCATAAAGAAAAAAAGGAAAAAGACTCAAATCAATAGAATTACAAATGAAAAAGGAGAAGTAACAACTGACACTGCAGAAATACAAAAGATCATGAGAGGTTACTACAAGCAACTGTATGCCAATAAAATGGACAACTTCAAAGAAATGGACAAATTCTTAGAAATGCACAACCTGCCAAGACTGAATCAGGAAGAAATCTTGAGAATGAAAAACGGAGCTGGAGGAATCAGGCTCCCTGACTTCAGACTATACTACAAAGCTACAGTTATCAAGACGGTATGGTACTGGCACAAAAACAGAAAGACAGATCAATGGAACAGGATAGAAAGCCCAGAGATAAACCCATGCACATATGGTCACCTTATCTTTGATAAAGGAGGCAGGAATGTACAGTGGAGAAAGGACAGCCTCTTCAATAAGTGGTGCTGGGAAAACTGGACAGGTACATGTCGAAGTATGAGATTAGATCACTCCCTAACACCATACACAAAAATAAGCTCAAAATGGATTAAAGACCTAAATGTAAGGCCAGAAACTATCAAACTGGTAGAGGAAAACATAGGCAGAACACTCTATGACATAAATCACAGCAACGTCCTTTTTGACCCACCTCCTAGAGAAATGGAAATAAAAACAAAAATAAATAAATGGGACCTAATGAAACTTCAAAGCTTTTGCACAGCAAGGAAACCATAAACAAGACCAAAACACAACCCTCAGAATGGGAGAAAATATTTGCAAATGAAGCAACTGACAAAGGATTAATCTCCAAAATTTACAAGCAGCTCATGCAGCTCAATGACAAAAAAAACAAACAATCCAATCCAAAAATGGGCACAAGACCTAAATAGACATTTCTCCAAAGAAGATATACAGACTGCCAACAAACACATGAAAGAATGCTCAACATCATTAATCAGTAGAGAAATGCAAATCAAAACTACAATGAGATATCATCTCACACCAGTCAGAATGGCCATCATCAAAAAATCTAGAAACAATAAATGCTGGAGAGGGTGTGGAGAAAAGGGAACCCTCTTGCACTGTTGGTGGGAATGTAAATTTATACAGCTACTGTGGAGAACAGTATGGAGGTTCCTTAAAGAACTACAAATAGAACTACCATATGACCCAGCAATCCCACTACTGGGCATATACCCTGAGAAAACCAAAATTCAAAAAGAGTCATGTACCAAAATGTTCATTGCAGCTCTATTTACAATAGCCCAGAGATGGAAACAACCTAAGTGTCCATCATCGGATGAATGGATAAAGAAGATGTGGCACATATATACAATGGAATATTACTCAGCTATAAAAAGATATGAAACTGAGCTATTTGTAATGAGGTGGATAGACCTAGAGTCTATCATACAGAGTGAAGTAAGTCAGAAAGAGAAAGACAAATACCGTATGCTAACACATATATATGGAATTTAAGGAAAAAAAATGTCATGAAGAACCTAGGGATAAGACAGGAATAAAGACACAGACCTACTAGAGAATGGACTTGAGGATATGGGGAGGGGGAAGGGTAAGCTGTGACAAAGCGAGAGAGAGGCATGGACATATATACACTAACAAACGTAAGGTAGATAGCTAGTGGGAAGCAGCCGCATAGCACAAGGATATCAGGTCAGTGCTTTGTGACCGCCTGGAGGGGTGGGATATGGAGGGTGGGAGGGAGGGAGACGCAAGAGGGAAGAGATATGGGAACATATGTATATGTATAACTGATTCACTTTGTTATAAAGCAGAAACTAACACACCATTGTAAAGCAATTATACTCCAATGAAGATGTTAAAAAAAAAAAGATGTAAAAAAATAAAAAAATAAAAAGTAAATAAATAAATATTTTAGAAAAAGGAAACTTACGTGTGGAATTTTATTATACCAAGTAAATTTACCATTAAACATGAAAAAAACTTCCTGTCACCTTCTTTTGTGATAGTCAAAGGGTGTGCATTGCACAAGTTCAGTGAGAATTTCCTGTCTTGTGGTTCCAGAAACATTTTAGAAGATAGTGATTTTACTGCTTCTTGTTCATACTACACATCTGTGTCTCATCAGCAGATGATGCACGCACACTTGAATACACAAGTTTTCTTTTTTAAAAAATTTCTTCATACACAACTTTCAGGTTCCTTAGCCTACAGCTCAGCTCCGTGATCTAACCCAGTTCTTGAACAAGCAGCCATCGTGCCTTTCCTGCATGAACACTGGAACAACATTTCATATGGCAGGTATGTGCAGCCCAAGTCATAAAATGAAAAAATTAAAATAACCAGGAAAACTATCTTGTGGGTATGGCTAATTTGAGGCAACGCTGTAGGACAAGAGTATACATTTTTAGGCTCCCCATGTATCTGTACTTTCTACTTTAATTTCATTTTTCTGATTCTTCATTCTGTAACTTAGAAATGATTTTGTGAAGATTTTTCCAACAGGTTTAAAGAGTGGATTCTGACAGGGATAGCTCTAAATTCTGATTGGCATCTGAATTTACCAGGAAAAATATAAACAACATAATTCTAGCATGAAAATATATAGAGAATGTTAAATATTATCAACAAAATGTTTAAAAGTGTTTTTTTTTTAATTTACCATTTGTATTGTGACATCCCCCAAACCACCCAGATTAACAGTTTGACACATTGAACTGTTGTGAATGACGACACCCTTTGGGAGTACTCTAATGTTAATGCAGAATCTCCTGATGCTAAATTATTTTAGGGGAAATGCCTGTGAGCAAGTAATTTTTGGTATGAGAAGATGTAATACATGTAAAAAATGGTTCCTGTAAAAAAGTGGTTTTTTACATATCATAATTCAATGTACTGTGAAATGAACTCAGGTTCCCAAGTTATTAGCGCTACATTGGTTGGGGAACCTCTCATCACACCATGTCTTCTCTTCACAGTACAGCCTCTACAAAGCTATGAGCAGCCTGACATTTCTCAGAGTAGCGAATACACTGAGATTAGCAGAAGGACACACTCCCAAGTAGTATTAATATTATTGTAACAATGATGGAATACATGTCATTTAAATGAAAGACTCTGGGTCTAGACAAACTTTCATTTGATTTCTGACTTGGGTACTTAATAGCTCTGATTCCTTGAGAAAATAACATTATTAATGGATCCTACATTTTCTCAGCTACCTAATGGGAATCAGATTCTCTATCTTGTGATTTTTTTGTTGCTGTTACAAAACTAAGAGTTTGTTATATCAGCCCACAAGACCGAACTTGGTGCCTGTTGATCTCTTTTTACTACAGATCTCTAAGCTTCTTTGTCAAATTTAAAAATAAGTGGTAAGTACAGTTTGATAAGATAGAGCTGATAAAGAGGAAAAGGTATGGCTAATCTCACTGAAGAATAAAGTACATCATATAAAATTTTTGGTATTGGGTGGAGTTCTAAATGGAATGTCTTCATTTTCCAACATTTCATTGACAAAATTATGGGGTTATTAAACCAAGGAACTGTTTGGATTCTCTCACTGGTTTCTGCTTTTAAGAACTTCAGCTCCTGTGTTTGTTCTTTAAATCTTTACCCTATCTCTCTTTCTTTATAGCTTTTCAGACCACTCCATGGAGGCTGATTTCTGGGGTCTTAGGAGTAATGTGCCTTTTGTTGGTGGCTGCTTTGGGAGTTTTGTTGAAAAATTGTAAGTTTTTCTAATCAAGACTATATAAAAAGATCAAAATTGTGATGAAACTGTCTTACAATAAAGGTTTCATTTTGCTAATGTGTAATATTTTGTTATTTCATAAATCTGTGTCTGATGAAGTAAATTTCTAATTACTTCTTACAACATTTACTAAACAAAATGTTCAGCCGACATTCTCTCCAGGACCCTCCACAGATCTCCAGGAAGGTGGGTTCCATACTTTGGAAAACTTTAGTGCTGTTAGAGAATGAAATATTCTTGTTTTTCTCACACAGAAGCATGAAGGGATATTATGCTTAGTAATAGAAATTATAGGATAGTCTCATTTTATTGCTAACTTAGTTTATTAAATTACATTGAATGTGTGTCATTTATATATTAAGTAATAAGGAAAATATTAGCCGGAAGTGACCTATTTTTCCTATGTGACTGCTCATGTTTAAGTAACAAAAGCAAATTACAGTAAATATTGTAGCTGATCCTAAGTGCCTGCTTGTGTTTCATAACACATACTTTGATACCTCTTTACCTGTACCTCCGCTTCTTCCATAACTCAGAAAGAAGCACAGAGATTTCTGCAATTCTAAACTCTACTCAACCAGTGAACGTCAGCTCAAAGATATTTTTAAACATATCTTTTCCTAAATGATGTCTCATCATCTTCTGTGTTCATATAGCACTTCATTCATATCTTTTTTCCCTCAGCGTTTTTCCAACTTTATTGAGATATAATTGACATATGACATCGTGTAAGTTTAAAGTGTACAATGATTCACTTATTACAATATTATTGCCACCATAGCATTAACTAACACCTCCATCATGTCACACAACTATCATGTCTTTTTGTGGTGAGAATGTTTAAGAAGCTCTCTTGTAGCAACTCTCCCAAGTATATAATACAGTACTGTTAACTCTAGTTATAATGATGCACAGTAGATCCCTAAAACTTAATCATCTTCTAAATGGAAGCTCGTACCTTTTGACCAACAGCTCCCCATTTCCCCCACATCCCAGCCCCTGGTAGCCCATTCAACTCTACAATCTCAGCACCACTCATTTGACAAAGATTTGAGTGCCTACCACATAATATGACTTTTATCACTGAGGATGGTAAATGTTGAAGACACTATCACTAGTAAACTGGACGGTCAGACTTGAAGCTAAGTGCTTTATTAACTTCATTTTGAAATAAAATATCCAGAATTATTTTCTGACTCAGGAAATATGCTAAAATGCTTTCCTCCTTTAAATATCTCTTTTATCTAGTTCACTTTTAATTACACAGCAGAGATCAACTTTGGGTCACTTCCTCAAAAGAGGTTCTTCTAACCGCCCCCCATCCTATACTCTGCTACACAGTATTTTTACATACTGAATTTCTTGTGTATACTTACACAAATTATCATTAAATATAATTCATAAATGACTGAAATTTGTATAATTCTGTCTCTATCTCTAGACTATAATCTTCATGAGGAAGAAGGGTCATGTCTGAGTCATTCAGATTAATATCCCCTGAACTGTGGTGTATGCAGTAAATTCTCAAAGAATAGTTGTAGAAAACATTAAATAACAAATGAGTAAATAGCACTGAAAACAACGGAATCGCCAATGTCATCAAGTCACGTTTTGTTTTTTCTCTTAGGATCTGGCTGCTGTTCTTGCCGAGAAAAGTGGATTGGCTACCAATGCAGCTGTTACTTCCTTTCTAGTGAATCAAAAACATGGAAAGACAGTAGAAATTTTTGTGTTTCTCAGAATTCCAGTCTACTTCAGATACAAGACAGAAATGAACTGGCATGTATTTAATTCTGATTTTTCTACAATTTTTTTGACCTAGGAAAATATTATCTAAGTAAGCTGAATACTTTGATTCAAGTCTTTAATCAGATAGTAAATAGGCAGTTATATTTGAACTAATTTCCTACACTTTGAAACAGTCAAACAATCTACACAAAATTTCTCAAAGATTTACATTATAGGAATGTGACAGATAAAGTACAAGAAACTTTTTAGAGAGAATTCAAAGAATAAATAATAGATCATTATTTTTATTCAAATGACTTTGAATTTTTAGTTCATTAATTGAATTTATAATTTGTTTTGTAATTATATAGCTTTTGTTATCACTCTTGGAATGAATATGAAGAATATTATAAAACAATTACCCAACTCTTAAGAAAAAGTGAAAATTTTCTCTAGCTCCATGCAGAACCTGTGCTAAGATTTATCCCTCAAGATACTGTTGGTTTGGGATCAAATTTGATTGCTGATCCCCTGTGAAGGAAGTGTTCCATGAAAGCTCTAATTCCCTTTATGACGTTTTTCATTCTTTCAAGAAGTGAGATTTTGTGGTACGTTTTCCTCCATAAATGAATGGGCCTGATGAATGAGAACTATGAGGCATGTGGCTTGACTATACCTCCTAAATTAAAAGTTAAAAATGATTTTAGTTTGTATAATTGAAAAACTGAATCTGAATAATAGACACTGACTTTCTTAAAAGTACCTGATCCCTAGAGTAGATTCAAAATAGATTAATATGTTGGTCTTTGTTTCCAAACAGCATTTTATGAACTCCATTTCCTATTATTACTGGATTGGACTCTCTTACAGTGAAGAACATCATGCCTGGTTGTGGGAGGATAATTCTACTGTCTCCCAAGATCTGTAAGTTTCTGACACTCAAAACCTTTTTCTGTTCTTTTTGAGTTTATCCTTAGATCTGATCAGAGAACGTAACATCCAGGAACACTGTAGGTAAGATATCCTGTTTAGGACGTGAGAATACAGAAAAGAGAATTGATACAACAGAATAACAATTTTAGTCCCAACCACAACACCCAAGTGTATGCTCAAGTGAGATGAAGTTAGTGTACTTGTGACTCTAAAAGAGCTTTTGATATATGCTTTTATTTCCTGCCTTGGTACAAGCACTTGGATATGTATGTACATATACAGATTCTCACATACACAAAAGCCATCCAGAGAAAAGAGTATATCCACTATTTTCCTTATTCTGGTGGAGCCCAATATTCTCAGCATCATCCCATATTTCAAACATTCTGGGCTTATTTTCTGTGTATTTGTAATCTTCAAATCTCATTTTCATTCATAAACATGGGATTTACAGTATCATACAATGACAGGTTTTATGCTCTGATTTTTTCCCTAGACTAGATTAGCAGATGCATCTTAGAAGTAAAGTATATAACATACCAAAACCATTAAAAACAACAGCAAAAACAAAAAAATCCCCAACTTCATTGCTATTGATTATTGATGCAATAGCCGAGTTTTTGTAACATTGTACTCTGAAATTGTGAAAACTGACTTGAATGAAAAAAAGATAATGTCTCAATGTGGTAATATCTCATTAAAATGCTTTTAAAATGTCTGTAGTTCTATCATTTAACAAAAACATCATCCTTGAACATTCTCATTTCCTTTTCCCAATATATTAAAACATTATTCTTCATTACAGATTTCCATCCTTTCACCCTCTAAATCCAAAGAACTGCATAATATATGGCCCAAGCGGAGAAGTTTCGGATAGAGACTGTGGGAGTCAATATCGTTATGTCTGTAAGCAACAGCTTATTTAGATGTCTCTTGGGGCAGAAGGGGTGTGCAATGAAGATTCAGTATACTTAGAATGGTAACATATATTACTAACTACCTACTTCTGGGATCTGTAAAATGTTTCAAATTGTGTCTTATCAATCATAATTTTCATGTATTTGAAAATGTGTTTAAATTTTTTATCAAGATATAATTGACATATAACATTACATTAGCTTCAAGTATACAACATAACAATAACTAGACACTAGGTCTAATTAACATCCATCATCATATATAGTTATAATTTTTAAATTTTGCCATGTGTCTTAAAATGGATGAAATGTGTGCCTACACCTAAAATTATAGTCCAGACAAGTAATTTCATGAATATTAATGTATATGGTAAAGAGTGAATTTAATAGTTTATGCATATATTCTTGGAAACTCTCTGCAGAAATTTAAATAAAACTTAATTCATGCCAAATAATATATATCACATCGTATCAGTCCTTTGTGTGGCGTACTGAGTTGAGAAGTCCCATCCTCATCTCTCTTTTTCGGGAAGTAAAAATAATTTTAGTGTTCCCTTTCAGTTCTTTCTGGATTTCTATACATCTATATGTTCTAATTTAGAGCTGGAAGTGCCATATAATAGTTTCTTCATACGTGTCACCTGGCCTCAGAGGGGAACACATTTGTGTGTCTTCTCTTGATGCTACAGAGTTCTGCAGAACAGTTGGAAGTCTCTGGCCAAATATATGGTCTCACGTGATTGCTTTCATATTTTGCAAGAGGCAAGGGCATCTAAGCCCTGATCATATAAATTTATAATACTTATTTCTTTACTCCACCTATCTTTCTTGCCTATGCTTATCCATCAGTAAAAAAAAAGCCATTCTTACATGTACATTGAAGATTTTAATCTCTAGCCAGTCCCCAAAGCCTTTTCCTAAAAGTATGTACCAAAAACTAAATACTGTAAGATGTTACAGAAAAACCCAAATGAACTTTTGGGCCAACCCAATAATTACCCTTTTTTTGGGGGGGGTGGAGGAGGGGCTAGCTCATTTTATTGAAGGATTTCTAAATAGGTAAAAGAAAGGGTGGGAACACAATGAGTTCTGATGCCCGTCTGACCTGGAAGAGATTTTCCCAACCTCACAGGTATCAAAAGCCAATTCCCTTTTTGTAATTGTTGCATCTACATCTTAAAAATTGTGTATTGACATCTATATTTGCTCTCTAGTTTTATATTTTAATTAAATAATAATAATTAAGAACCCAAAGTTGATTTTTAAAATACAAAGAGTCAGGAAGAGGAAAGAGCCTCTTATGTTTTATTTCTCAAAATATAAATATAATAGTACTACAGCTTGAACTCTTCACATTCTTGTATGCAGGTTGACTTAGGAAAAATGCACTTAAGTTATACTATGCAAAATTCAGGATAGACTATAACATCTTTCAAATGTTTAACTTGGACTAAGTGAACATGCATTGCACTTTCTAGATATTTGAAATGTTTTGCCTTTGCTGTCCATGTGATTTTCATAATAATATAGTTTAATTGAATTTAAAAAGAACATTATAGGCAACCTTATAATGAAAATAAATACTTTTCTGTTCCAACTGTCCCATCAATCTGTCCTCTTCCCACAAAAATTTCCTCTGAGTTTTTTGTGTGTTTCTTTGTTTTTTCCTACCTGGAGTAGTTTTCTCTGTAATGAACCAAGGATAGTCTATTTTCATAATTTTTGTCCAGGATGAATCTCAACTGTATTTATTTAGCCACATTAAAGTATAGGTTCAAATTGTTACTTTCATATCATTACACTATGAAGTGTTCAGAGTTCAATCAGCCTTTTTTTTTTTTCCTGAGAACTCATGAACATTTATTACAATGCTGCAAGAACAATGAGGGAACGGAAGGTGTTAAATATGACAGATGATGTCTAATTTCAGAGAGTAATCTATGTCAAAATTGTCTCCATCGAGGGAAGAAAATTCCTGTTGCCACCCAATTATAGCTCAGATGTTTTTTTAAGCTCCCATATCTTTTCAGGGCATTGTGATGGAAAGTGCTGATTCGAATGAAGAGTACTGGTCACCCATGGCAGTGGCCTGCTCACATCTGGCCCCATCATACTAATCACAGTCAATCCAGGAGCATCTGACCCATTTCATTTTTATTATTTTTTCTGCCACTCTTACCTGCATTCTATTTTCCTTCATCCTGAAAATATCTTTGTAGTCCTTGGGATGGGAACAACATTTTTTTTTTTTTTTTTTTTTTTGCGGTACGCGGGCCTCTCACTGTTGTGGCCTCTCCCGTTGCAGAGCACAGGCTCCGGACGCGCAGGCTCAGCGGCCATGGCTCACGGGCCCAGCTGCTCCGCGGCATGTGGGATATTCCCGGAGCAGGGCACGAACCCGTGTCCCCTGCCTCGGCAGGCGGACTCTCAACCACTGTGCCACCAGGAAAGCCCTAAAATAAGTTAATTCTTAATGTGTAATGAAATATAACATTAAAATAAAGACACTATCATGAAAAAGACAGGGATCTAGGGCATTAGACATGTGTTTAATTCACAGAGCCACGTTTACTAAGTTAATAATTTCACAAATTGCAAGAAGAAGAAAAGAAACAAAGAAAGAAACGGAGAAAGGCAGAAAAAAAGGGGGAGAGGGAGGGAAGGAGGAAGACAATATTAACAAAACCTGGTGTGGGTATTTTAAAAAGTAAAAGAAAATGAAATGCATCTTGTATCAATAATGTAAATCATGTAGTAAAGTTCTTTATAGTGAAGGACTTACAAAGAATAAAATAGTAGGTTCTAAAATTTTAGGAAAAAGACAAGTAAAGAATCTCGCCTCTGAATAACACGAGTGAAAAATAATTTTTTTTCTTTTTGAAATAATCACTACTGAATATGTAAGAGCCTTTTATAAATGAAATGTGAATATGAATTACCTTTTGCACCTAAAATTAAACTAAAACTTTTTTTAGTTTATACACACAATATGTAATTTAATTTAAACTTCATTATTAAGTATGTGGAAAATGTGGGTATTATTTTATTTCTTATTTATGTATTATTTAGGTAAATATTTATTATTATTTTATGGGTGAAGAAATTAAATCTTAGAGGCGGCCAAAATCATACTGCTTATTCAGTATAAACCTATCACCTATGAGTAATTTATGATATTTTTAGTTAAAAAAGCACTTTCAAATTTATGTCACTTGAGTTGAATATCATAGAAATCCACTAAGGTAAATATGGCATGTCTTATACCTCTATTTAATAGAAAAGCAAACGTAAGTCCATAGAGGCTGTTATTGTCCCAGATCTCAAAGCTAGAGACTGGTAAAATTTTGATTAAAACCCAGTTCTAACTCCAAATACTAAGGCTGTTATCTCAAATTGTGAGATACATTCCTTTAGGTAGTTATTGAAATGAAGGAGGAAAAAACCTTTCAAGTTTTTGAAGCCAGGATTTAAAATATAACATGACCATAATATAAAATGAACATAAGTGAATCATAGTAAATTACTTTTCTATGACTTATATGCTTGTATCAAATTCTGGGTATCTTAAAATTGTACAGAAAGACCAAACTACATTTATGTGGAAAGTACGTACCCACGCTGTGATGGGCCCACGGATCTTGGACCAACCCCATCATAGAATTATGACTGCCCATCTATCCCACAGATGAATCCAAATTCTTCATTTTTTACAAAGGATTACTGAATAAAATAAAAATGTGAATTTTTTTCCTGTTTCCTCTCCTTGGGGTGAGTTGATATATTTAGATTAGAAAAGTGAGAATACAGAAAAATTTCACCCATGCAGACATGAAAAAGGAAAGAATGGAAATGAGAATTCATATAGAGCCAGCTAAAATTACTTTTAAATTTTCTCTTGCTATAAAATAAAAAACAAAATGTTAAAAAATGTAATAGCTGTTTTTAGTTCACCTACACTAAGATACTTAAAGATGCTTTTCATCACTGATAGTGAATGATAACACACACAGTTTTTTATTTATAGTCTTATTTTATTTGGTGGTAACTTTATTGGTGGTAATTGCTTTCTTTGCAAGGTAAGTCTGGGTAGGATATATGAATTTTTGTTGAATGAGTCTTTCTAGTATACTTTAATTAAAGTTCTGTCCACATCGTTGTCATCATTTACAAGTTATCGTTGTCATCATTAACAAAACTAATCTCACATTTGTTAATATAGTAACATCTTAACATTGCCTAGCAGAGCTCTCAGGAAAAAATAAAAGGTGTTTAATAAATGTGCATAGTGCTTAGATTTTTAAAAATATAAACTGTTCTACATTTGATCATGATAGTTGGAAACAATGAAAATAATTTGTTTCATTTTGAAAGTAAGGTTGTGTGTCACATCTTATAGTAATATCATAACTTCTGATTCTTCAATAAGTATATCCTACTTACCTATCATTAAATAAAGTGGAGCAGAATATACCTCAGAAGTAACAAGTATTCATTGCCTTCAGTAAGTCAATTCAAACACTTAAGAAACAATTAGAATTACCTTATAGCGCATATATTTTTAGAAATTTTCTTGAGGTTAAAACCTCAAGAGTTTCTTATTTATTAAACAATAGTTGTTAGAAACACACACACAAACACACACAGACACACACCTGATTAGAGAAGGAAGGTCCTGATTCTTGTGGATAAGAGCCTCCTGAAAAAATTAGACATGTCCTGAGTTCCTGATTTAGATTTGATACTAGCAATATCCAGTCAATTCTGATCCCTGAGAAGGATATGACAAGTGTTATTCTAATCTCACCTTTCTGTTGAAAAAGCATAGCACAAACCACAGTGCTTCCACCTCTCACGACACAGAAAATTTCCCTTTTTGGTGGAATAAATGTTAGGTCCTAACATCACTTTAGGACTTAAAAATGGTGAATTCAGTGATAAGAAGTCACCAGAGTTTTAAGAAACAAATGGTGGGATCACATAATCTCTTTCTGAATTTTTTTCAAAAGTGAAAAATTTGTAATAAAATATGGTTATAAGTACTTTGTGGAAAAAACAGAGAAAAAATTAAACTTCTTAATCATTTTGTGCATAGGCTTTTATAAGTTTGAGTGGAATTAAGTATGCTGTATCATATAAGCTGAAACAACAGAGAGATAGCTTTCATATATATACTACATAGGTACATGTATATGCATACATATGTATATATGCATATGTGTGTATTTATATGACCTTTTAATAATTAAAATATAAGTGTATACAAGATAAAAATTCCATGATGAATCATCATATGCCTAATTTAAATAATTATCAACTTATGGCCAATATTATTTCATTTATGATGTATGTGAGTCTCTCAGATCTACCTCTGCTCCTAAATAGGGCTCTTTTCTCCTTCTTCCTTCTGTACACCACTCATTATATTACTCTCTCTTTATTGCTCAGAACAATAGCACCAAATCCCTTACCAGAATAGTAACATAATCAACTAATGTCTTAATGCTCTCATTTTTAGCTATTTATAATTTTTGTTATATCAAGAAATGATGACAGCCAAAAGGAGTTTAAATAGACTGAATGACTAAAAGTAGCATGGTATCCTGGATGGCATAATGGAAGAGAAAATGGATACTAGGTAAAAACTAAAGAAATACAAGTAAAGTATGTTCATTAATAATAATATATCAGTTCATTCATTGTGAAAAATGCACCATGCTAATGTAAGCTGTTAATAATAAGAGAAACTGGACACTGGGTGTATGGGAACACTCTGTACTACTTTTGCACTTTTTCTGTAAATTTAAGACTATTCTAAGATAAAAAGTTTATTTAAAAATAAGTATTGGTGCTTCTTTATAATGTTATATTCTACAGAATAGTAACAATCATTATCTTTATTATTATTATAAATTAGATGGGGCAATTTGAAAAAGAAAACCAAAAAACGACTCTAAAGGGAAACAGCTTAAGAAGGAGTCATTCATATGAACTTTCACTGAACATGCGCTTCTGAAAACAGAACTTCAACCAGTAAATCCACAACCTATTCAGTCAATAAGAGAATTATCAAGCAATAATTTTTAGTCAATAGAACAATTACATAGACACTGTAACTATTTACTATGTACAACATGTGTGAGATAATTTAACATAGGTAAAAGTCAATTCTGCAAAGTTTGATAAAGCTATAATAATTTTTATGAAATCAATACATTATTTAAAATCTTCCTATAGGGATAACACAAAAGCCAAATTTTTTTTTTTTTTTTTTTTTTTTTGCGGTACACGGGCCTCTCACTTCCGTGGCCTCACCCGTTGCGGAGCACAGGCTCCGGCCGCGCACGCTCACGGACCCAGCCGCTCCGCAGCACATGCGATCCTCCCGGACCGGGGCACGAACCCGCGTCCCCTGCATCGGCAGGCGGACTCTCAACCACCGCGCCACCAGGGAAACCCAAGCCAAATATTTTTACAGGAGAGAAATAATAAACTTTCAAGGAAGAAATAATTAAAACATGTAAACTTTCCTAAACTATAGGGGAGAAAGGAATTGTTGCTATTTTTTTCCACTACGACTAGAGTTGTGTTGATGTCCAAATTAGATGAGAATGTGTTAACAGGAAAAGGAAAAGCCAATCTTACTGTGAAAATTGTCACAAAATCCTAAAACAGTACCAAACCAAATCAAACAGTACATAAAACTGTCTAGTCTATAGATGACCAAATTGAGTTTATTTCAGCGTTGTAATAATAATTTTATTTTGGAAGAAAAATTGTTAAATGAAATTTGCTCCAAACAGTAGATTAAAGAAATAGAAGATGAATATATCCAGATGGAATGCATATTTATTATAATTCAACAGCTTTTCATGATAAAAACAATCTTTAGCATATGTATCAGTATCTGTATAAACATCATTCTTAACCTTGAGGTATTAGTAGCTTTTTAGAAAATCATTAAGACAAAATGATAATAATACCACTTCTTTTCAATATCATTGAGGAGATTCTCCAGCACATTTAAGACCACCATAGGAAATTAAAAAGAAAAGGACTTAAAAAAAATTTTTTCTGATGATATATTTATCCACATAGAACATAAAAATATAATTTAATGACCAGTTAATAGAAATAATATTAGTATAACTGAATGTAACATTAATTTGCAAATACTATTAAAGTTCAATAATAAACAGAAATAATTAATTAACTTAACAACCACAACAGAAACACTGTAAGATACTTATGAGTAAATCTAACAGGAATAGACAAGATCTATATTGAACTTATTGTATAATTTTATAGAAATATTTTCAAAAACAACTAAATTTTGATAGGACCACTGAATCTAATAACGATGTCAATTAATCCTAAAATATTTTAGAGATTCAATTTAATTCCAATTAATATCCCAGGTTATCCTATGTTCATTAATGCAAAATCCAAGAGTAGACGTATCACTATTGAAGAAGAAAAAATAGTGAGGGACTTGTCCTACTAATTTTTAAGACCTTTGCTAAAGCTATGTCCCTTACAACAAAGTGACATGAGAACGTAGACAAATCCGATAAATTGAAAGAGAAAAGATACAGACAATGAAAAGCCATGTGAATAGATGAAAAAACAGATGAGGTAGCATTGCAGATAAAGTAGGAAATGAGATACTATTAAATAATTACTGCTGTGAAATTTTTTATGCCAATATAAAAACACACACTTGAATCCCTACTGTATATACATCATATGCAGAAGAATTAGGAACTTAAATCACAACCCTGGTGTGCATTAAAAAAATAAGTAAATATATGAGAGTTGATATCAATTTATAAGATTGATTCAGTATATATTTTATTTATTTTCATTTATTCAAAACATTGAGATAAAGTATAAAGTAAGATAACAAAACATCATAAAATTTTAAGGAAAAGTAAGATATCAAAGTCAAAATTCTTAAAAATATACTAAGGAAATAAGGAAAGCAAATTTGTTGATATGTTTCAACTTGGACAATAAACAATTCTATTCAACATAGGTTTTTTAGTGACAACTATTTGCTAGGTGCTTTTCTAAGCCTTGAAAATGTTAAACAATCTAGGCAAAATTTCTTGCCATCATGGAGTTTACATTTTAGTGTAGGTGATAGAAAAATGGACAAGAAAGTGTGAAACAAGTTCAAGAATAAACAAGATAAGTGAATATGAAACAAGTTGAAGGAAAAAAGAATAATATTATCTTCTGACAGTCTTTGAGCAAAATTCTTTTCAGCTAATCCACATTTTCCATAGACTATTTTAGAGTAAAATTAGATCTCTATATATGAAATGTAGGCTGACATTTACAACCACATTTTAAAAAAATATTTGGTTTATAAAAGGAAATGAATGTGGGCTCGTGCCCCGGTCCGGGAAGATCCCACGTGCCGCGGAGCGGCTGGGCCCGTGAGCCATGGCTGCTGAGCCTGCGCGTCCGGAGCCTGTGCTCCACAACGGGAGAGGCCACAGCAGTGAGAGGCCCGCGTACCGCAAAAAAAAAAAAAAAAAAAGAGAGACAATATGTACAAAGAAATTCCAAAATCTTTCTCAATGCTAAGCATATATTCACCTTGCATCTGTCATCATGGAACATTTATTGAGGATGTGCTGAATAGTAGTGATGTTTCAGTGACATGTGAAATTGCAGAAAGACATGACATTGCTTTCAGAAAACATACCTTCTAATAAATGGAATAAAACCAACAAAATGAATTTATGCAGAAAGAGTAATTTGAGTACAAAAGTACATGTATAGATTGCATAAGGACATATTTATCTGACCTTTTAAAACTACTGGATCTAGAAATTTACAATGCTTTGCAAACAGCCTGGGTTCAAGTCATCTAACTGCCACCACTTCCACAAACTATGCAGAAACTAAATTCGTTAAGTGAGAAGAACCACCACGGCCTAATCCACAGGCCTTCTTGGCCAGTAAATAACAGTCTGGTTAACATGACTGAGCCTGTATTAAGCTCTTCCTGTGTACCATAAGGGGAGAAGGTAGTGAGGCACAATGCAATTTTGTGGTGAGAAACAGTCCTCTGGGCAGGATACTGACTTCAAGCTGCGACTCTAAAAGTAGATGTGGTCAGGGATGTTTACTGGACAGTTGCCTAGAAACACAAGCATATGATGTATGGCCATGACCAAGGGAAACTTTTGTAGTCTTGACTTTTCTGTAAATGTGTTTGGATTAATAAGAGACATGACAAAAAGATTCTAAAATTCACATGAGCAATGAAGTGAATAAATGGGACAGGGAGAAACAGAGCTGAGTCTGGATATGCATGGGCATATTGAAGCAGAATTGAAATGCTGAGTGATAAAGAAGTGAAAAATCTGCAAACACACTTGAAAAAATATTTATTCAGAACCTAAATATTTATTCAGAACACTTAGTGGGTATTACGTACTGTGCAAGGAACGTATAATGCCAACTAGTACATTGTAGTAGAATGAACACAAGGCAGGTAATTCATAAATCTTGAACTTCAGCAGGGAGGGAAAGAGAAGAGATCACCGTCTTGGCAACTAACTGATACTGCTTGACACAGTTGCCTGAGCTTGTAATGGATAAATAATTTCTTGGCCCCATCTCGGTTGAAACCTTCTGTAATTCTAAAAATAAACAATTCTACTGAGATGTCATTTCTTTCACAAAGAAATATTTTCATTATATTCACTTAGGCCATGCTAGAAAACTTCATTGTTTGTTTAATATCCATCTATATGATATAATGAAACTGAAAACTTTTCTCCTCCTGTGGTATTAACTTAGAATTTGAGAATAAACAGCATGTAAATAGTAACTCTTTTCAAAATTGCTCTCAAGTGAATCACATGCGTGACTTACAAATTAGAGGACTTCAAATTTCTATTAGCATCCTAGTTATTTTTGTTTGATTGCTTGTTTATTTGCCATTTGACCTTACACTTCCTGCCACAGCAGTAATCTCCACATTCATGGAAAAAAAGAAAGATGCTATTTACAACTTCTGCATCTTGCATCCAACTGGATTTTGTGTTTACTTCAGTACTTTAAATATCAAAGAATAGTAGAATTGTGTAAATATCATGAAATTTGGACAGTACTTATCCCAGGTGCCCAAGGACATAGAGTTAGGAATAAGACAGCACTTTTCCCAAAGAAAAAGGCTCATTAGTTGAAGATCTAGGTAGAACCAAGGTCTCCCAAGTCACAACCTTTTTTGTAAATGCACCTAATAGCAGTTGGTCAAATTCTAATTTATGTATTGCTTCTTCATTTGTTCCCAGTAGATTCATTTGTGTACACAAGAATAAAAATGCATTCAATTTAAGCTCTACAGTTCTCACATTATCCTCTTGGAGAGTTTGAAAATAACTACTAAAAGCTTACAATGTTCCTTCTGTGGTGTTAGCCCATCTCCTGGAGCCTTTTTAAACTGCATTAATTTTTTTCTCCATTATTTTACACAGAATTAACAACATCAAAGCACAACAGAATATATAAATAAACATACAAATAGGAAACTGCTGTATTTTCATGAAGGCTGTTTCTTGTTTATTGTTTGAGCTAGTATCTGTTAAGGATTTCTGTGTGTCAAGCATATTGTTTGGCAATGGATACACATAGTTTAATAAAGTATATAGCACAATCCCTATCATCGAATTGTCCACAATCTATTAAAGGCATAGACATAAGCATATGGTTTTAAATTAATATGTAATTTGCAATGGTAGACACAGTTACTGGGTAGTAGAGAAGCTAGGATTATACATAACAATTTTGCAATGGATGACCAGTATCGACTATGAGGAAATGGTGTTAGGGAAGATGTCCTTGATTAGGTGATTTAGAGGGAGTGTTTTTTAAAACAATATGTTAGATATCAAGCTGAACGGGGTTAACACATACCAAGAATTGAAGATGGAAACGACAAAGACTCAGAAGAAAGAGACAGTAAAATGAATAAAGAGAGCTATACACACTCTGGTACTGTTGGTTTATTAGGTGGGGTTATGAATATCTGGAGATGGATGGAACCTGGAACAGTCTGGAAGGACAAGAAGTGGGTGTGTGTGAGTGAGAAGAAAGATTCATAATCTAAGCTTGAATAGCACCATACAGTCAGTAAAAGCCCTTTGAGGAGTTTTAAGAAAGGATTGACAAGGTCAGGTTTCCACACTGTGGGTAGACAATTTGACCTGTTCAGAGGACAACAGATTTGATACAGATGGGGATAAAGAACAAATAAGAAAAATAGTTAGGGACAGTAGAAGTAAATAGTGTTTTTATCCAAAACTGTGATGTTAGGAATTGTGAAGATGACAATAATTGGGAGGTTACTCACATAGTTGATGACATTAGATCTGACAGTAGGTGAAGACAAGGGTGGGGACAGGGGGCTTCCCTGGTGGCACAGTGGTTGAGAGTCCGCCTGCCGATGCAGGGGACACGGGTTGGCGCCCAGGTCCGGGAAGATCCCACATGCTGCGGTGTGGCTGGGCCCGTGGGCCATGGCCGCTGAGCCTGTGCGTCCGGAGCCTGTGCGTCCGGAGCCTGTGCTCCACAACTGGAGAGGCCACGGCAGTGAGAGGCCCGTGTCCCGAAAAAAAAAAAGAGTGGGGAGAGGGAAAGGATAAGAAAGATGCATACGTTTTTATTTTTTACTGAATGAAATAATGATGGTACCATTAATATAGAGGATACTAGAGTAAGCAGTTTAAGGAAGGGGATGATGACCTAATATATAGACATAATAAGGTGTAAAGCCAGTTGGGATTTTTAACCCATTTCTATTTTAAAATACAAATGGACCTCATGGGCCTTAGTTTTATGATTCAAAACACGAAGTTTTACTTTCTAAATATCTTTAATGTTAGACAGTTTGTTTAAAAAATACTCTGTGGTTTACAGAATTTTCTCTTAATAAGAAATGTCAAGAAGACAAGTTAAAAAAGAAATTTTCAAACGTGATGTGTTCTCAAGGTTAATAGGAATAATCATAATTACACTAAAACAGGGTTTGAGTGGTGGTTCCCGATGTGATTACAAACCAGAAAGCCAAATATTTCCTTGTAATTAGATGTTGTTTTAGATTATTAAAGACATATATGCTTGTATCTTTAAGAGCAATGACTCACATTTTCAGTCTCAGCGGAGTGATGCAGTCAAAAGAATGAAAACCATCTAAAAAGTACTTGCAAAAATGTGTACCTCATTTCTGTTTTTTTAATACTCAGAAGTGGTCAAGCACTAGGTCCATATCAACTTTTCTTCTCTCTTGACCTATTCTTCATCTTCTTTCTCTCTCTTTAGACTCATTGTTCTTTTTATTGTTCCTCACCAACACCGTTTATTTCTTTGGCCTTTCTGCTCCGACAGATATGAATTTTATTTGCCCAGATAAGTTCATTATTTCGTTTAACTTCTGTCAAATGTTATCTTCTAGAGTTTCTTTTCCTGAACACACTATTAATATGTTTTATTTCTTAATGTAACTTATTTTCACTTGTATCATTTATTCTAACCTGTTTATTTTGCTTTTTATATTTCTTCCTCACCAGAATATAAAATATGAAAGGACAGGAAGTTTGTCTCCTTCACTGATGTATCTTTAGCACATAAAATAATGTATGGTACATAATAAGTGCTCATCAAACATTAGTTATGAGTTTTATATATTTTCCATTATTTATTTGACATAATTGTTATGTTACGTAGATAAATATTTCTAGTCTTTTATTTATTGATTAGGGGGTGTACTGGGTTGCCTACAAAGTCTTCTGTTGCTCTAAGTTTATATAAATATTCTGAAACATTTCTAAATTGCCTTATTGATAATAATTTTTGCTTAAAGAATCATATGACAAACACTAATGTACCCACTATCAAGCTTAGGAAATATATTATGAATAGATGTAAAATTTTTATCTGCTCATTCATAATTTAATTCCCTCTTTTCCCTTTAGAGGATCCCTATTACCTATTTATTTATATCTAATACATACGGCTATGTCTTGCATGTATTTTTAAAAAGGACATAAACAATGTATAATGTGTATTTTTAGAATTATTTATATTGGCTCAAATTTGTATTTTTGACCTCCCTTAATATTGATATACTCAATATTGTGCTATTTTATTCACTTTCTTCATAAAATATAGTCTATTCTATGAATATAGGACAATATTTTCACCTATTTTCTTTTCTAAGGATATTCAGATTCTTCCTGTTTTTCATTTTTATTATCACTCAAAATTCTG
Organism: Lagenorhynchus albirostris; assembly: GCF_949774975.1. Classification (NCBI taxonomy): domain Eukaryota; kingdom Metazoa; phylum Chordata; class Mammalia; order Artiodactyla; family Delphinidae; genus Lagenorhynchus; species Lagenorhynchus albirostris. Next base: position 96,054,557 of record NC_083105.1, on the reverse strand, counting down.
TCTTGAATGTTCTTCAATATCTTTCCTTAACCATATTTACAGGAGTGTTTCTTCTAGACTATGTACTTACCAGTTTTGGGGTACTAGTATAAGTATATTCAAAACTTCACAAATATTGACTAATTGCTTTTCAAAACTTGTTATTACTTTCACCCCAAGCAGAAGTACATGAGAACTTCCATTTTTTTACACCATATCCATGATTTGGAATCTACAATCTTTTCATATTTCTAATATCGTGAATACAAAATTTTGTTAGGATGTCTTGGTTTGCCTTTGCATGATAATTACTTACATTTAACTTTTATAATAGTATCATTAAGGAATATTCAGGTCTAATTCTCTGTGAATTGTCTTTTCACATATTTTATGTTGAATCGGTTGCCTTTTTATGGACTTACATAAGTTCTTTGTATATTCTAGATAGAAATCTATTGTTAAGTGCACCCAGTGTAAATTAGTAAATGTTTAAAAACCCACTCTATGGTGGTGGGGAAGATCTCATTGGTAGAGTTTGCCAATTTTATTTGTGTAAGTACTCTGACCATAATCAAATTTAAAGCTACTAACCTGATACCACTGAATGCAGAATTGAGAAGGGAAGAGATTTATAGTAGTACAACATTGTACACTATTTCAACAACCAGATATGATAGATGCAAATAACTTCATAAGTATAGTAAATTTAGCAAAATAACTAAAAATGAGTTTTGAGTATTTATTACTTTTATTGTTAGTATGATTTACAATATTTATATTTATATAATTGAATTTTAGTAATGATTGTGTTTAACAGCTTGTTTTCAAAATTCCTGAAATTTTAACAATAATCTCTTTTGATTAGCTATGAGCCCGATCCAGCAAACCACTCACTGATTGTATAATCTGTGCTAGTCTGGGTGTATCTTTCCAATCTTAATAATATATTTTACTGTCCAGATAATAAATTTACTTATTTAATTATTACTTTATAGCATCGTTTGCATTTATGATTTGGATTTTTGGAAATTTGATTGAGAAGTGTATCCTTCACCAAAGGTTTTGAAGTTTGCAGCTGTATTTTCTGTTAAACTTGTGAGGACTTCTTTCATAATTAGATCTCTGATATTCAATACTTTTCCACAGGGAAATGATTTTTTCCATCACCTTTATTGAATAATCTATTCTTTTCTTAGGATCTGTAATATTACCTCTGCAACCACATATTTATTGTTCAATATATTCATAGACTTTTTTTTTTTTTCCAGAATTTGGCTCGGTTCCTCGGACTAATGACAAAATATATTCTTCATGCTCTTCACCCACACTGTTTTGACTATTCTTGGTGTTTTCCACTTTATATGATTTGAAATTGAGTGATACAGAACTCAGTCCCATCTGTGGACCCTGCAGTTGCCTGTGAACCAGCTCCAGTTCCTCCCTCTTTCAGGGAACCTCTGGAAAACAATGTCTTAGACAATCACTCACAGACAAAAGAACCCTTGTGGAGGTCCAGGCTTCCAGAGAAGAAGTTCCACCACACCACTGGAGCAAAGAATATGAGATTGGATGCATTAGAGAAGATAAGAGGAGCAACCTGACTTTACCTACGTTACCCTTCCTCCATGGAAACACAGTTTTAGGGCCAAGAGAGACCTTCTTGGCCCATGTTTTTTCCACTAGGAAAAGTAAGAGAGTGTGAGTGAGCACCCGGCCTTCTCAGCTATATGGGAGGCTGCCAAAGAGGCTGATTTCTCTCATGCCTCACCCAGGGCACTGAATCATATGTATAACTAGGGGGCTGAGAAGAGTCTAAGATAGCAGCAAATAGGACTCTAAAAGGGCATTAAAAGGATGCAGATCCTACTAACTGTGTCACTGGCTCCATCAGGAAACCTGCCTATGAGCCACTTGGATCCGCCCAACTGGCCCACAGGTACCCTCAGTAATAAGCTCACCTCACCTCAAAACACCCACACCCTGTAGTTGCCTCCCTGTGGGCACTCCCAACTGTAGCATAGAGAGTGAGCTTTGGCAGATGGCTAGTGAGCATGTGCAGAAACCTAGTCTGAATCTGAAGGCCAACAAGAGACCACAAACATGAACTTTAATATCATGTTTGTGAAAACAAAAGAAAGGCTTTCAGCATCCAGCCTGGTTCATTGCAAAATTAAGATAAGGTATACAAACTTAAAACTTTTGCCACAAGAGGGAGCACAAAGTGTGGAACAGGTGCGTCCATAAAAGGTCCTAAAAAGCCTCAGAATCATTAGCAGTTTTGATGGAAGGTAATTCTCTCCTGAGGTCAGTGAGTAAATGGGAGAAGGTGGCCACTACTTCAAATACAAAGACAGCAATAGAAAACTTCAAGAAGCATGAAAAATGTCACCACCAAAGGATCACAGTAATTTTCCAGCAACCAACCCCAAAGACATGGAAATCTATGAATTAACCAATAAAGAATTCAAAATAGCTGTTTCAGGGAAGCTCAACGAGCTAGAAGAAAAAAAGAAAAATAATTCAACACTGTAAGGAAAACAATAAATGAAAAATGATAAGGTTAGCAAAGTGATACAAATCGTAAAAAGGACTAAACAGAATTGAAGAATACAATAGATGAAACAAAAATATAATGGAAGCATCAACACCAAATGGATCAAGCAAAAGAAAGAATCTGTAAACTAGAAGACAAGACCTTTGAAATTATCCAGTCAGAGGAGAACAAAGAAAGACCAACTAAAAAAGTGAATAAAGCCTATATGATATATGGCATATCATCAAAAGAACCAACTTGCAGACTACTGGAGTTCCAGGAGGACAGAGGGACAAGGGGGTGGAAAGTTATTTTGAAAAAATAATGGTTGAGAACTTCCCAAGTCTGCTGAGAGATTTTGATATCCACATTTATGAAGCTCCTGAGTCACCAATCAAAATCAACTTAAAGAGATTCTCTCCAAGACACATTATAATAAAACTGTAAAAAGAAATCAAGGACAAAGAGATAGTCTTAAAACCAGTGGGAGAAAAAGAAGATAGTAACTTACAGGGGAACTCCTAGAGGGCTATGAGATTTCCAAGCAAAACCTTACAAACCAGGAGAGAGTGGGATAGTGCCGGGGAAAAAAACTGCCAAGCAAGAATATTCAACCTGGCAAATTTGTCCTTCAGAATTGAAAGATAAAGATCTTCTCAAAAAAACAAACAAAAGCTGAGGGAATTCATCATCACTAGACCTGTCTTATGAGAAATGCTGAAAGGGGTTCTTTAACCTCAAATGAAAGGATGCTAATTAGTAACATGAGAACATAGAAAATATACAGGACATTGGTCAAGGTCAAATCCAGAATACTCTAATACTGAAATAGTATAAAGGTTAAAGGAAAAGAATATTAGAAATAACTATAGCAAAAATAATTTGTTTTTAAACACACAATATAAAAAAATTACCTTTTTGTGATATGAAAAACATAAAAAGAGTGAGTAAAAAGGTAAGGTTTGGTTTGCAACTGAAGTTGTTATCAGCATAAAATAGATTGTTATATCTATAGCATGTATTATTTAAGCCTGAAGGTAACCACAAAGTGAAAACCTATGATAGATTCACAAAAAAATAAAGAGAAGAGAATCAAAACATACCACTATGGGAAATTATCAATTCACAAACAAATGCAGCAAGAGAAAGAGAAAAGAACAAGGAAACTACAAAAGATCCAGAAAACAATAAAATGGCCTGCCTGTTAATAATTACCTTAAATGTAAATGGATTGAATTCTCTAACCAAAAGGCATAGAGTGACTGGATGGATAAGAAAACTGAGACCCAACTACATATATACGTATAGGGACTCACTTCAGCTTTGAGGATTCACTTAGGCTAAAAGTGAAGGGATGAAAAACGATATTCCACAGAATTGGAAACCAAAATAAAGAAGGGGTAGTGATACTTATAACAAACAAAATAGAATTTAAACAAAAATGGTAACAAGAGCTAAAGAAAGTCATTGCATATAATGATAAAAGAGTTATTCATCAAGAAGATATAACAATGCAAATATACATTGTTCATACAATGTTCATTGCAGCACTATTTACAACAGCCAGGACATGGAAGCAACCTACATGTCCATTGACAGATGAATGGATAAAGAAGATGTTGCATACACATACAATGGAATATTACTCAGCCCTAAAAAGAAACGAAATTGAGTTATTTGTATGTGGTGGATGGACCTAGAGTCTGTCATATAGAATGAACTGTCAGAAAGAGAAAAACAAATACCATATGCTAACACATATGTATGGAATTTTTAAAAAAATGGTACTGATGAACCTAGCAGTGGGCCAGGAATAAAGACACAGACATAGAGAATGGACTTGAGGACACAGGGTTGGGAGGGGAAGCTGGGGCAAAATGAGAGAAGTATTGACATATATACACTACCAAATGTAAAATAGCTGCATAACACAGGAACATCAGCTCCGTGTTTTGCGACCACCTAGAGGGGTGGGATAGGGAAGGTGGGAGGGAGGCTTTAGAGGGACGGGATATGGGGATATATGTATGCATATGGCTGATTCGCTTTGTTGTACAACAAAACTAACACAGCATTGTGAATCAATTATACTCCAATAAAGATGTATATATAAAAAAAGAAACCCTTATTCTAGGTGAAAACCTGGATATGCAGAAGGGAAAGAAGAGTTGTAAGAATTATGTGGATATATTTAATGGATATCGAGTCGACAAAATATTAACAATAAAGTTTCAAATTTTAAAATACATATTTGTATTCGAATTCAAGGGAGCAAATACGGCATAAGCAGTAAATAAAGGTAGAAGGTAGTTATGTCTTTTCACTTTTCGAGAAAGGGTAAAGGTATTAATTTGTTAGACTTTACTGAGTTAAGAATTTATGCTGTAAAATGTGGGGCACTAATAACATAATATTTAAAACATTAAACTGACAACAGAGGATAGTTAAAATAGTTAAAATAGTTATTGTGAAAGATAAAAAGAAAACAACAAAAGAAGTGGAGTTCAAAGAAATGGTAGCATTCATCTCTGATTAAGGATAACTATATTATACTTAATTAATTATATATACATACAATACATACTTATATATAAATAATATATGTAAATATATCTTATAATAATTTAAAAATTATGTTAAATATAGAGTAACTTCCAATTTAAATTCTAAGAATATTTAAAATAACTGTTCACTATCTTAATGAGAAACTCCTTTAACAAAAGCCTAAAGAAAGAGGAAAGTAAAAAGATGAAAAATATACCATGCAACACAAGCCAGTAGAAAATTGCTATAGTTAGTATACTGTTATAATAGAAGGCAAGAGCCGTCTTGGAAATGATGAAGCATGTTTCATAATGATAGATAGAGTATCTAAACTATTAGCAATGTTTTCTAAAAAATCTTTATGTACTTAATAATACAAGTTCAACATAAGTTTGAAAAAAGTGAACTATTACAAATAGAGATTTAAACAATTCTCTCTCACTGCTTACAAACAAGCAGATATCAGTAAGGCTAAAGAAAGATTTAAACTAGACAACTAATCAATACATATATGTAGAACACATACTATATACTAGTATGGACTATTCATATTTTTTTACATAGAAATTTTCAAAAAATACACTATAAATCATATTTCCAAGCATATTCATATAAAAATATAGAAGTGGTGTCACTGCAGTAGCCGCTAGGCAAGTTTGGCAAGTGGGCACTTGAAATGTGGGCATTCAATTTTAATTAGTTAAAAAAATAATATTTTAATATTGGTTCCTCTTTCACACCAGCCACTTTTAACAAAGATGTGGAATATTTCTAGCTTCACAGAAAGTTCTCTAACCAAACAGAATGCTCTTTACTATATGCAGAAGTCAATAACCAAAACTTTGAAAATCCTTATATGGTGTTAAATTCAGTAATAAATGTCTAAGTAACAGATGGACCATAGAAATGACCACAATGAATGTTCAAAATTTTTATAAGAATTACAAGGAAAATATAAAACCAAATGTCTGTCTTGTGAAGTATTGATTGCCTTAAATGCTTACCTTACAAACTAAATAAAACAAAACAAAGCAGAAATCCAAGCATGCATCACAAGAAACTAAAAATGGAAAAGCTAAATTTAGGTGAAATTAAAACCAAATGAAGTAGAAGGAAGAAAACAATAAATAGTACAAAATCAAGACAAAGAACAAAATTACAATAGAGAGGAACAAGGCCAAATGTATTCTCATTGAAAACATTTAATAAAATTGATAAAAGACTGCTGAAAGTGAGGAGAGGGAATCCCTGATGGTTCAGTGGTTAAGACACCATGCTCTCACTGCCGAGGCCCCGGGTTCATTCCTTGGTCAGGGAACTAAGAGTCCACAAGCCATGCGGTGTGGCCAAAAAAAAAAAATTTGAGAAGAAACAAGTCTTTTATGTCTATAATAAATATGGGGATACCATGTGGTTTTTACAGATAAAAAAAGCAATATTATGAAAACATTTTAGTATCTATAAAAAATAGAAAAATCCTAAATTGAAAATTACCAAAATGCATCACAAAAAATAGAAACCTGAGTAAACCTAACACATATTGTAAAGAAATTGAGTTCGTTATATAAACCTTCCCACAAAAAAGTTCTAGAAGCTCAGATGGCACTAGTAATGAATAATAACACTTGAAAACGTAGCAGTACTCTTTCACAAAGGTCCAGGTAAAAGAAAAGGAAATGCTTCCTAAAAATAGCCTTGGTAACAACTTGTCAAGTACATAACGTAAATGAAAACTCAGTCAAATTTCTTTGGGAACACAGATAAAGAAAAACTTCAGCTTGACCTAGATATAATATATGCATTGATTTTTTAAAAAAGGACAACACATGATCATTGTGATTTTACTTCAAAATGCAAGACTGGTTTAACATATGAAAGAAATAAAGGTAATTTACTTCATAATCATTATACAGAGAAAACGTTTATCATTCCAACTGATGGAAAAACAATACAAATGTAACGTCAATTGATTATAAAATTTGTTTGAAAAATGAGAATATTATGGAACTGTTTTCATATGAGAAACTTATGATGAAAAAAACCTTAAGATGAACCTCATATTGATGAAATATTGAAATCTTTTCCTCGAAAATAGAAAAGGATACATATAGAACCTTTACTGTACCTTCTATTCGACATTGAAAATAAAATCCTAGCCTATAAAAATAAGTCAAGAAAAAAAATTGCATCTGGAAAGAAGAAATGAAGTGTGATTATTTACAAATGCAAGAGCTGTTATATAAAAATCCAGAAGACTATATATTTGAAATGACAGAATTAATACATAAAGTCAGAGAAATCATTGGCTATAAGACCAATATGTAAACCTCATTGTATTACTGTTTACAGCAGCAAAACTTACTAAAAATTTTCAAATGAGGATGTCATTTACAAAAGCATGAGAGTGAAATACCAATGTATCTTTAAGAACTCAATATAGAAAAATACAAAATATAATAGGGAGAATTTAAAGAAAACCTAATTCATAGAGAGATAAAGCATGATATTGACTGGAAGAGCCAATATTGTAAAGATGACTATCTTTACAAATTACTTTGAAGATTAAATGCAATCCCAAACATAATTCCAGGATTTTTTTTAAAAACAGCTTTATTGAGGTGTAATTTACATGGCATAAAATGTATCCACTTAAAGTGTATAAATCAGTGATTTTTTTTTTTTAGTATATTCACAGAGTTTACAACCATCAACAGTAACAAACTCTAGACATTTTCATCGCCCCCAGAAGAAACATAGTAACCATCAGCAGTCATTTTCCAATCCTACCTCTGCTCAGCCCTTGGTAACCAACAATCCACTCTCTGCCTCTAGCATAGGTTTCCCTCTTCTTGATATTTCATATAAATGGACTCACACAACATGCGATCTTTTACAAAGGTTGAAGGCCATAAAAATAATGTAGAGTAAAAAAAGCCAGACACAAAAGTAACGATATCTATACTTTTTGGTGCGCATATTATATTTCAATATAATTCATTTTAAAATTTATACAATCATAATATTATTTCCATTTCATAAAAGTTAAAGTTACTCAACAGCATCCAAACTCACGTTTTCTCAAGCTGATCCTTGCAATTATATGTATGCGGAAGCTCACAACTGTCTGATTTAATGCCATCTGAATAGAGCAGAGCACAGTTACGTTTATCAGGTGATGTGTCTGTTATACTGTAATGGAAAAAAAAGCACAATTCTGTTATATCATATGAGGACAACTCATGAAACAATAGCATTTTCCATGTCACTGTAATAAAAGCTATTTTGAAAATGGGTAATGGTATTTTAATATAATTTTAGTAAGAGCTTGTTATTAGGGAAATGGGCTATTGAGGAGCCCATTCTTTAATAACTATATCAACATTTTATTAACTTTCAACATCCTCCTTCATCTTTCTATAATTCAACTAAAACAAATGTTTTAATATTATTCTTAAAATTTTTATTTTTAATCTTTTCCTCCTCTATACAGTATTATTTTTAAAAACTTACTGTAGTTTGTAAGTTGAACCATTTAGCCACATCCATGGATGATCACGGCCTTTACGAAAGACTGAAATCCATGATATAATTGATAGGGACATCAGGAATTTCTAGCCCAAAATAAAGAATTTTCAATTAAATAGTCGTCATAAAAGATTTTTATTAATTTTTCAAAGGCAAGTAGTGTGTTCTTTCATAGGATCCTTAGTTTTCTGAACAAAATGAGTGTTAAGAGTCTCATCTAACACTAAAAATATATTAAAGTTCAAAGTTTTAATACTGCCAAATACATTAACCAAGGTCAGTACTTTTGATGTAAAATTAACTCAAACAGTTATGCTTAGCAGTTTCACTGTTTTTCTTAGGTTAATAAGGAAAATTCTGATTCATGTAATTCAACTGTTACCCATGTTGTCAAAACTAACATAGCAAGGCTTTAAATAAGATTTTAGATTCTGTGACATCCATTTCTCAGGATACTGTGACCATATCAATGGATTTCTCCTCTATGTTTCTCAGAGTTTCGGTTTTAGAAGGAAATTAAGGGAATGAAATTGAGAAAATAAGTGACACGAAAGCCAAAGATTTGGTTTCCTGGGGCTCACACCGTTCTTTGACTAGATCAACCCCCAATCACTCTGTTTCTGTGTTGCTAGAATCCAAGGGACCAGACAAGGAATCAGAGACTCATTTCTCTCAGCTGCGCCCAGCTAGGTACAACTGTAAACACTGGAACTAATGAAAGACACAAGTCAAGGAGAACTCTGAAAGGTGGAAAGAGAAAGGTGAAATGGTTTGCGACCCTGGGGTTAAGGAACAACTATTAGGGGCATCTTATATCCACCACCCAACCGAAGAAAGTGACCAAGGCCTGCTGCTTCCCAACACCCAGCCTAGCCATTCCTCCTTGGTGTTGAGGGGAATCCTGTGGGCGACACCAGGTGAGCCTTACAAGGTGATCCAGCAGGACACCTGCTAACAAGAAGCAGCCAGAGTAAGGGCTTCTCCTCCCCCTCCACCGAGAGATACCAGAGTTGGGGGGTAGGGGTGGAGGTGGGACCAGCGAAGGGGATCCCATGACTAAAAGTACTGAACCCAGGAAGCCTCTTTATATCTGAGGGCATAAGACTCCATCTGTAACCAGAGACATTGGGTAGATTGGATTTTAAATGTTATATTTACATAATGAGCAGTGGAAATTTACAAACTACACATAAATGCAATAATATGGATGAATTGCAAAAATAGCATATGGGGGTGAGAGGAGACAGGAAGAAAAATGCATACTCTATGATTCCATGTATATGAAGTTCAAAAACAAGCAAAGAGGGGCTTCTCTGGTGGCGCAGTGGTTGAGAGTCCACCTGCCGATGCAGGGGACACGGGTCCGTGCCCCGGTCCGGGAAGATCCCACATGCCGCGGAGCGGCTGGGCCCGTGAGCCATGGCCGCTGAGCCTGCGCGTCCAGAGCCTGTGCTCCGCAATGGGAGAGGCCACAACAGTGAGAGGCCCGCGTACCACACACACACACACAAAAACAACAACCAAGCAAAGAGATTCTATAATATCAAAAGTCAGGACAGTGGGTATACACGGAGGGTGGAGAAGTGATGAGAGAATACAGAGGAGTGGGGCTGCTATGAAGTGGAAACTTCTATTCCACGATCTGATATGCAATTACATGGTTCTATACATTTTGTGATCAATATGCAAAATCATGATATGCTTATTTTCCTTTATATATTGTAAAATTAAATAGCACAGTTTATTTTAGAAAATAATAGCATTTGTAAAAACATGTTTTTTTTATGAAAAGCAAGAACTGGAAATTATCAAACGTGTATTAATGGTATAAAAATATAAATAGAATATCATAAAGTTGTATTCTGTTGTTTAATGGAACATTAATAGGCCTTAAACAAACTGCAAATATGTACAAAACCGCAAGTGAATCCTAGCAAATATAATATTGACTGAATCAAGCCTTTAACAAAGTGTTTGCAACATTTAGTATCTTACCTTTTCTTCTTCATTATCTATATAAAGCAGAGTAGAGTTCTTAGCAGCACAGGCCGTCACACTCTCATGCCATGTTTTTTTTTCCAAATGAATACAATACCAATTGTTGGAATATGTAAAACACTGTTTTGGACAATGACCAGCATGACATTCTGAAGAAAGACTGTGAATTATTATCTAAAAACAATTTGAATTAAAAAAAATGAAAACTAACTTACATATATGCATAGGTATAAATATATATGTGTGTATATATATAAAACACATCTATGCACCCTCAAGGCTGGTGCATATAAAACAAACCACACTCATACATTCACAGAAGTGTCAGTCTCTCACCCCCCAATTTATGTCTCCGTATAAAGCAAACACACAGAAATAGCCACTCTTTACATGTCCTGAAAATCAAGAAATGAAACCTCTGTTTTAGAATAGCAAAATTATTTGTCTCTTATCATATTACAGAGGGAGGAAATTTGAGCCAGTGGCAACAGTGGGTATGGTGATCATATTGTTGCATAGGGAGAAACACTCTCCTATAATCATTATTTATGAATATTTGTTGCCATATTTTGTAATTTATGTTCAACCCCAAAATCTATTCTTATTTTCACTAGCCTAAGATAGAGACAAAATACAAACTGTATTTATATCAGAACTTTGAAAATCATTATGTACCTTTCTGGAGCCTTTTTATCGGAGAGGAGTTATTCTGCTCCCGTATTGCAGTAGCTACAAAATTAATCATTATAAAAGTTAATATTGATCTAAATAAATCATAATGATTGTAGTTTCTGAGTTGAAATTTGGTTTATTGCTTAGGATTGGAATAATCTGGAATAAAATTGATTTTACCAAGAAAAATTAAGTAATGAAGATTTGGTTGAAAAAATATTTCAAAAGCCTAAAGGAACAGATCACCATCTCTTATAGTATTTGTTTTAACCAATCTCAAGAATTAATTTGTATTTCTCAATAAGATCTTTCAATATCCTAAAGCATGCTTTTGAGGTATGAAATCAGAATATACATATACATACTCTCTGTAATTATTGTGTTGTATACTTTTGACAAATTCAGAATAACCATTCCACATTTAGTCTAAATGCATACATTTTAATGAGATGCCCATTCCATAATATTATGAAGTGTTTAGAGGCACTGACCATTAAAGTGTAAAGTTCCCTTACAATTTTTCAAAAATCTACTTACAGGGAGTAAAAACTATCATTGTTACCACACTGGACATCAAAACAAGGCAGATGATTCCCAGAACCCCAGCAATGAGCTTCTCTGGAGGTGATGGTAAATCTGCAGGGAAAGAAAAGGAAACAGAGAAAAGAGTGATGGTGACAGTTGTTTAGAAAGTTTACAAACAAGAGAACCCACATAAACAGGGAGTTATATATATAAACTTGGACCCCAAGCCCATTTCTACCACTATAATCTTTCTCTCAGAATATACCTTTGCATTTTCAGCATATATAACGCTTCATGAGTTGTTGATCAAAGACTACAAATTACAGCAATGCCAGAATAAAAGTAGTCCTCCAATTTCACATTAGAATCCCATCTCCAACTTTAAGTTCTGTTCCTCAAAATGAAAAATATGTGAACTTATCCCCTACTCCTTCTCCAACCTCTGTACTCCAACTGCATATCCTAGAACAGTTCCATCATGTGACTATTAAATGTTTTACCTTTGCAGTGGTAGTTCTTGTCATTCCCTCGAAGATTCTGAGAAGCATTTTGAAGATTTAATTCTGCATAGGTTATTTCCTGCTCAGTTATTGAAATGGAACTTTTAGTGCCCTTAGGTTTTATTTGCTGCCTCTTTGAGTTCTTGGCTACCTTCAGTTCTGCATAGGTTACTCCTTGGTTATTCATCTCTGCAGCTGAATTATGTCAGACAGTGCTCTAAGTGTACTTAGGAATGAATGGTGTATGTAAGATGCGATCCCTAGTACAGTAAAATGGGCGGGGTAGAGTCTAGTGCTCACTTCTCAGTAGAACAATCTTAAGGCCTGGTTTTAAATTCCTTAGAGCTTTAAACAAGTGTCTCATGGTAGAATACTTTTTTTGTAAGTTATTCTACATTTGACAATATATTTTTGGTTGAAACAATGAAAAGCAATAAATTAGGGAGGAGTAAAGAAGTTCATGACTAATAATATCCTACTCAGATTCCACAGAAATATTTTAACACCATTATAATGCTTGTATTAAAATTAAAATGTTTTATTAAAAAAGAGAGATTCACCTATATTTATGATAATTTTGAAATCCAGTAATGGTTAAAGATAGAGTATTTTAAAGATGGGGAAAGTGTAATGTTGGCATGTACAACAATCTCCTACACTAAATTACATTATTTGGTGACTTACATTTACTTATGAAAAGTGTTACCAAATGGTCGTTATTTTGAATGGTTGAGGAGTTCTGAGAAGACATTAAAAATTGAGGAAATACTTCATGTATTGGAAAATGTTACATGATACACTAAACTTATATATAACCTAGACAATATTGAAAATAAAACAACAGAAAAAGACTAAAAAATACTTAGTTTGTAAAAGTAATCGATAATTGACTTAATGGCTAAGATATGAACCCACAAAATAATAAACAAATATAAGTAATTTATGGAAGAACACTGTTAATTCAAACTTCCAGAAAGATCCTATAGGTGTCAAAGTTAGTAAAGGTCATTTTAGTTGTATAAGTGATGGTAATTACTTATAAAAATTACTTATAAAAAATCCAGATAACATAACTTAATAATTCAGTCAATGGATGCTGTAGTCAGAAAGACCTGGAAATAAACTATGGCTTTGAAACTTACAAGAGTGTGACTGTTAAAAAATTATTTAGTATCTAGTAACCTATCTTACTAATCTAAAATGGAAATAAGAATAGGTAATATACAGTGCATGTAACACTGAGCACTCAACCTGACACTTATAAGTTCTCAACAAGTATCAGTTTTAATTATTATTTTAGTCACAATTTCTATGTTACTATTTCTAATTCATATCAGTTAGACCCTGTTAAGTAATTTATTAAGCAGGAGTGTCTTTAATTAGCATGGTACATTTTTTTGCAGTGTTTGTTCAATTTTTTAAAAAATTCTTTCATTACTTACAATTAAGTTTAAATTAGCATTTAGGAAGCTACCTCATCCTGATTTTTGTTATAAAATCAGGCTGCTTTTATTGAGTCTAAGTACACGTATGAGGAATTATGTTTGGCTTTTGCTATGCAATGAATTCCTTTCCAAGAGTCTATTTATAAAGGTTGAGCAAAATATATATTAACATACTATTATACAAAAAAACCACCTTCTACTGATTATAAAATCCCAAAGTAATTGTTCCCTGTCATGATGTCTGTGGGTTTCACTTAATATTATATTGATTTATAAACCCAAATATGCAAGTGCATATGCAATTGACTAACTTCCTACAGACAATAAATTGAATACTTTGAGAAATCTTCCAACATATTTCATGTTTTATGGTTGCTTTTTACCCTGAATTATTTTAAAAAAACACCAATATTCTACTTTGATTTTGTTGTATATTAATTGTACCTCACTTGCATTACATTTAACATTTGTTATTTCCCACTAAGTGAGGTGGTCTAGTAGAGAGACAGGAGAGGAGGGACACATACCTTCTGTTGGCCAGAAAGTTGTGCATCCTTTAGTGGGGAGGTCAGGTTACTCTCATAAAAGAGGCCTGCTATAGCTGGGTGATAAAAGAAGAAATTTAAAAACATAAATCTAGGACAAGAATAAACAATGTCTGTGACCTCCACAGACTGCCCTGTGAAGGCTCAGAGTGAAACAAGAGTGGAAAAAGTTGATTTCTCATCAATGTGTCACTTTAGGTTTGAACAGGAAATTCTCACACATAGGCTATTTTGAAGACAGTTTACCTCATCACAAACCTCCAGAAACTAGGAGACGTTGGGCTCCAGTTGAAAGGACAAATGGACCTCTAAGTGTGTCATTTAGATTTTCCATTTTCAAATGTCTGAGAAATTGTTTTCACATTCTACAAGATCTGAGGAGATGGCGGCTTAGCCACCCTGCAGTTATCTTATTTCCATCTCAATCATGAACACTGCAACTTCAAATACCTCAAGTTTTACTTTTAAACTAGTTGCTAAATCTTGGCAGCACATACACTATTTCCTCATTATTATTTCATTTCTATTGTCATGGAAGAAATTCTAAAAGCCATAATCCCATTTTTCAACAAGTATTTAAGGATATTTGTCACTAATTATCCTGAGGAATTTCTACATTCTCAACCATACTCTACCTGGCACAAAGTCCATCATTTTCAAAATACCATCTCTATTTCTCTGCCCTAGTTCTTACATTCCATTTTATTCTTATTAAATAAATAATTTAATCTGCAGATTTCCTCTGATAAAAATAAATGCCCCTTGAAAGGATAAAACACAAACAATATTAAACTGTATCACCATGACACAGGTGGAAATATTAAATAACTACTCATTATATCATTCATGAATTCATCCTCCAATCATGACTAGTTGTCTATATTACACTAGGAATATATATATATATTTATATATATATATATTTTTTTTTTTTGGTGGTACGCGGGCCTCTCGCTGTTGTGGCCTCTCCCGTTGTAGAGCACAGGCTCTGGACGCGCAGGCTCAGCGGCCATGGCTCATGGGCCCAGCCGCTCCGCAGCATGTGGGATCTTCCCAGACCGGGGCACGAACCCATGTCCCCTGCATCGGCAGGCGGACTCTCAACCACTGCGCCACCAGGGAAGCCCTACACTAGGAATATTTGATGTAACGACATAAACCCAAGTCAAACTATGCAGTTCAAGAAAAGGTAATTTTTAAAAATATCACCTAACCAAACAATGGGAAGGGGAGGAAAAGAAGGCTTAAACCACAAGATAAATGGCACATGCAAATGAAAATGACAAGAAACTATGGGTAGCAATACTCATATCAGACAAAATAGACTTTAAAACAAAGTTCATAATGAAAGACAAAGGACACTATATAATGATAAAAGAATCAATACAAGAAGAGGATATTACACTTGTTAACATGTATGCACCCAATATACTTAGGAGAATCTAAAGACATAAAACAAACACTACAGACGTAAAGAGAGAAATTGATGGGAATAAAATAATAGTAGGAGTCTTTAATACCCCACTGACATCACTGGACAGATCTTCCAGACATAAAAAGCAATAAGGCAAAGGAGATCCTAAATGACACAATAGAACAGTTGAACTTAATTGATGTCTACAGGACGTTACATACAAAAAAACCATAATACACACTCTTTTTTAAGTGCACATGGAACGTTCTCAAGGATAGGCCACATAGTAGGACACAAAACAAGCCTCAAGAAATGTAAGGGATAGAAATTATTTCAAACATCTTTTCTGACCACAACTATATGTAACTAGAAATCAACCACAGGAAAAAAATGAGGAAAAAATAATGATTACATGGAGACTAAACAACATGATACTAAAAACCAATGGGTCAGAATGAAATGAAAGAGAAAATCAGAAAATACCTGGAGAGAAATGACAATGAAAAGACAACCTTACAAAATCTATGGGACACAGCAAAAGCAGTTCTAAAAGGGAAGTTCACAGCAATACAGGCCTTTCTCAAGAAAGAAGAAAATCTCAAGTAAACAACCTAACCTACAACCTAAAAGAATTAGAAAAACAGGAACAAAAAAACCCAAAGTCAGCAGAAGGAAGGAAATAACACACATCAGAGAGGAAATAAATAAAATAGAGATAAAGAACAATAGAAAGATCAATAAAGCCAAGAACTGTTTCTCTGAAAAGATAAACAAAATTGACATACCTCTAGCCAGGCTCACCAAGAAGAGAGAGGAG
Source organism: Lagenorhynchus albirostris (assembly GCF_949774975.1). Lineage (NCBI taxonomy): Eukaryota > Metazoa > Chordata > Mammalia > Artiodactyla > Delphinidae > Lagenorhynchus > Lagenorhynchus albirostris. The sequence goes on along the minus strand of NC_083105.1, from coordinate 96,038,060 downwards.
CCAAATAAAAAAAAAAAAAAGAAAAAAAGAAAAAGGAGGAATAACAACTGATACCAGAGAAATACAAAAAATCATAAGAAAATACTATGAACACTTATGTCAACAAATTGGACAACCTAGAAGAAATGGACAAGTTTTTAAAATGGACAACCTGCCAAAACTGAGTCAAGAAGAAAGAGAAAATTTGAACAGAATGATCACTAGAAGTGAAATACAATCTGTAATTTTTTAAAAAACTCCCTGTAAATAAAAGTCCAGGTCTGGGTGGCTTCACTGGGGAATTTTACCAAATATACAAAGAACTTATACCAATCCTTCTCAAAGTATTCCAAAAGACTGAAGAGGAGGGAACTCTCCCAAAGTCATTCTAGGAAGCCACCAACATCCTGATATCAAAATCAGACAAAGATATTACAAAAAAAAGAAAAGTACAGGCCAATATCTTTGATGAATATGGATGCAAAAGTCCTCACAAAATATTAGTAAACTGAAGCAACAATACATAAAAAGGATCTTATGCCGTGATCAAGTTAGATTCATTCCAGGGTTGCAAGAATTGTTCAATAAATACAAATCAATCAATGTGATATGCCACATAAACAAAAGAAAAGACAACAACCACTGATCATCTTGATAGATGCAGAAAAAGCATTTAATAAAATTCATGATAAAAACTTTCACCAAGGGGCTTCCCTGGTGGCACAGTGGTTTGAGAGTCCGCCTGCCGATGCAGGTGACAGGCGTTCGTGCCCCGGTCCAGGAGGATCCCACATGCCGCGGAGCGGCTGGGCCTGTGAGCCATGGCCACTGAGCCTGCGCGTCTGGAGCCTGTGCTCCGCAATGGGAGAGGCCACAACAGTGAGAGGCCTGCATACCGCAAAAAAAAAAAAAAAAAAAAAACTTTCACCAAAGTGGGTATGGAGGGACTATACCTCAACATAATAAAAGCAAACCCATAGTTAATATAATACTCAACAATGAAAAACTGAAAGCCTTCCAGCTAAAATCTGAAAGAAGACAAGGATGCCCATTCTCACCAGTTCTGTTCAACATAGTATCAGAAGTCCTAGCCATAGCAATCAGACAAGAAACATAAATAAAAGGTATCCAAACTGGAAGGGAAGAGGCAAAATTGTCACTATATGCAGATGACATGATACTATGTATGTAGAAAACCCTAATGACTCCAACACAAAAACCACTAGAACTAATAAACAAATTCAGCAAAGTAGCAAGATACAAAATTAATACACAGAAGTCTGTTGCATTTCTTTGCACTAACAATAAAATATCAGAAAGAATGTAAAAAAAAAAATCCTGTTTAAAATCGCATCCAAAAAAAATCCTGTTTAAAATCGCATCCAAAAAAAAAACCTAGAAATAAACCTAACCAAGGAGGTGAAAGACCTATACACTGAGAACAATAAAACATTGGTAAAGGAAACTGAAGATTATTCAAAGAAATAGAAAGATATTTCATGCTCTCGAATTGGAGGAATTAATACTGTTAAAAGGGTCATACTACCCAAAGCAATCTACAGACTTAATGCAATCCCTATCAAATTACCCATGACATTTTCCACAAAACTATAACAAATAATCCTAAAATTCATATGGAACCAGAAGAGACCCAGAACTGCCAAAATAATCCTGAGGAAAAATAACAAATCTGGAGGCAGAACCTTCTCAGACTTCAGACAATACTACGAAGCTACAGTAATCAAAACAGTGTGATACTGGCACAAAAATAGTCATATGGATGAATGGAACAGAATAGAGAGCCCAGAAATAAACCCACACACCTATGGTCAATTAATCTTTGACAAAGGGGGCAAGAATATACAATGGAGCAAAGACAGTCTCTTCAGTGAGTGGTATTGGGAAAGCTGGACAGCCACATGTAAATCAATGAGGTTAAAACACTCCCTCACACAGTATACACAAAAATAAACTCAAAATGGTTTAAAAACTTAAATATAAGACATGACACCATAAAACTCCTAGGAGAGAACAAAGGCAAAACATTCTTTGACATAAATCATAGCAATATTTACTTAGGTCAGTCTCCCAAGGCAAAAGAAATAAAAGTAAAAATAAACAAATGGGACCTAATGAAACTTCAAAGCTTTTGCACAGCAAAGGAAACCATAAACAAGAGGAAAAGACAACCCTCAGAATGGGAGAACATAGTTGCAAACAAAGCAAATGAGAAAGGAGTAATCTCTAAAACATACAAACAGCTCATGCAGCTCAATATCAAAAAAACCCAAACAACCCAATCAAAAAATGGGTGGAAGACCTGAACAGACATTTCTCAAAGAAGACAAACAGATGGCCAACAAACACATGAAAAGATGCTCAACATCACTAATTATTAGAGAAATGCAAATCAAAACTACAGTGAGGTATCACCTCACACCTGTCAGAATGGCCATCATCAAAAAGTCTATAAATAACAAATGCTGGAGAGGGTGTGGAGAAAAGGGAACTCTCCTACACTACTGGTGGGAATGTAAATTGATGTAGCCACTATGGAGAATAGTATGGACGTTCTTAAAAAAACTAAAAATAGAGTTACCATATGATTTAGCAATCTCACCCCTGGGCATATATCCAGAGAAAAACATTATTCGAAAAGACATATGAACCCAATGTTCATAGCAGCACTATTACAATAGCCAAGGCATGGAAGCAATCTAAGTGTTCATCAACAGATGAATGCATAAAGAAGATGTGGCACGTACATACAATGGAATATTACTCAGCCTTAAAAAGAAACGAAATTGAGTTATTTGTAGTGAGGTGGATGGACCTAGAGTCTGTCATACAGAGTGAAGTAAGTCAGAAAGAGAAAAACAAATACCGTATGCTAACACATATATATGGAATCTAAAAATTTAAAAAAAAGGTCATGAAAAACCTAGGGGTAGGATGGGAATAAAGACGCAGACCTACTACAGAATGGACTTGAGGACACGGGGCGGGGGGAGGGTAAGCTGGGACGAAGTGAGAGAGTAGCACTGACATATATACACTACCAAATGTAAAATAGATAGCTAGTGGGAAGCAGCCGCACAGCACAGGGAGATCAGCTCGGTGCTTTGTGACCACCTAGAGGGGTGAGATAGGGAGGGTGGGAGGGAGGGAGACACAAGAGGGAAGAGATATGGGGATATATGTATAGCTGATTCACTTGGTTATAAAGCAGAAACTAACACACCATTGTAAAGCAATTATACTCCAATAAAGATGTTAAAACAAACAGTTTGCTAACTTTATTTAATAAATTAATATTAATATGAGCTCTCATAGGGAGAACACTCACTCCCAAAGAATTTGTGGGTGGTGAATTTTCCTCACTTCGAATACATTTAAAAGTTGAAAATTTAACTAAAGTATTGTGAGTGCAGTAAAAAAAAAAAAACTTTAACAATAATTTGTAAAATTTTATAAAGGCAACAGAATATTTTGTACTTCTTTAATTAATTAGGATTCAATCACAACATGTATTAGGAAAACAGCTGCTATATATTAAACTCACAGACGTAAGTTTTCCCAGATGAACAGTTACAAGCATAAACATAATTTCCTTCGATATATGGACAACCATCGTTCTCCATTTCCAAGAATCTGTGAAAAAAATTGTAAAGCAAGGTGTGATATCCGCAAATGCTAACTTTATCTCAAGCTTAAAATTAGAAAGAACAAACAAAATGAGAAACAATAAAAGAACAAACTAATGAAAACAAGAATTAAACCCTGAAGATTGACAGTCTTTAATTACAAAATATTAAGCTTAACACAAAATACCGAACAGTATCTAATCCTATCCTGTTTATTTAAGTAGAATTATAAGCCAATATGATAGAAGTTTATGGATTTATCAGCTTGCCTAAAACTATGCATAAATTTCTCCTAAGAGTCCAGTAAAGTTAAAAAAGTAAAGGCCTTAAAGGTGATATTTAGAAAAAACTGGAAATTTTCCCCCAATTAAATCCCACAGACTGATCCTCAAAAACCGTAATGATTTCCTTTTTCTTGGTTGCTCTTTCTGTGCCCTACACACGTAACGCACACACACATACATGCACATACACACGAATTGTCATATACTCTCAGAAAAGTTCAGTTATCAAAACACTATACTTTCAGGCTTTCAGTTACTGTGACGCCATCTTCCCTTAACCAGGATTTATTGGTTTCATTGATTTTGAGACCTATCCAGTCTTTCATTTCAAGCATGGATAAAATTTCCAATTGGGAAAAGAAATCATAAACCAGAAATGTGTGCATATTATAATCCACTCCTTTCTGGCTCAACTGTTATTGGTTAAAGTTCTCCCAAGGGCTTGCACCACATCCACTTAGTATTAATAAGATTTTTTCTCAAGGTATCTCATTTGTTAATGTGGTTTTCTTCTAGCATTAAATGTTCAAAAAGTGGAGTTTCTCCCTAAGAAAATTGAGTCAAAGTAAGAAAATATCATACACTTTTGAGAACCTTCAGTTTTCCCAAATTATGGTGTCAATCACTAATGCTTTGAAACCAGATATAGTTATAGTATAACAAAAAAAACAGAAGTGTCTGCCCTACCAGCTCTTCCTTGATACCGATCTTTAGAAGGTGAGAATTCAGCTCTGCACAGGCAGCATGGCTCTCCGCCCGGGTTTTGGATTTATTGGAAAGAAGATAAGAGCTATTTCCAAATCCAATCCAGTGGGTTGAACAAAGATCACAGGAACATTCTAGAAAATGTAAACATATTTAATGTGTACTCTGTACTATGAATAACTACTACTAACACAATTACTATATCTTTGTGTTTGTTTTACAGATGGATATTAGATAGAAAGCAAAACAAGCATTTTTTGTAACATTTCTGGGCAAGTTTTACACAAACCATAGTTAACAATAATTAATATTTAGCTCATGTTTTGAATTTTTCTACTAAAAATTTGTATAAAATTTTACCCACAAGGAAAATGCATTCCAAATAATATTATACAATTGTTTGATGTGATTAAAATTATATATGCAGGGCTTCCCTGGTGGCGCAGTTGTTGAGGGTCCGCCTGCCGATGCAGGGAACACGGGTTCGTGCCCTGGTCCGGGAAGATCCCACAAGCCGCGGAGCGGCTGGGACCGTGAGCCATGGCCGCTGAGCCTGCGCGTCCGGAGCCTGTGCTCTGCAACGGGAGAGGCCACAACAGTGAGAGGCCCGCGTACCGCAAATAAATAAATAAATAAAAATTATATATGCATATTGAAAAGGCTAAAAAATATATAATCGTATGAACACAAAAAGCAATTAATGAACTATTGCACTTTTGTCAGAAATTTTTATTATTAATTATTTTAAATATATGGAATAAAATTCAGTAACTAATTTCATAAAAACTTATACTTCAACTGTTTAATAAACATATGCAATTTGCATATTTTAATAATCTTTTTTATAATCATCAAAAACATACAGTTAGGGAAGGGGATCAAGGCAGTGGAGTAGGAGAATGTGGAACTCATCTCCCCCCACAAACACATCAAAAATACATCTACATGTGGAACAGTTCTCATGGAAAGCTAACTGGAAACTAGCAGAACTACACAACCAAAGTTGCAAGAAACCTATAACTGGGTAGGATGGGAAAAAAAGACATTGGCTCGGGACCTGCACCCCTGGGTGGGATCTGAAAAAAAAAAAAAAAAAAGGACTCTCAAGCTGAGGAGCGAGCAGGGTGAGCCACAATCTAGGCATCCTAGTCCTGGGTCCTGCACAAAGGAGACAAGCCCTCTTGCCTGCTGGGAAAACTGCTGGGACAGACAGAAGGGTTGGAGAAGCCTAGATGCTACTCATAAGGAGTGTGCACATGTTGGTTTGCCAACAGTCAGGTGGACAGAGCCTTGCACTGGTGGCTGCCTCATCACCACACTTCTCAATCCGAAGGGGCAAACCCCGCAGCCCTGCTCACTCCACACCACAGCTGGGGAGCAGATCCAGCACCTGGCAGGGCAATGATGGCCACTGAACAGAGAGGAAGTCCCTCCTCACACCCTGCACGAGCATTTGATCCTCCAATGCCAATGACAGTCTCTATCAAGGTGATCGTGGCTAGCACACCCTGAGGAAAGAAGTGGCTGGCAGCTCTCACACCAAAGACACTGAATACACACAGCCTCCACGGGAATGCTCCCACATAAAAACACGCCTTCAAGACCACAATAGACAACTGTTTCCCCTAAATTCATAGAGTCATAGAAATTTAAGTGAAATCTAAGGGCAGAGGAACTACTCCCAACCAAAAGAGCAAGAGAAATCCCCTGAAAGAACAAAATAAAACAGAGCTCACCAGCCTACCAGACCCCAAGTTCAAGAAGGTGGTAATAAAAACGCTAACTGAATTAAGAAAGATTGTCAACAGAAATGCAGATCACTGTAACAAGGAACTAGAAACTACAAAGAAGAGCCAATCAAAAATAGATAACTCAATTACTGGATAAAAAGCAATCTCGGGGCTTCCCTGGTGGCGCAGTGGTTGAGAGTCTGCCTGCCGATGCACGGGACATGGGTTCATGCCCGGGTCCGGGAAGATCCCACATGCTGCGGAGCGGTTGGGCCCGTGAGCCATGGCCACTGAGCCTGCGCGTCCGGAGCCTGTGCTCCGCAACGGGAGAGGCCACAACAGGGAGAGGCCTGCGTACCGCAAAAAAAAAAAAGCAATCTCAAAGCAATGAATAGCCAACTAAATGACACAGAAGAATGAATAAGTGATCTAGAAGATAGAAAAATGGAAATCACCCAATCAGAACAGTAGACAGAAAGACAAGGAAAGAAAAACAAAAGCAACGTATGAGATCTATGGGATAATATAAAGCATGCCAACGTACACATAATAGGGGTTCCAGAAGGAGAAGAGAGAAAAAAGGGGATGAAAAGTGTATTTGAAGAAATTATGGCTGAAAACTTCCCAAAGCTAAAGAAGGAAACAGATATACAGGAACAGGAAGCACAGAGGCTCCCAACTCTCAGCCATAAAAAGAAGGAAATCTTCCATTTGCAACAAAATGGGTGGACCTTGAGGGCATTGTACTAAGTCAGACAAATACACTATGATTTTACTTATATGGAATCTAAAAAAAAAGTCATAGAAACAGACAGATTTGTGGTTGCCAGAGGTGAGGTGTGGTGGTGAGGGAAGTAGGTGAAAATGGTCAAAATGTACAAACTTCCAGTTGTAAAATAAATAAATTCTGGGGAGGTAAAGTGTGGTGACTATAGGTAATAATACCATGTTGTATATTTGAAAGTTGATAAGAGAGTAGATCTTAAAAGTCCTCATCAGGACTTCCCTGGTGGCGCAGTGGTTAAGAATCCGCCTGCCAAAGCAGGGGACACGGGTTCGAGCCCTGGCCCGGGAAGATCCCACATGCCTCGGGAAGATCCCACATGCCTCGGAGCAACTAAGCCTGTGCGCCGCAACTACTGAACCTGTGCTCTAGAGCCCGTGCGCCACAACTACTGAAGCCCGAATGCCTAGAGCCCATGCTCTGCAACAAGAAAAGCCACCACATTGAGAAGCCCACGCACCACAGCAAACAGTAGCCCCCGCTCGCTGCACCCAGAGAAAGCCCGCACGCAGCAACGAAAATCCAACACAGCCAAAAATAAATAAATAAAATTTAAAAATAAAGTAGTCCTCTTATTAAAAAAAACAGTCCTCATCAAAAGAAAAAAAATTATAACAATATATGGTGATGGATTTTAACTAGACTTATTTTGATGATCATTTCAGAATATATACAAGTGTCAAATCATTATATTGTACCCCTTAAACTAATATAATGTTGCATGTCAATTATAGCTCAAAAAATTCTCTTTGAGGTAAATAGTAAAGAGTATAACAGAGAAGGCATATGTTTGCTTTTGCTCATCACAATTTCACCAACAGTGTATGAGTCTTCCTTTAATCTGCTCATTTTTCTAACTTTTTAAAATTTTCATATTTTAAAAAATCTATACTAATCTTTGAAATTTGAAATAATGTACCATTATTTAATTACAATTTTTTCTAATTGCCCGTGAAAGTGAGCATCTTTTCATATATTAATTATACTTTAAATTTCTTCTTTAAGATTTTCTCTCATTCATATCTTGCTTCCACCCTCAGCCTACATATTGTTATTTTTTTTTCTTTCTTTCTCCCATTATTCAACTGCATGGGTTCCTTTTGCAATCATTCAAAAGCAATTTAGTATGCAGAACAGAAACATACTTCTGAGCAATTTGCTGTGATATTTTGCTGCTCATTATGAAATAATAACCAGAATCATAACATTATTTTTTTACTTCAGTTTTTATTTTCCCACTGTTTACACACCCTCAATGACCTGATTTTTTCTCTCCCAAATAAAACTTTATTACTTTATTCCTTGCCTCAGGCTCTGTTTCTTAAAACATCCAGGAAAAGACTAAGTTTGTGTTTGGTCCTTTTGTACTTTCCGTATCAGTTTTTGTGTCTTTAATTCCACTTTTCAAGGCTTTACATATTTGAAAGACATCTAATTTTCATTCTGTATCTGATACTTCAATTACCTGGATGTATTAGCGTCTAATTTCTTTGTTTTTTTTTTGTTGTTGTTTTTTTTGTTTTTTCTTTTTTAAAAAATTTTTTTCAATCTTTACCAATTTATTTTATACAAAACAGTAGCAATGTAGAATATGGGAATTATCTTCCGCTGCCACACACGCAAGTTGTGAACATTCCAAGCCAATGTATACAGTTTGGAGGGGAAGGCTAAACAATAGCATCAACCATGCTACTAACATAGGAATTTTTTATCTAAAAAGACTAAAAATTAGATAGCAATGTCTTCTTAATATTGCTGTCATCATTGAAGACGGAAGAAACATAAAAAGTGACTTTTTTTAAGATTAAAAAAAAGGAAAAACCAAGAGGCTGCTACAACACTGCCATACAGTCAAACCATCATATTTCAATATTTGCATACTTGATAGCAGCATTATTTTTACTGAACCGTGTGCGCCTACATTTAGAAATACATCAAAGCAAAATATTGTGGCAGTCATCCATCAAGATTCAAAAGAAAGAAAACAAAAAATAACTCTAGGATGAACATACTATATGTAGGTGAACATTTATGGAGACTGAATCAATATCTACATTCTTGGACTGTTCCATTCTGCCCCAATAAAAGTCTCAACTCAAATTGTCAACTGTGCATTTTTTGGAGGATTTGAGTTTTTCCAGTTCTTATTATACTGCATGCTTGGAACAAAGAGGGTCATAATAAATCCTTCTACACAATGAACTTTAAGTAGACAGTTGAAAATAAATTTACTACTTGTAAACACACACAAAAAGAAAAATACAAGATTCTTTTTATTTTTAAACAATCAGTGCTTCCAAAAGCACATTATCTTCTATATCGACCTCTCTCCCCTCGGTCTCTGTCCCGATCACATAATCGCTCTCTTCCTCTTTCTCTATCACGTCCTCTATCTCGTTCTCTGTCTCTTCTGTTATCTCTAGGGCGGTCTCGCTCTCGCTCCCGATCTCTTTCACGAGGTCTACTTCTCCGACCACTGACAACAGCTTGTGTTCGACGAAGGAAATCATCCACCCTCATATCATAATCATGTACTCGTTTATCTCTGTATCTTGCTTCATGTGGTACTGGGTGATGTCCTGAGTAGGGGGGATGAGCTTGAGGAGGTGGAGCATGGTGCTGATAGTAAGGATGGTGTGGAGGTTGTTCCATTCCAGGATAAGGAGTCATTCCTTGCCAAGGTGGTGGTGGTCCCATGTTATGAAATTCCCTCACATAATCATTGTAGGACCCATTTAAAAACACATCTCGGCGAACTCCTGAAAACCGTCTATCTACTTCTTGGTATCGTGGATCCTTTAAATACCCTGGTCTCTGATGAAACTCAGGGGCATAGTCAATCCTTGGTTTCTTTCTGCTGTTATGAATATCATAATCTTCTGGTCGACGCCTTCCCACATCCCGGACTGGTTCTCGACGGGATGGACGTCCTCTTGACCGGGGCTGAGAATGCATTCTTCTCTTGTGACGCATTTTATGAATGACCTGATACAAGTCAATACTTTCATCAGGGGGAAATAGAAGACAAAGCTGGGTTCCACATTCAAGTTCAATTTCCTGTCCATCACGTCCGATCTTTACTGGCTTATGTTCATTCCAAGGATTGGTGAGATGAGCCGACTTAGTGAAGGGTAATTCACGCCTGCAAATCCAGTCAATTTTAAAGACGCCTCCCAGCATTTTAGCATTCATTCCTGCTGGAAGCACCCAATGTATAGGAGATCCTCCATGGTGTGATTCTGAAGAAAGTCTTGCAAATCCTTGAAATTTTCCACTCTCTCTCACAGAAAATATTAAGATAACACTCCTTGCAGATCTGAATGCAGCATTTAATTTCTTCTCATTTACTGGCAGTGTAGACCATACACCCTTAGCTTTGGCAAGGGACACATTCTCACGGTTGTTACTCTTTATGAGAAAAAATCTCGCATCCTGTAGGACATATTTGAGTTTACTGGTTTGATCTTTTCGGACAGCACGAACGGAAGATGATAATTTCTCATGCTTCTTTTCTGAACCTGCATATGACTCTGATGCAGAGCTTCCACTTCTATCAAAAACAAGAGGAGATATGCCTCTAGCTCTCTTCCTTTCCTTCTTTTTCTCATCTGATCCATCTGTTCCTGAACCAGATCTGACAGACCCATCCGTGAAGGAAACAGATTCAGAATCGGAGTCGCTAGCCTCACTCCGGGTGTCATAATCATTTCCCTCTTCCTTCTGGTCTCTCTCATCCTGTTCATATTCTTCTTCTTCCTCCTCCTCCTCTTCCTCCTCCTCCTCCTCTTCCTCTTCTTCTTCCTCCTCTTCCTCCTCTCCATCATCATCCACCTCTTCATCTTCCTCTGCATCTTCTTCTACTTCTTCATCTTCCTCCACATCTTCCACCCCTTCCTCCTCATTCTCAGTGTTGTTGCCTTGCTCATCAGAAGAACCACTGCTGCCAGTCTCATGGTCAGAGCCATATTCTTCAGAGTTCACTTCCTCCTTGGAAGACTGGCTGGATCTGCTTGCACGTCTATCCACTTCAAGCCCAATTCTCTCAGAACCACCTGGTGTAGGGGATTTGACCCTCCTTTCAGGATCCCTTTTCCGCAGACATGTTTTCTCAGATTGACTCTTAAAAGATTCTCTGGAGGCACTGCTTGACAAACGAATCTTCCGATCAGCTTCTAGACGTTTGTTTCTTTCAGATCTTTGATATTCCTCATTTTTATACTCTGTGACTGACTTTCCTTTTGTGCTAACCATTCTTTTGTTATTGCTAACTGATGAGCTCAGTGGCTTAGAAATCAATTGTCTTGAATGAACAGAAGGCTTTTGTCGCTTTGTGTCAGTAGATTCCATTCGGTCACTTTTTCTTTTTGAACCCTTTTTCTCATTTTTATCTTGTTCACTCTCTGGATTATAGAGTTCATCGTCCTGTTCTGGTACTTCAGTCAAAATATCATCTAGAACATTAAGTTCTCCATCTTTCTCCTCTCGGCTGTCGGCCGCCATTGCTCCCCTCTTGTTTCCGCTGCTGCCGCCGCAGCCGCCACCGCCGCTTCGACGCGACTCGCGCGGGCGCCGCAGCCGCGGCAGCAGAACCACAGGCACGTCCGTCAGTCCGTCCGCTGGGCTTGCGCGCTTCGCACGTTAGCCTCTACCACTCACCCTTCCCGACCCACCCTTTCTCCCCACTTCTTCCCTTTCTCCCTTTTCCCCTTTCCTCCTTTCACTCCTGCCTCCCCCACCCCAGGCCCAGCCTTCCCGTTGGGGCTTAGGAACGGGAGGCGGTAACGGGGAGGGAAGGGAAACAGATGGCGACAGCGGGCGGCGCTAAAATGGAGCCTGCTTCCTGCGTGAAACAATCCCCCTCCCAAAATGCCCTGCGCTGTTATCTGCGCTTTGTTATCTCAGCTAAGTACTGTTATGACTTTTTCCCTATGCAATTTGGTATTTTAAATTAATTTTTATATATGACAATCATCTGGACCTGAGCTAGTGTCCTTTTCTTAGATGGATCATCTGCATGTACTTTCTCTGTGATGATTTGGGGTCCTACCAACCCAGGATCACACAGGGAATGTAACCTTAAATTCTAAGTGAGTCTGCCTAAGAAATTACAGAAAGGTCTGTATAGTCAACTAGAACTTGAGCTAATATAGACAAAACTGTTTTAATATCCTCAAGCTTTACATGAGAAACTAATTTTTAACTCTTTTGCTCAAGCTAAGTGAAAGCCTCATTCTCTATCTCTGTTGTAGCGGTTCAATCCAGACTGTACAGTTATTAACATTGGAAATAACCCCAGAGAGTGGTAACTTCAGAGTCAGAATGCTTCTCTCGTTTCAAGCTTTCTCTCCATTTTTGGCCCTTGATGATTTCCGCTGTTTTATCAGAAACCTAGATGTAAAACTAAAATTTAAATTAAAAAAATTGTATCCATCTAGACATCTGGATCTAATGAGGAGAAAAAGGGAAGCTGAACTTCACTAATACATAAACTTAGATGCCTGAGCTGTTAAGCACCATCCCTTAGGTAGAAATTAGAGCAGCAACGCTGGTTCCCTGCCACCTGTCGACTGTAACCCTGAACCTCTTCCCTCCTACGAGAGAAGTAGAGCTTGAGTTGCATCTCTTGACTTTTAAAGCTAGAAATTCAACTAAAGTAGTAGTAAAGGAATAAGAAGTAAAAATAAAAAAGAAAGAGGACTATGGAAAGACTAGGAAAACATTAGTAGAAAACAAAGCTATGGGAGAATTTACCTCTGAGGAATAGGACTAAAGAGAGGAAGAAGAGTTAGCTTCACTGCTTTTAATTATGTCTTCCTGTGCTATTTTTAAATCCACTTGGTTGAGTTATAATTTACACACAATAAATTACATTGTTTTGAAGTACACACTTTGATGAGTTTTGATGAATGAATATACCTTTGTAACTTCCTCCCCATTTAAAATTTAGAATATTTCCATCACCTCAAAAGTTAACTCATGTCAATTCCCAACTAATGCCCCACACCTGCTTTACCCAAGCAACCACAGATCTGATTTACATCACTGTAAATTATGTTTTACTTTTGTATGCAATTCGTATACACACAATCCTTCAATATCAACTCGTTTGCATCTTATGTCACTCAACATAATGTTTTTGAGTTTTATTCAGGTTGTGTGTATAGGGATTTCATTCTTTTTCATTGCTGACTTGTCCATCATATGACTAACCCATAATTTGTAATCCATTCATCTGGTGATTTACTTTTGGATTGCTTATAATTTTTAGTTTTTATGAATAAATTGTCTATAAACATTTTTGCACATGTCTTATGTGGACATATCTCTTCATGTCTCTTTTTTAAATGTTTAAGAGTGAAATTGTTGGGGATTTGCACCAGTACAGTTAACTCCATGTCCTTGTTACTGTCAGTCCTTTCAAATTGTAACCATTTTGGATGGTTGTGTAGTGGTAACTCACTGGGGTCATAAGTTGCATTTCCTTAATTATTTACTATTTGATTGCTTTTTATTTTCAGATTAGGTGAATTGAAGGAAAACAAAAACAAGCAATATGAACAGCTAATATTTGGCATTAATATTTTTTTTCTGGGAGACATCAAGAAGTTTTGAAAAGCAATCACTAATTTAAATAAAAAATTAACAGCTGCTGGGTCTAGTCTCCTGTTTATTGCATCTATTGAGATTTTCCCTTTTTTATTCAAAGAATTTATTTTTAATAAGACTTTCAATTAGTTCTTTCCATATTTTTACTCCATTATTTTAATTTCCTTCCATTTTCTTTTTTTTTTTTATTTGCTTATAGGGACTATTCATCAGGAATACTCATGAGGAATGCCTTTAGTCTCAATGACGAAGGAACCCTACACTTTTGGCTTTTGTGTGTGGAAGAGATATTTTTCTTGGTAAATGCATCTGTGCTGAGAATCTTACACTGTTCATGAAAAAGCAAATATTTCTCTGAAAAGACGGCAGAGGGGAACCATCCCGACTTCCTGAAAAAACAGACTCAATTAGGAAAGTTCTCTCTTTCCCTCTCCTCCTCTTCCCCCCCCCACTGTGCCCCACCCCTGCTGTTTTTTAAGTGCTTAATTTACTGATAAGGATTTGAATAAACCCGCGATAAGTGAAAAAAAGAGAATTGAAAACAAAAACAGCTTTCTATATTATGGCTATTGTATCTGGATGTATAAAAAAATTAATGTAAAATTTATATGCTTGTAATGTCATAAATGTTAGAGGAATAATATCCATCAGAGAAAGCTAGAAAGAAAAAAGTGTTAATGAGACACAACTCCCTTCCTTTTCATTTGTTTTCTTTTTGCCTTTTTGACCCTCTTCACACATTTCTCTCGCCCCCCACCTTAATATAATTTAAATCCCATTTTCTCCTAATAATAATCAAATTGCAAACAATAATTATCTTTTATACATAATACTTTGGGTCTTTTCACATTCTCTTATGTCTTCTTTCTTATTTTGCCCAATATTAATATTTCCTTGATAAAACATTGACATACCATAAAACAGCATTTTTCTATCATGATTCACGAAGTTTTGTGGCTGTCAGGAAGGCAAACCCTTTAGTTCCAATGATCAATATTAGAAGTGGATTGAACAGAGAGAATACTCACCACCATTTTTAGAAGATAGTGTGGGAACAGGTGATCTTTTTCAGTTTTGTTCTTCTCTGCTAGAAAATACTGTGGTAAAAATTATGGTAGTAATTAGTTCTGTATAGGATAAAATAATTAAGACAACGTAAAAATCAGTCTTGAAAGCAAATCATTGAAATGTATTATGTTACTGATTTTAATAAAAACAGATTATTTTCTTAATTACTTACAGTTTGCAAGCGAGGCACCCACTGTTGTCATCCAGACCACACACAAGATCCCTAGACTCCCAGTCACCAGTTGCCATGCTGTAGGTCGGTGGTGTAACACTAAAGAAAACAGAAACAATGATGAAGTTCCATCGTTTCCCAGAAGTCATCAAATGTAAAATTTAAGACCATTGTGTTTCACCCTTAGAGGGCAACCATTCATTTTCTAATTCTTGAATGAGTTCATCCTGAATAAAACTATTTCTCAGCCACATTGAGAACCCTAGTTCTTTGATACCCAAATTTCCTCCCTATTAGCTTCTTGTTGACTTCAGTTCTTTCTTAACAGAAATGGACATACATTTCGTATGTACCTTTCTTGAGTCTTCCTCTACTCAAGCCTTATATGTTGCTTTTCTCTATGATAGACTTTTCACCCCCATCATCTCTATTTGCAACCTTACCTACTGAGTCTTTCCCACCCATTTCCATCCTCTTCTGGAAGATCCAGCCTTTTAATCTAATTTCATTATGGACGTTGTCCTCTGAAGTGATCAAGAGACAATTCAATGCCATATATGATCTGACTTTTACTGGATTAAACATTATTTTTCTTAATGGTGAGTAAGATGATTAACTACTTAGTCACTTAAGCTAGAAACCTTGTTATCTTATTCTACTCATTTCTCACCTTACCTCCAACTTTCAGTTAATCATGAAGTCATATAAGCTCTACCGCCAAAATACTTTTTTTCTCTATAATCTGTCTTTCCCCTAACAAATTCTGTTAGTTCTTTGAAGCTAAGTGGTTATTGCTTCTTCATCTTTGTAGGTACCCTAAGTCCAGAGCAGGCCCACAGAACAAATTCAGACATAGTTGTGGGACTGAGTTATATTGAACTGAATTGAAGACTAATATCAAGAATTATTTTAAAATAATTTTAAAATAACACAAAAAAAGTAATAGAATTTTCACAGTAGTTCTTACAAGTAATGCAATTCTGTAGGAATTTGAATCAATACTATTTTAGAGGAAATGAACATAGTGAAGGACTATTTAAGAGACAAACAATTCCATGGTAATATCCTAAAATAATTAAGGAGAGTGTTGAAGATAGATAATTAGTGTAATGAGGCAATTTTATAGTGGTTTTGAGAAAAGTAATCTTCTAAACCCAAGAATCAAGATCTAGCAAATAACAAAATATATATAATATTGTACCTTTTCTTTTTTTCCTAAACAACCGTTTTCTGTGCTGAAGGTGAGAGGGCCTTGGAAACTTCAGTTCCATGTAGTTTACTTGCTGTTCACTTGATTTGACACTTCTCTGGTTTGTCTTGGGTATTTTTTGCTTCTGTTGAGATTTGGAAAATTTTGGTTCTGTGTAGGTTACCTCTTGCTTGTTTACAATACCCTTGTTTTGCTTACTCTTAAACATTATTTTTTGGAAAGACTTAGATTGTTTCAGCTCAATCTTGATATCTTTCTGTGTCTCTCTTTAATATCTATGCAATAGAGAAATGTGAGGAAAAGAGTTACATGGTGATTGTATCAGCTCAGCGAAAATTGCCTTCATTCTGATGTACAAGTAAACATTTAGGTATAACATTAAAAGGGTAAAAAAGGGAGGAAATGAGAGACTAAATCTCTCTCCCAACTTTGCAGTCCTTCTTCAGAAGAATAATTTTATTCCCCTTTAATGAGATTATACATTTCATTTCCTCTTTGAATCAGGTTTTGAAAGGAGCAGATTAAGGAGTAGATATGTTTTTCCCTCTCAATATTCTCTGTATAATGAATCATGTTGACAATGTGTAGACTATGGCTAAAACACAACTACATTAACAAAGTGTTGATTATTTAAATTTAATATTAAAGTTTTTATTTCAAATCACGTTGGCATAAAGTTTATTGTATCACTGAAATAACCCATTACTCAGTAGATTCTTTACTAATAGAGGAAAACCCCAACTCTTTCAAGAACTGGGTAGAGTCTACATTTGTACAATAACCATGTATCTCTCAATCTGCCAGCCTAACGTCTTTTTTCTACTTAACTAGATTATATTTACCTACAGGCACATACTCACACACAGAGGCAGACACACAGACCATCTAAATTAAAGAGACAAGGCCAATGAATCACCAAAAATAAACAAAAGAAATTAAAAGGTAATGTATAAAATTTTTTTAATTTATTCAATCTCATTAATAAAGAAAGAAAGCAAATGAAAAGAATAGAACAACTTTCACCTGTGAGAACACTAAATAACTGATACTTTTCTGAATTGGCAAATGACTGTGAGTATAAAATTGTCGATAGTTATTAAAACATAAAATATACAGGCTTTTTACCAGCAATTCTATTTTAAGTAATTTATCTTACAAAATATTTTTTAAATATTCAAAGTTGTGTAGCACCTGTTTTTGGTTTTATTTACTAAAAGCTAAATTGGAAAAACAAAAGAACAAAAAGTTGTCAAGAGAACGGTTCACAATTAAGGGACTTGTTAAAGTTATGAGACATTTATACCCTACTATACCATTGTTTAATATAACAAATATTACTTTAAATTTTTATTTATTTATTTATTTATGGCTGTGTTGGGTCTTTGTTTCTGTGCATGGGCTTTCTCTAGTTGTGGCAAGGAGGGGCCACTCCTCATCTTGGTGCGCAGGCCTCTCACTATCGCAGCCTCTGTTGTTGTGGAGCACAGGCTCCAGACGCACAGGCTCAGTAATTATAGCTCACGGGCCCAGATGCTCTGCGGCATGTGGGATCTTCCCAGACCAGGGCTCGAACCCGTGTTCCCTGTATTGGCAGGCAGATTCTCAACCACTGTGCCACCGGGGAAGCCCAACAAATATTACTGATGTGTAAAGCAAAATAATAGATTTGTAACGTGCTATGTCTTTGGTGGTTACTTGTAGGTAGAGTTTTGGCAGGTTTGCACTGCTCTCAATTTTATTGAAAATTAAAGAACATATGTTAAAATCTATTTAAAGGTGAAAATTTGAGTATTTAAAAATATTGAATAATAAATAATTTTATACATAGGGCCTTTTCTATATTTACCCTTCTATAAATTTACTGAGTAAACTCAAAACAACTGGGATAAAGTTATTTTCAAATTAAGAATTTTTTACACTTCCTCAAATTGTTTTCTGAAAGTTTTGACCAATTCATTTAGCACCAGCAAAAATGATATTTAAGAGGAATTGGCATTGTAAGAATGTTGCTGTTTAAATATTTAGAACAATTAAACTATTTTTTGTACCAGAAAAGGAAGAAAAATGACTATTGTTTTTGAAAATAAATAATTGAATAAGCTGATCTAGAAAATGTTAAAAGCGATAGAATCAGGTGGAATATTGGTTCAAATTGAAGCATTACATAGACTTAGATCTCTAATTTCACAACATATAATTGAACAAATTTCAGATAAACTAAAATGTTAAATGTAAACCATGAGATGATAAAACTGATAAACGATTGAAAGAAAGTATAAGTAAATAGTTATAACTTTCTAGTCACACACAGACAAGAAAGAGAGTTAGGTTAAATTATAGAAACATCATTTTTCTTGCTAATGTAAAGATTTTTATCAATAATAATCACATTAAAAGACTTTTATTTCATCACTAACCAAAGAAATACAAACTACTATATTAATGATATACATTTTCACCTACAGAATCAGTAAATATTTATAAGCCAAATGCAACCACACAGAGTTGGACAAAGTGCAGGAAAACAGGCATTCATTTACACGGACTTTTGGTTAATCTAAATCTTTCCCTTCTGGAAAATAATTTGTCAGTATGTAAATATCAAAACCAAATAATAAAAACATCTACTGATAAAAGATTTCAAAATAATGTGAAAATGATGGGTTATTTCAAAAAAGAGCCTAAATAGTTGGAAAATAAAACGACAGAAAAATTCCAAGACAAAGAAACAAAGAAGTTCAAGGGATAGCTGGGTTCATACTCCACAACACTGTTTACAAAATGAGCATGTAACATAATTTTACAAAAATTATTTTTTCCTAAACTATCATTTAATACATTCTGAGTTCATTGTTGAAATTAGTGTTAAAAAGTTACATACATTTTTAACTTCTTGAGAGAAGGAAATAAAAGTAATACTCAGTGACTTGAAGAATAAATTTAAAAATAAATTTTGTAGGGGCTTCCGGGAAGATGGCGGAAGAGTAAGACGCGGAGATCACCTACCTTCCTCCCCACAGATACACCAGAAATACATCTACACGTGGAACAACTCCTACAGAACACCTACTGAACGCTGGCAGAAGACCTCAGCCCTCCCAAAAGGCAAGAAACCCCCCACGTACCTGGGTAGGGCAAAAGAAAAAAGAAAAAACAGAGACAAAAGGATAGGGATGGTACCTGGACCTCTGGGAGGGAGCTGTGAAGGAGGAAAAGTTTCCACACACTAGGAAGCCCCTTCGCGGGCGGAGACCTCGGGTGGCGGAGTGGGGAGCTTCGGGGCCGCGGAGGAGAGCGCAGCAACAGGGGTGCAGGGGGAAAAGCGGCGAGATTCCCGCACAGAGGATCAGGGCCGACCGGCACTCGCCAGCCCGAGAGGCTTGTCTGCTCACCCGCCGGGGCGGGCGGGGCTGGGAGCTGAGGCTCGGGCTTCGGTCGGAGCGCTGGGAGAGGACTGGGGTTGGCGGCGTGAACACAGCCTGCAGGGGGTTAGTGCGCCACGGCTAGCCGGGAGGGAGTCCGGGAAAAGTCTGGAACGGCCTAAGAGGCAAGAGACTTTTTCTTGCCTCTTTGTTTCCTGGTGCGCGAGGACTTAAAGGAGCTCCAGAGACGGCCGCGAGCCGCGGCTAAAGCGCGGACCCCAGAGACGGGGATGAGACGCTAAGGCTGCTGCTGCCGCCACCAAGAAGACTGTGTGTGAGCACAGGTTACTATCCACACCCCACTTCCGGCTGGTGCAACGTCACACTGACCTCTGCGGCCGCAGACTCGCCCCGCCCTCCGTGCCCCTCCCTCTCCCCCTTCCCCCCCATCCCCCCCCACCCGGCCTGAGTGAGCCAGAGGCCTCGAATCAGCGGCTCCTTTAACCCCGTCCTGTCTGAGCAAAGAACAGACGCCCTCAGGCGACCTACACGCAGAGGCGGGGCCAAATCCAAAGCTGAGTCCCCTGGAGCTGTGAGAACAAAGAAGAGAAAGGGAAATCTCTCCCAGCAGCTGCAGAAGCAGCGGATTAAAGCTCCACAATCAACTTGATGTCTGTGGAATACATGAATACACAACGAATCATCCCAAATTGAGGAGGTGGACTTTGAGAGCAAGATTTATGCTGTATAGCTTTGCTTCCACCATTTGTCCTAGGGTTCTATCCGTCCGTTGTTTTTATGTTTCTTTTCCTTAATAATTGTTTTTTATTTTAATAACTTTATTATATTTTATCTTACTTTATTTTATTTTACTTTATCTTCTTTCTTTCTTTTTTCCTTCCTTCCCTCCTTCCTTCCTCCCTCCCTCCCTCCCTTTCTTTCTTTCTTTCTTTCTACTTCTACTAATTCTTTCTTTCTACTTTTTTTCCCTTTTATTCTGAGCCGTGTGGATGAAAGGCTCTTGGTGCTGCAGCCAGGAGTCAGTGCTGTGCCTCTGAGGTGGGAGAGCCAACTTCAGGACACTGGTCCACAAAAGACCTCCCAGCTCCACATAATATCAAACGGCAAAAATCTCCCAGAGATCTCCATCTCAACACAAGCACCCAGCTTCACTCAACGACCAGCAAGCTACAGTGCTGGACATCCTATGCCAAACAACTAGCAAAACAGGAACACAACACCACCCATTAGCAGAGAGGCTGCCTAAAATCATAATAAGGCCACAGACACCCCAAAACACACCACCAGACGTGGACCTGCCCACCAGAAAGACAAGATCCAGCCTCATCCACCAGAACACAGGCACTAGTCCCCTCCACCAGGAAGCCTACACAACCCACTGAACCAACCTTAGCCACTGGGGACAGACACCAAACACAACGGGAACTACGAGCCTGCAGCCTGCAAAAAGGAGACCCCAAACACAGTAAGATAAGCAAAATGAGAAGACAGAAAAACACACAGCAGAAGGTGCAAGATAAAAGCCCACCAGACCTAACAAATGAACAGGAAATAGGCAGTCTACCTGAAAAAGAATTCAGAATAATGATAGTAAAGATGAACCAAAATCTTGGAAATAGAATGGTCAAATTGCAAGAAATATTTAACAAAGACCTAGAAGAACTAAAGATGAAACAAACAATGATGAACAACACAATAAATGAAATTAAAAATACTCTAGATGGGATCAATAGCAGAACAACTGAGGCAGAAGAACGGATAAGTGACCTGGAAGATAAAATAGTGGAAATAACTACTGCAGAGCAGAATAAAGAAAAAAGAATGAAAAGAACTGAGGACAGTCTCAGAGACCTCTGGAACAACATTAAACGCACCAACATTCGAATTATAGGGGTTCCAGAAGAAGAAGAGAAAAAGAAAGGGGCTGTGTAAATATTTGAAGAGATTATAGTTGAAAACTTCCCTAATATGGGAAGGGAACTAGTTAATCAAGTCCAGGAAGCACAGAGAGTCCCATACAGGATAAATCCAAGCAGAAATACGCCAAGACACATATTAATCAAACTGTCAAAAATTAAATACAAAGAAAACATATTAAAAGCAGCAAGGGAAAAACAACAAATAGCACACAAGGGAATCCCCATAAGGTTAACACCTGATCTTTCAGCAGAAACTCTGCAAGCCAGAAGGGACTGGCAGGACATATTTAAAGTGATGAAGGAGAAAAACCTGCAACCAAGATTACTCTACCCAGCAAGGATCTCATTCAGATTTGATGGAGAAATTAAAACCTTTATAGACAAGCAAAAGCTGAGAGAGTTCAGCACCACCAAACCAGCTTTACAACAACTGCTAAAGGAACTTCTCTAGGCAAGAAGCACAAGAGAAGGAAAAGACCTACAATACCAAACCCAAAACAATCAAGAAAATGGGAATAGGAACATACATATCGATAATTACCTTAAATGTAAATGGACTAAATGCTCCCACCAAAAGACACAGATTAGCTGAATGGATACAAAAACAAGACCCATATATTTGCTGTCTACAAGAGACCCACTTCAGACCTAGAGACACATACAGACTGAAAGTAAGGGGATGGAAAAAGATATTTCATGCAAATGAAAACCAAAAGAAAGCTGGAGTAGCAATTCTCATATCAGGCAAAATAGCCTTTAAAATAAAGACTATTAGAAGAGACAAAGAAGGACACTACATAATGATCAAGGGATCGATCCAAGAAGAATATATAACAATTGTAAATATTTATGCACCCAACATAGCACCTCAACACATAAGGCAAATACTAACAGCCATAAAAGGGGAAATCGACAGTAACACATTCATAGTAGGGGACTTTAACACCCCACTTTCACCAATAGACAGATCATCCAAAATGAAAATAAATAAGGAACAAAAGCTTTAAATGATACATTAAACAAGATGGACTTAATTGATATTTATAGGACATTCCATCCAAAAACAACAGAATATACATTGTTCTCAAGTGCTCATGGAACATTCTCCAGGATAGATCATATTTTGGGTCACAAGTCAAGCCTTGGTAAATTTAAGAAAATCGAAGTTGTTTCAAGTATCTTTTCCAACCACAACACTATGAGACTGATATCAATTACAGGAAAAGATCTGTAAAAACTACAAACACATGGAGGCTAAACAATACATACTTAATAACAAAGTGATCACTGAAGAAATCAAAGAGGAAATAAAAGAATACCTAGAAACAAATGACAATGGAGACACGATGACCCAAAATCTATGGGATGCAGCAAAAGCAGTTCTAAGAGGGAAGTTTATAGCAATACAATCCTACCTTAAGAAACAGGAAACATCTCGAATAAACAACCTAACCTTGCACCTAAAGCAGTTAGAGGAAGAAGAACAAAAAAAACCCCCCAAAGTTAGCAGAAGGAAAGAAATCATAAACATCAGATCAGAAATAAATGAAAAAGAAATGAAGGAAATGACAGCAAAGATCAATAAAACTAAAAGGTGGTTCTTTGAGAAGATAAACAAAATTGATAAACCATTAGCCAGACTCATCAAGAAAAAAAGGAAAAAGACTCAAATCAATAGAATTACAAATGAAAAAGGAGAAGTAACAAGTGACACTGCAGAAATACAAAAGATCATGAGAGGTTACTACAAGCAACTGTATGCCAATAAAATGGACAACCTCAAAGAAATGGACAAATTCTTAGAAATGCACAAGCTGCCAAGACTGAATCAGGAAGAAATCTTGAGAATGAAAAACGGAGCTGGAGGAATCAGGCTCCCTGACTTCAGACTATACTACAAAGCTACAGTAATCAAGACAGTATGGTACTGGCACAAAAACAGAAAGATAGATCAATGGAACAGGATAGAAAGCCCAGAGATAAACCCACGCACATATGGTCACCCTATCTTCGATAAAGGAGGCAGGAATGTACAGTGGAGAAAGGACAGCCTCTTCAATAAGTGGTGCTGGGAAAACTGGACAGGTACATGTCAAAGTATGAGATTAGATCACTCCCTAACACCATACACAAAAATAAGCTCAAAATGGATTAAAGACCTAAATGTAAGGCCAGAAACTATCAAACTCTTAGAGGAAAACATAGGCAGAACATTCTATGACATAAATCACAGCAAGATCCTTTTTGACCCACCTCCTAGAGAAATGGAAATAAAAACAAAAATAAACAAATGGGACCTAATGAAACTTCAAAGCTTTTGCACAGCAAGGAAACCATAAACAAGACCAAAGGACAACCATCAGAATGGGAGAAAATATTTGCAAATGAAGCAACTGACAAAGGATTAATCTCCAAAATTTACAAGCAGCTCATGCAGCTCAATAACAAAAAAACAAACAACCCAATCCAAAAATGGGCACAAGACCTAAATAGACATTTCTCCAAAGAAGATATACAGACTGCCAACAAACACATGAAAGAATGCTCAACATCATTAATCATTAGAGAAATGCAAATCAAAACTACAATGAGATATCATCTCACACCAGTCAGAATGGCCATCATCAAAAAATCTACAAACAATAAATGCTGGAGAGGGTGTGGAGAAAAGGGAACACTCTTGCACTGTTGGTGGGAATGTAAATTTATACAGCCACTGTGGAGAACAGTATGGAGGTTCCTTAAAGAACTACAAATAGAACTACCATATGACCCAGCAATCCCACTACTGGGCATATACCCTGAGAAAACCATAATTCAAAAAGAGTCATGTACCAAAATGTTCATTGCAGCTCTATCTACAATAGCCCAGAGATGGAAACAACCTAAGTGTCCGTCATTGGATGAATGGATAAAAAAGATGTGGCACATATATACAATGGAATATTACTCAGCCATAAAAAGATATGAAACTGAGCTATTTGTAATGAGGTGGATAGACCTAGAATCTGTCATACAGAGTGAAGTAAGTCAGAAAGAGAAAGACAAATACCGTATGCTAATACATACATATGGAATATAAGAAAAAAAATGTCATGAAGAACCTAGGGGTAAGACAGGAATAAAGACACAGACCTACTAGAGAATGGACTTGAGGATATGGGGAAGGGGAAGGGTAATCTGTGACAAAGCGAGAGAGAGGCATGGACGTATATACACTACCAAACGTAAGGTAGATAGCTAGTGGGAAGCAGCCGCATAGCACAGGGAGATCAGCTCTGTGCTTTGTGACTGCCTGGAGGGGTGGGATAGGGAGGGTGGGAGGGAGGGAGACCGAAGAGGGAAGAGATATGGAAACATATGTACATGTATAACTGATTCACTTTGTTATAAAGCAGAAGCTGACACACGATTGTAAAGCAATTATACTCCAATAAAGATTTAAAAAGTAAATAAATAAAAAATAAATTTAAAAAAATGTGTAGGAAAATCATAGATATGAAACAATGTAAAATTGTTGCAGGCTGGAATTAAAGTTATATAGTAGGTAATCTGGTGTAAGAACCTCCAGGGAAGATTCTAGTTTGAAAAATAATCTAATAATGACATAATCTTTTGTTATTCAAAGCATGCATGGAAAACTACAAAGGAAGTTTCATGCAACTGCTAATTTGTAGTTTACCCCCTCCACAAAGTACCTATCGGGAAGTGAAAAATAGTGCTTTAATATGACATGACCTTTGGTATTTTGAAAACTATTTCATAAATTACAGACTTTTTGATTTAAAATGTATAAGAAAAATATTTAATGAGTGCTTAATAAGAGTATTCCTATAACAAGTCTGAGGCCCTATAGGAGAAGAAAAATGAACCAAATTACATATTGTATTAGAGGTTACATTGAACAAAAATACCATAGGATACAGAGAAAAGTATGTAGATTTGTCAGAATAGAAATTATATTTTTGGCTTTACTGGTTAAATTATAATAGATAATTCTTAGTAGTTGGTAACTACTTAGTAGTAGTTGATATCTCCACCCATGGCAGGGAGTTTACATTTTGTTT
This sequence comes from Lagenorhynchus albirostris, assembly GCF_949774975.1. Classification (NCBI taxonomy): domain Eukaryota; kingdom Metazoa; phylum Chordata; class Mammalia; order Artiodactyla; family Delphinidae; genus Lagenorhynchus; species Lagenorhynchus albirostris. Next base: position 96,012,509 of record NC_083105.1, on the reverse strand, counting down.
TTATAGCATGTAATATAGTTTAGTACAGTCTGTTGTGTTACAGTAAATAACTATATAGTTTGGAAGACTTCAGTGGTCACCAGCTTGTAGGTAAAAAAGAAATTATCTTACTATAAATTTCCAAATATTTCTCTGTTGTTAGTTTTTACCTGATGACTGAGAACCTTACTACGGACACCACCTCCCTCAAGCCTCTCCCACTTACTTATGAGTCTAACGTTCATTTGCCCTCTTCTCATCGTTGCGTATGTCCTCCCAGGTACCCTTGTTATTGACCAGTGATGATGAATCACATTCTTCTGATCCATCAGTGTCCAAGTGCACCATCCTCTTACCTCCAGGCCACTCAATTGCTCTGCCTCACCATCTCCACGTGACTTCTCCACTCTGGCTCAGCCAACCCCTCCCATGGGAACACCTTGGTTCTTGTCGTACCTTTAAATGTTTCATCTCAAAAATGTCTTATTAAAACTTCCCACCCTCCACAAACACACTAACTTTTCTAGATTGCTCATTTATCTTTTTCCAACACGAAAATGCTTTGATCTCACTAGCATCTCTAGTCTTGTCTCCAGCTCGACTTTGTTCTAATCTATCAGTCTGCTTCTTACTTCACCTTCCTCCATGTCCACCTTGATTCCATAATATGTTTCTCTTCTGCCAATCACTAACTTCCTTGAACTTTTTTTGGTCCCACTTGTTCAATAAAATCATTATCTTATATGGTATAAATTATCTGTTTCTCTTTGTCAATGTCTGAGAAGCCAAGTGCTTTTAGAACAGATTTTCTGCAATATAAATTCATTGTCACCAACATGAAATTGCTTTAACACTGCTGGGAGTCCTGTTACTTTTTTCAGGTCACCGTTCTTTCACATTCTCTGAAACCAATTTTATCACACTTTCTCCATTCTTCACAAATCTCTGTCTCTTCCACACCCACTCTTGTTCTCAGAAGATGACCTATATCACAGAAAAATAAAAGCCACCAGATTATCAGACTGAACATCTCTCAGGTTGCTCCCTATATATGCGTGCATCTTATCTTCTCTCCTGTTCAACAGAGCTGTTCTTCCTCTTCGGTAAAGCCAATTTCAACTGTATTTGAATCTATCCACTCCTATCACCGGAGAATCATACACTATTTATCACTCCTCTTTCCTTTTGAATATTCAATGTCTTCTTAATAGTTTCCTTCTCACCAGCTTAAAATTACATGCAATTTTTAACCTTATTAGACCTCAAATCCCAATATAACTACTATCTTCACTCTCTATCACTCTTAAAAAAGAAAAATTCTCAGAGTGCCATTGCATTTCATCTCTATTTCTTATCTTTTATTCTCACTACTCAAGCCGTTGCATCCTGGCTCCTGCCCCAGTGATTCCTTGGCATCAGCACACCTTTAGATCATAAGTGATCTCTGCTTCACTAAACGGATCCTTTTATTTCACTTTTAGATGAGCTTTTAATAGCATTCAACACCATTCACCACTCCCTTCTTTTTAAACATTTCTTCTTAATTCTGTATTTTCTTGGTCTCTTTATCCACAATCATTGTTTCAATGATTTCTTATAACAAGTGTTTATACACGTGTATGTGCTGGAAAGATTTTTCCTTTAGGTTTCAGCTCACTTATCTCCTTGTCAATTAACATCTCCTCTTAGTGCCCCAAATATTAACAACTAAAACTCAACACCTCAAAAATGAAAACAAAGTAAACAAGATCATCATCACAAATGCATTCCTATATTAGTAAAGGTCACCATTTTTTAACTTGTTGAAGGAGTAAGAAATCTGGAGTTCTACTTATTATCTCATTCTCTGTATATCTATGTCAATTACAAGACTTGGCCTATTTTAAATAATACATTATTCTCAGACTGTCTGCCTCTGCTCTGCCTCACCTTTGCAGCTCCATGTGATACTACACTTCTTTCTATCTTTATGCTCCTGCCACATCATTCTTCTTTAACTGAATGGGCCATTCTTCCTAACATCACCAGGTCTTTACACATCCTGATATCCTTGCCTGAAACACTCTCTCCCTCGTTTCTTTACCTAAGTAACTGTAGGAATTCAATTTGTAAAATACCTATTCCAATCTGCACTCCCTTAGAGATCTTCAGGGAACTCCTACACTAGCTCAGTTACCTATATGATATTTCTCATAGCACCATGTGGATAATTTACCTTTTCTAGGCAATAATCAACACTGTAATTTAAAAATAATTTCTGTAGTTATTTGACTGATATATGTTTTCTCCAACAATTCTAATTTCCACAAGGATATGTCTATTATTGTTTATCATTTTAGGACTTGACATATAGTAGGCACCCAAACATGTTACTTAAATGGGTGAATCAGACAATAAATTATAGAACACTCAATAAATTGTGTTTAAACAACTGGATATACTTTTGGGAAAATTAACCTTAACTCCCTATGTCAGGCAAATGAAATACTAAACGTAAGTAATACGTATAAGGGAATGAAACACAGAAATTGTATTTTTAATCTTTGAGTAAGGCCAAGAAACATAGAAAATAAAGACAAATTTTTAAAAATAATATATTTGGTCAGAAAAAAGAAAAAACAGAATATTTTAATTTATATAACACCCTTTATTTATTAAAATATGAAAACTACATAACCTATGTATATTGTATAACACATATATATAACGTGATGAAGTCTGATGAAAATATAATCAGTTTCGTCTTAGAATGGTTAATTAGGAGTTTCTCGCACTATAGACAACACCAGTTCAGTTTTTAAACAATGAGCTTGCTATTTTTTATATCCAGTTTTCTCAGTAACAGAGCCAAAAAGACATGAAATAGTAATCTAAAATAATGAGAACTAGCCATGCGGAAGGGAAGCAAGAGCTGGGACTGGGGCTAGGGTGGGGAAGGGAAGAGGTGGGTAAGGGGGCGAGGGTGTGGTTGCAGACGAAGGAGGGGCCATAAGAGCCGGAGCCTAGGATTAGGAGATTGGGAGCAGTGATGCCACCCAGCCACGTTTTCTCCTGCGGCAGAATCTACCCTTCCCTCTTCTACCCCTCTTCCTCGGCTGGTCAGTGGGGGCTGAAGCGGGTAGAATCCAGCCGTCAGGGATCTTAAGAGAAAAACCCAAGATAGAAAAGCATCGGTAAAATTTAAATAAGAAGGGGAGTTAGTCAAGGCAAATGTTCTAAGAATTAAATTTCAATATTGAAATTTAATTTGGGTTCCGAGAGTAGAAGAATGTTGGTGACCTATTAAGAGCAAGTTTATTTGAATGCCAGAAAAGAAAGCTTGAGCAGAGCACTGAACTGGAGAAGAGAAGGCACAGACAGGTGCCGATTCAGAGTCGGTACAATCAGGTGCTAAGTTTTTAGGAGATTTCACCTCTAAAACATTTTTTCAATTTTTTACCTCTTCTCCATCTATGTTATTTTTCTTATCTGAGATATTATTTACAGGGTCTTCCCATCTCTTTTATTTCAGTTGTTGGCTTAAAATGCCATAAGTACAAGTTCAATCATGCCGCTTTCCAAATTATTCCGTTGGTGATTCCCTGCTTCAACGCCTTTTTGAAGCACTTGTATAAAGTTGGATGGGTAATAAATCCTTGATTCTAAATCAGGGCTTGAAAGTTTGAGAGGCAGCCTTTGTGATGTATGCTTTGGACACATATCAGAAACCACCGTTATTTAAATTTTCATCCTAATATGTGGGAGGTTCGATAGCAACACTGGTCTCTCCTTTTACCTAAGTTCTGACAGTGAGTTCCTGAATCTCTAAGATGCTGCCCATGGCTTGTGATTTATACAGTGTACATTTTACATTATGTGTTTTATATATTAGTGTACATATTATAATTTATACCAAATTTTTCTTCCCGACCTACAGAAAATCCATCATGACATTTTCAGGCTATTTGGTACAAGAAGTAAAAATACTCAAACTTAATTGAATGTATATTGTTTGCTACTCATTAATTTCATTCCTTAAACTAATAATTATTAAGAGTGTATAATATAGCTGTGTCTCTGCTACACACTGAAGAGAGACGGTCACTGGAGTCCAGTTTTTTAGTCTATTTGAGAAAAATAGAGCCATGGTTATAAGTAATTGTGTAAGGGACAGTGAAATGGGTGTGCAGCTTGAAAGAGAACCACAAAATCAAATCCTGACATGGGTTGAAGTAGGGTGGAGGTTTAAAAATTTTTATTTTAAGAAATAGTAACTGATTTGAGTCCTAAAGAGTTACTATGAGTTAATGATGTAAGTTAGGGGGAAAGCAGACAAAACAAAGAAAGCAACATAAAATCATGAACAGAGCAAACAGTCCTTGTGGCAACACAAAGCATTAAGAGGGTGGAGAGAGGAAATAAAACTGAAAAGATGGCAGGAGTGAGGAACAATTTTGCATCTCTTTCAGCAGCCTTATTGTGATTTCATAGACAGTGGAAGTTTATCATGTTATGTAAGTAATATGACATTGACCGATTTGAGTTTTAAATATATAACTGGCTGCTGTGCAGAAATGGAATTGGCTTTTAAGAACAAAGACAGTCCTAAGGAGACAGTTATAAGGCAGCAGCCCAGTTCAGGAGAAAAATGATAAAGGTTTTAATGAGAGATGTCATGATCGGATGACATGTAGGATGTTGTAAATAATAATAATAATTAATAATAAAATAATAATAGGTTTAGGAGCGATGCTATCAGGGCTTGATGAATGAGTGAAATTCAGGAGACTAAAAAGGAAAGAGGAGAGGGAAATTTAAGGATGATACTGGCATTTTCTTGGGAACTGAGTTGGCACTAGAGGTAGAGATGACATAACCTTTGGACATCTTTAGCATGAGGTGTCCATCCTCAGAGTCTGGAAATTCATTCCACCCAAACCTGGAATTTAAAATACAAAGGAAAAGGCTCCAAATGACTAAAGTGGGCCTTCTCTGCCATATATCAAACAAATAAGTGGTGGAGTCTCTATAAAAACTTTGATTTAGTTCTTTAAGTCTCTAGATAAAGATGTGAAAACGTTTTGAGTCCCTCCAGCCTTCTTTTCTGTTCAGAAGATCTGCTTTTAAATATAGAAGACAAATCTGTCTTGCTTCTTGTTTCCTGTCTGTCTCAAAACAGAAGTAAAAGTTCTAAGTCAGAACCATCAGTATAAATTAAATTAATTAAATATATCAAAGTTCACATTATTTTCATATACAATTGACCCTCCACATCTGCAGGCTCCACATCCCTATATCACACCAACCACTGATAGAAAATATTTGAAAAAAAATTCCAGAAAGTTTCAAAGAAGCAAAACTTGAATGCACTGCACACTGGCAACTATTTACATAGTGGAGTTTGTTTTTCCTGAATTAAAAAATAATTTTTCTTTTTGATTTTTCTTGGGGTATAGTTGATTTACAATGTTGTGTTAGTTTCTGCTGTACAGCAAAGTGAATCAGTTATACATATATCCACTCTTTTTTAGATTCTTTTCCCATACAGGCCATTATAGAGTATTGAGTAGAGTTCCCTGTGCTACACAGTAGGTCCTTATTAGTTATCTGTTTTATATATAGTAGTGTGTATGTGTCAATCCCAATCTCCCAATTTATCATCCCCACCCCCAGGTAACCATAAGTCTATTTTCTACATCTGTAGCTCTATTTTTGTTTTGTAGATAAGTTCATTTGTAGCCTTTTTTTTAGATTCCACATATAGCGTTTACATTGAATTTAAACTATTTTCATAGCATTTCCATTGTATAAGGTATTATAAGTAGTCTAGAGATGACTTAAAGTATACAGGAGGATGAGCAAAGGTTATATACAAGTCCCTTTTCTACAAGGGACTTGTACATCTGCAGATTTTGTTATACAACAGTGGGGGGGGGGGTCCTAGAACTAATCCCCCATGGATACTGAGGGGCAACTGTATACCCAGTTTAAACCTTGTTAAAATCCCTGAAATATTTCCTGAGAAAAAATAGCAAACAGAAAAATCCAACAAAAACTACTTGAAATCTGAGCATTTAGATTCATATAATATGTATTTTTAGGTCTATAAATTCTTCATCCTGTAACAAAATGTATTTCAAGAATTAATGTTTTCTTTTTCAAATGAGCATCAAGTAAATTAATTTCCCAGTAGGAAGACTATATCCAATTGAAATATCAGTACAACTCAAATTGAACATATTTCATGAATTAAATCACCCACTTTACTAGGTTCTAACAATAATTCAAAGGTATGCAAAAATTTACTCTTCATTTATGAGAAAATAAGACAGTTTGCAATTTTATTCTGAACTTAAAATGGTATATACCATCCTTTTATATTTTTGTACTTTTTATTGTTAGTCTTTTAAAATTCTAGATTTTTCCCACACTTCCCAAGTATACACACAACTAATAATTGAAATGCCAATCTCTACAATCTTCGGTAAGACTTTTTGTAGAATTTAGCTAGATTTTAAACTACATACTTTTAAAAAACTTTGCCAGCCAAAACTTTCAGGAATTTAGTCTTGTATTTCCTCTTTCATTCTCAGTGAATCTGTAGTTGATTTTGTACATCAGTCAAGACAGTATGGTACTGTCACAAAAATAGAAATATAGATCAATGGAATAAGACAGAAAGCCCAGAGATAAAGCTGGGCACCTACGGTCATCTAATCTATGACAAAGGAGGTCAGAATATACAATGGAGAAAAGACCCTCTCTTCAATAAGTGGTGCTGGGAAAACTGGACAGCTACATGTAAAGGAATGAAATTAGAACACTCCCCAACCCCATACAAAAAAACAAACTCAAAATGGATTAAAGACCTAAATATAAGGCCAGACACTATGAAACTCTTAGACAAAACATAGGCACAATACTCTTTGAGAAATCGCAGCAAGATCTTTTTTGATCCCGCTCCTAGAGTAATGAAAATAAAAACAAAAATAAATAAATGGGACCTAATTAAACTTCAAAGCTTTTGCACAGCAAAGGAAACCATCAACAAAAAGAAAAGAAAACCCACAGAATGGGAGAAAATATTTGCAAACGAAGTGACTGGCAAGGGATTAATCTCCAAAATATGCAAACAGCTCAGCAACTCAATGTAAAAAGAAACAACCCGATCAAAAAATGGGCAGAACACCTAAATAGACATTTCTCCAAAGAAGACATACAGATGGCCAAGAGGCACATGAAAATATGCTCAACATCACTAATTACTAGAGAAATGCAAATTAAAACTACAATGACCTATCACCTCACACCAGTCAGAATGGCCATCATCAAAAAACCTACAAACAATAAATGCTGGAGAGGGTGTGGAGAAAAAGGAACCCTCCTACACTGTTGGTGGGAATGTACAGCCACTACAACGTACAAATTGATACAGCCAGTATGGCGAACATTATGGAGGTTCCTTAAAAATACTAAAAATAGGGCTACCATACGACCCAGCAATCCCACTCCTGGGCATATACCTGGAGAAAACCATAATTCAAAAAGATATATGCACCCCAGTGTTCATTTTAGCACTATTTACAATAGTCAGGACACGGAAGCAACCTAAATGTCCATCAACAGATGAATGGATAAAGAAGATGTGGTACATATGTATATATGTGTTACATATATACAATGGAATATTACTCAGCCATAAAAAAGAACAAAATAATGCCATTTGCAGCAACATGGATGGACCTAGCAATTGTCATACTGAGTGAAGAAAAACAGTATCATATGATATCACTTATATGCGGAATCTAAAAAAGAAAGGATACAAATGAACTTATTTACAAAACAGAAGTAGAGTCATGGATGTAGAAAACAAACTTATGGTTACCAGGGGACAAGGTGGGGGTTGGAGGAGGAATAAATTGGGAGATTGGGATTGACATATACACACTACTACTATATATAAAATAGATAACTAATAAGAACCTGCTGTATAGCAAAGTGAAAACTACTCAGTACTCTGTAATGGGTAAAGAATCAAAAAAAAAAAATAAGAGTGGATATATGTATATGTATAACTGATTCACTTTACTGTACACCTGAAACTAACACAACATTGTAAATCAACTATATGCTAATAAAAATTTTTTTAAATGACCCTCACTTACTTTAGGTTAAAGGAATTTTGACAAATCTATTTTCTAAAAATAGAAAGCAAAACAAAGAGCTAAATATTAAACAATTATTAAATATAAAAGAATTAAATATTAAAGATTTTAAAAAATATTAAAAATTTTTTTTAAATTAAATATTTAAATATTAATTTAAATATTAAAGAATTAAATACAAATATTCAGTAGAATAAGTAGCTTTTTAAATATATTAATCTCTGATAAATCTTATTCCTATGTACAGAAATTTCAGGTTTGTAAAGTATAATTCTTTGGTTCTATAATGGAACGTTAATTAAGACAACTTACTTTTAAAACACATCACTTTCAACCAGAAAGAAAAGGGAGAAAAGAAATTAAAGATGTGAGTGAAATTGATATATTGAAAATCTGCTAGGAAGACTTCTGCAAGCAACTTGAGAAATAGATGACTACGTCAATTTGTTTTAATTAATTTTTTTAAATTTCTGCTTTTTGTTATTATTGATATTTCTTTGCATTTTTTACATTCTTTGTATATTATGTGGTAAACCATTTATCATTTATATTTCCCACTGTATTTGTTCTAAACGCTTATTTCCACAGGTCACAATTGTAAATGAGTAGATTTTGAAATATAAAAAAAAGACTCCCAAAGACTAAGTATTTATGACAAATGATATGTTTTTTAATTCATTTATATAACTCTCAGAAAATCAAACAGGTTCTGAGTTTCTAAGTTTTCTGTGCTTCTCTGTTTTTTCTCCTTTAACTCTAGACTCTGGCTTCTTCTATCATGAAGTCATTTATCAGTTTCTGTCACAAAAAAAAAGAGTTATGAATAACATGAAGTGCCAACAGAAGAAAGGCAGGCAGGTCTTGAATATGGAATGTTATTGAGATGTGCAAACCTCATCAGTTTTTTTTTAACTTTCTTCTGAGTGTTTAGCACAGACAGGCTTCTCACACACACATGAAGAGGACATAGTGCAGGTATCCATGCCAACAGTGTTCACATTTGCATACACACAATTCCCCTGGAAATCCGTACTTGGCTTTGGTAGACTCCTGAGAAATTTAGAAAACACAAGTCACTGGCCACTCACTGTGTTCAAATTAAGTAGCATTACTTAAGAACGTGTTATGTGAAACCGATTATACCTGGCGCTGTAGGGAACTCAAGGGAGTAAAGGCACTCTCCCTCTTTGCAAAGAACTCATACATGTATATATACAAAAAGAGATAGACATTAAGTCATAAATAAGCTTCACAAAATGTGATAGTTATTTATGAGTATTTATAAGTGGGAAAAGGTACACCTGTATAGAGAAGAAGAGAATGGTCCAGCTGGAAAATTATGGCAATAGCAGGAAAGACAGGACATATGATTTGGGGTACATAATTAAGTTTAAGTACAAATTAGCATGATAGAAACCACATGCATGTACAGCTACCATTGGAGGAGGGATATTTACTTATAAATACATTAGATATAAAAGCTAGCCAAAATTAGTAATGAAATTTAGAATATATATGTATATGTATATATGTGTGTGTGAGTGAGTGTGTGTGTGTGTTTATCCTTAAATAACCTGGATTTGAACTACGCAGTTCTACCTATATGCGGATTTTTTCAATGGTAAATACTACAGTACTACAGGTTGGTTTAACATGTAGTTTTGGAACTGCCTATAGAAGGGTAGACTATAAGTTCTAAGCAGATTTTCCACTACATGGAGGAGTTAGTGCCCCTAACACCCTTGCATTATTCATGGGTTAACTGTATATGTAATATTTCAGGACACTTGCCTCTGCTCTGATAATGTTCATTTTACTTTAATTCACATTTTACTTTAATTTACCACTGATATAAATGCCAGAGGGTAGATGTTATCAAATATGCTGATTGAATTTAGTCCTTTACTAAAGGTCTAGATTATAAAGAGCATTTTAGATCCATGGTAACAAGACTATTTTTCATCAACTCTAGAGCAAAGCTGGTTGTTCAGTACTATCTTAAAAAAAAAAAAAAAGGCAAAGCTTATTTCGTGATTTATTAAATGCGTAGTACATTTCTTTTAAAAATGCCAAAGGAACTAGAAAAAAAATTCTGAACTGTGTTGGGCATATTAAATCGCCAAAATATTTCATATGTTATTTCATTCATTCATTCAACATACCTACTGAATGTTCTATGTTCCAAACATTGTACAAGGTTTGAAGCAGAGGAAAACTTTCAATTTACAAAATTCCAGTAATTAAAATGATCAACAATAAAGTTAGAATAGACTAACAATTTGATGCAATAGTGCAGGCAAGGCTGGGAAAATATTCAAGAATATTTACACATAAAATATTTACACAAACTATGAAATACTTAAGGGACATGTAAAAAGGCTAAAATTATTTAAATATTAAATTTTAGCATATGATAAATGACATTAAAATCAGTGATGAAAGTAAAATGAATCATTTAAACAATACTGACAATTGATTACTTAATTGAAATACATAGAGAGACATATAATTATATCTACATTTGAACATACATGTTTCAGCTTTCTACCTTATGTCTTAAAATAAATTTCAAATGAACAAAGACAATCTCATTATACTTCAATGTTAACCATTTGTTCATATAATAAAAGCAAATAAACTTAAAAGGACAAATTATTAAAGGAAAACACTGGTAAGATATGTGTGCAAGAGAAGTCACAAACTTAATATATAAGGAATCATACCAAGAAATAAAAGGTAAATATTATAAAAAGGTCAAAAGTATTATTATAAGTTATAAGAAAAACAGCCTCACTAAACATAAGAATAATATAACCTAAAGGAACAAAATAAAAATAATCAGCTATCAAAATTATCAAACTTTAAAATATTATCTAAGATTGGCACACAGTGATGAAACAGCTTGAAAATATTTTTTCTGCCATAGCTGTCTAATGCAGTGTTTCTGAATAGCAATAGAAAAATATGTACTTAAAACCAAAAAAAAATCCCAAATTATTTGGCTGAGGAAAGACAATTTTATCTATACTTCTTCCCAATAAAAATACCAGAGAGGTCCCCATATTCATACTAATGATATTCTTCCCCACATTATATTTCTTATCTGAAATTGTAATCATTCAGCTCATCTAATTAATAAGGGTATATTTACACTAATTATGAAATATCTAAGTGACTTTATGATTTACAAAATTGCTGACAGTATAGTATGAAATAAAAACAAGAAATAAAGAGGTCTAAATTCAATCCCTCTTTGAGAAGAGAAATGATCTTCTCTATTTCCTCAAGCTCTTTAGGCCAAAGGATCTTCTCTATTTCCTCAAGCTCCTTAGGCCAAAGACATTGAAAAAGGAGTAAGGAATTGGATTTTATACCAGAAACTTACAGGCCAGGAGAAGGAAGGGAGCCATCCTCCCACTTCCATTGATTGTCCTCTTCATTATAAGACAGGCCAAGCCAAGTGTGATTTGCTGCAAGTAACTTCATGATGTACTACATGGAACCAAAATACACAAAGGTGTTAATACTAAGAGTGCGTTAGAGATAAAAATATAGAACTTGTGTCTAAAGAATCATAAAAATAAAAATAATGCAGTCTATATATGCCCACTGATAAATAAAACATTAAAAAATATTTCAGTTCTTCAGTGTCTGTGCATTTCTTAAACCAGGAATTAAACACCAAGAAGAAAAAAAAAAAAAAGACAGAGCTAATAGAAAATTTTATTTTATTTTTTTTAGCTTAGTTCCAGTAATGATAAAGGTTTTTATTTCCCCAGTGTATTTTAGAAATATTTAAGTTGTAAAAGAAAGGGCACAGCATTAACTGTATTGTAATTTCATCCGATTTTTTACACTTACATATATTTTTTAAGTCTATCACACAAATGCATGCACTTGGTTTTAGAAGTCAAATGATGCTAAATATTGATATATACGAAATAGTAGTCATTTCCTCCCTCAATGAATGCCATTCTCCAGAGGCAATTAACTGTTCCTAACTCTTTATTAGTTCTATGACTTCCTATTTTATGAAGGCAGAATTTTTAGTCTCATGCCCTATCTTCTCACCTCCTGTATCCTTTTGATATAGTTATTTCACAGTTTTTACTAGGTAAAATTTACCATACTTTTACTAGGTAAATATTACTTTTTTCTGAACCGAATAGTAAGCGATGATTATAATAGAAAATTTTATATTTAAGAAGACACCACACCAAGATATGAATTACTTTCTTATTTTATCATTTATTTAATGTTGTGCCTATTCTTAGAGCTTGAGATATATCATTGAACAAAAATGAGAAAGATCCCTGCTTCTGGGGGATGTGGGCCAGATAGAAGTAAAAAACATAGGTGTAAATGATATGATACGTAAGAAGGTGACAAGTGCTATAAAAAGTTAAAGCAGGGTAAGAATGCCTAAAAGCACAGAGGAGGGTCTGGCGGTGGGGTGGGCACTGGTACACAGGTTGCAATTTTTTTTTTTTTTTTTTTTTTTTAGTACACGGGCCTTTCACTGTTGTGGCCTCTCCCGTTGCGGAGCACAGGCTCCAGACGCGCAGGCTCAGCGGCCATGGCTCACGGGTCTAGCCGCTCCGCGGCATGTGGGATCTTCCCGGACCGGGGCACGAACCTGTGTCCCCTGCATCGGCAGGCGGACTCTCAACCACTGCGCCACCAGGGAAGCCCGACACAGGTTGCAATTTTAAGTAAGGTTGCCGGGGCAGGTCTCATTAAGAAGGTGACAACTGAATAAATAGTTGAAGGACATGAAGTAGTTCGCCGTGGTTGCATCTGAGAGAAGAGTTCTGCATGCAAACACAGTGTTTCTGCAGTGAATGCATGCATGGTGTGTTAGGAAAGAAAGGTGTGTTGATGTGGAGCACGCCAGGGAAAGATGAGTGGAAAACAAAGCAGGAGAGTGCCCCTTACCCTGGTTTCAGAGCTGCAGGTGAGCCCTTCCTTCTCCTGGTGGCTACTATACACTTATCCCAGAAGTAAAGAATGAACTACAATCTCACCATCAATCTACTCCTTTCTGTCTTTAAAAATGTAGCATTCAAAGAGATGCAAAGATCCGAACACTCTAACCAAGAAACAATTTGCACAGTTTGGTGGTAGCAGTGGTCTCTGTATTGTACCCAGTGACTCAGAGAAGGTCCACACCTGTCTCCTAGGAAAGAAAATATTTACAACTCAGAGCCCACAGAACCTCACAAACAAGGCCTCATGTCTTCACACGTTCTCCCACTTCAAAGAATGAGGCTGTTATTAAAAATTACTATGTACTCGGAATTTTCTCACTTCCAAATTACCTTGTTCCACATTTAGTTCTTGTAGAGCCTCAGTGATATACTCATTCTGTTTTTGGAGCTGCTGTAAGATTTCTATATAAGACAACAAGACTTAACATTAGATAGGAATACACATGTCATCTGATTTTTTACTGTGCAAGAGTCATAATAATAATAATGATCAAGTGGCAAAACGTACAAATAATTTTAGTCCAATTCCCTTCCCTACTTAATTAGCTTCATCTCTGGCTGAAGTAATCAGCTGCTTAGAAACCATCCTTTTAAAATGCACAACTTAGTTATTATAGTCAGCAATACTGTATTATAAGCACAAAGTTGCTAAGAGATTAAAACTTAATTGTCAACACAAAAAGGAAATGATAGTTATGTAACATGATAAAGGTGTTAGCTAACACTATTGTAGTAATCATACTGCAATATATAAATGTATCAAACACACATGTTGTACCCCTCCAAATTACACAAGGTTATACATCAATCATATCTCAGTAAAAAAAAAAACAAAACAGTTTTTTAACATGACGAATCACTAATGGACTTTCAGATGGTTCATTTAATTTTTCACTATAGGTTCAATACCTCAAGGGAAAAAAAAACCCTACCATTTTAATGCAAGACCTTTGTAAAATATTTATTTATCACAACATAGACTATTTTTATATTATAATTTAATTAGCATAAAAGCAGCTTTATGATTACTCTATTATTGTAAGTGCCTCTCCTTAGGAGGCACTCAGAAACTATGAAAACACCACTGCTTTTCAGATATTTGAGTTCTTCCATTTTCATGCTCCCTCAACATCTTGCACATCTACTGCACACCTTGAAACTTTGGTTTATTTTTGGTCTATATATTTTCTCTAAGCCTCCCAAGGGCAGGGTTCATATTGTATTTATCCTTGATCACCAGCCACGTGGCTGGCATCTGGTGTGCACTGAATAAATGTGAATGATTAACTGAATGAACGAATTAATTAATTAATACAAGAGGCTATATTTGGTAAATGTGAGACACTCAGTTTCAGAATATCCATGAAGAACTAAGAGGCAAGAAGCCATCAAAACCACCATGCTGCTCTATTAGCTCCCATTGCATTATGCAACCAACCATTTTATGGCTGCAACAAGAAAAACAATCTAGCATTCTAAACTATCTAAAGATGGTTTGTTCTAGATCTAACATTACCTTTATTTTGCTCAAGAGCTTTTAGGACCTGAAGAAAGTTTTCCTCTTTGTTTTGCAAAGACTCAGTCTGTTGGATAAGGCTCTCCATCTTGCTCTCTGATTCCTGAACACTTTGAAAGTCTGGAACAAGCATTCCAGATGAGTATAAAACACATGCTCAGTTATGAAACAGTAGCGTATTAGATTGTGAAGCTTAATTTCTATAGTAGATCTTTAATAAAGTTCCCCATAAATGTTTTCAAAAACTGCAAAAAGATATTTGGCTAAGTATGTTTTCATTTATCCACTATTATTTCTAACGTCTATGCCTAAATCTAAAATATCATCCTAATTCCTTATAAGATTAAGTGTGTGTTTATATGAACAGGACAGTGGTTCAACTGAATTAAAATAGATGACAACAGCAAGAACCAAGTCTCAAATGAATCTTTTGGCATCATGCCTTGATGTAATGTGTAGAATTTCACTTCCTAATCAAATTTTAGAATTCTGAATTTCAAGCTAACTTTATCAATGAGAAACTACTATTTTTTTCCATATTCATAAGTCTTTATTATCTTTAAATAACCTTGGCTGCAAACATTTACAGACCAGAAATATTTACTGAAAATATCTGTAAATTCTTTCTAGCTTTTTTTTTTTACATCTTTATTGGAGTATAATTGCTTTACAATGGAGAAACTACTATTTTAAAATAACCAGTTGTGAACAATTTTAATAATAATCCAAACATTCTGTTGGTCTAATTTAGGATGCTGCAGGAATGGGCAGTTTGAACAAACTGAAAAATTCCTTTTTATTTTCAACATAAAGACAGTTACAAATTCATCGAGCTTAATATATAGTAACTTCTAACTTTCAAAATACTGATAATAATCATTACACTCAGTAAATTCTGCAGTAATTTCAACAATATAGCTTCCCTGGAAAAAAAAAAAAACGTGGTTACTGAGAACTCACAAGGTTAAATTCATTCATATAGTAAAAAGTTGTGATACTTTTCATGTCATTTTTTCCTGTTCTCCATTCAGTATGGCAATAAAACATTTACCAAAAACTATTCTCTGGGAATGGTTTAATGAAATATGATCATCTGACAAATAGTCTATTATTTCTTTTCTCCCAATAGGTCAGACTTACAGTGATAACCAAAGAATCCACACAACATCAAGAGCAGCAGGCTGAACACTCCCAGGATCACAGGGGTTATTCCACATAGAGAGAAGGAAAAACGAGAGGCTAAGAAACAGAGTGAGGGAAATCAGAGGTAATGTAAACTCCTGCTATTTGAAAGACTAATATCATTATTTTCCTTTTATTATTGTTAAAATGCCCACATTTTCTGAAAAATAATGCCCAATGTGTGAATTACTATGAACTATTAGGCTGAATGACAGGGGGAAAAAACTATTTTGGAGGATGTGCAGAAAAGAATTAAAGTAGCAGACCTGACTTGTTATCCTGAAAGGCCCGCTTACAAGGCTGGCCTTGGCTGGCATCTGGAAAGCTACATTTCAGTAGGGTTTCCACAACCATTAATTGATAGGCACGGCTTACCATGTCTCCACTGTTTGTGCAAACAATATAGCTTGTGCTGAACCGTTGCTTTCCTTCAGGAAGTCTGTAATTTTGTTACATGCCAGCTGGAAGCTGCCTGTGTGATTAACCCCCAGTAAATACCCTGAACATTGATTCTCTAATGAGTTTCCCTGGTTGGCAACATGTGACACATAGTCCCAACTTGTTGCTGGGGAATTCGTGGGACCTGTGTGACTCTACTGGGAGAGCACCCTTGCAAGCCTGAGCTTGGTCTCCCCAACACTTCACTCCATGTGCCTTTTCCATTTGCTGATGATGCTTGTTAGCCATTCATTGTCGTAAATCTCAGCTAGGAGTACAACTGTATAGAGTCCTGCGAGTTCTCCTAGTGAGACATTAAACCTGAGTATGTCTTTGGGGACTTCCAGCACAGGTGAAAATTTTACATACAGGCATTATTAAATATCCTTAAACCAGACACAAAATTTCAGTTCAGATTACATTATCCTCATTAATATGATCAGATGGAGAAATGCTTAACAATTTTAAATCTGTGTTATTATTAAGATAGAACTCTTTATTTGAACTTGATGTAGTAGTATGTTCCTTTCATAAAGAATTACAGTAAATCTTAGCGAATGTTTTAAAGGGATGATATTTGGTTTTAGGTCAAACAACATCTATAATGTATTCAATTTCACAAAAATAATATGCTACATCCCCACATTCTAGAAACTAAACTTTCAGAGATCACTGTTAATAGTCTTTTATTGGTAAGTTTATTTCCCTCCAAAATAAATGTATAAACTCCAGTGTAAAAAAGATATTTCTTTATATTTTGGAAGAATTGTATTTCTGAAACAAGGTTAAAAAATTGCTGTCAAGAGAATGGTTATATTCATGACTAATACCCAAATCATTTCTTTAACTTTCTGAATCATATAACTTGGTGGTTATCAACCAGAGGAAAGTTTGTTCCCCAGGGGACATTAATAAATATCTGGAGAAATTCTTGGCGTCATAACTGACAGGCGGGTGGTACTGACGTCTAGTGCATGGATGCCAAGAATGGTGCTAAACATCCTACAATCACTAAACAGTGTCCCACAGCAAAGAGTTACCTAGCCCAAAATGTCATTAGTGCCGAGCTTGGAAAACCCTGTTCTATTAAAACATGTTAAGTTTAATTATGATCAAAAGGAGGCATCATGTAATAGGGTTCTACCTTTCTTTGTTTTTTTACAAATTTTCTGAGTTTTAAACCTTGAACAAGCTTAAGTCCCTCAGTTTCATGTAAGAAAACAAATCTAAATTTGGACCAATGGCTTCTTTCATCTTTAACTATGCTCTTTAATATATGAAAATTTCAAACCTGTCAGAAAATACACTTTCGTTTTACTTCTATATATGTTTTTTGTTGTTGTTGTTGTTTGCGGTACGCGGGCCTCTCACTGTTGCGGTCTCTCCTGTTGCGGAGCACAGGCTCCAGACGCGCAGGCTCAGCTGCCATGGCTCACGGGCCCAGCCGCTCCGCGGCACGTGGGATCCTCCCGGACCGGGGCACAAACCCGCATCCCCTGAATCGGCAGGCGGACTCTCAACCACTGCGCCACCAGGGAAGCCCTCTATATATGTTTTGAAAATGTTTTAATGTTTGTATTTTCTCTAAATTTTAAAATTTCCGAATAGTAACAAATAGAGAAACATAAAATGGAAGATGTATCTAAAGATAACAAAAAGAGACCGTAAATGAATAAAATCTGGTATATCTACTTTACCATCCACATTGGTGTGCTCAGGAATCGGGTGCCATTCATCCTCAGGTGGAGGAGGAGGAGGAAGGGCAAGAGGCTCTTCCACATCCACAATAGGGATTGTCTCTGTCTGCTCTGTGTTTTCTTTTAGCATAGAAAATATATAATTACTTTATAACCTTGTAAAGCAAGTGAGATTAGAACTTAAGAGATTCATTACCATTTTCAAAGGTCACTGGAAATACAAATATAGTAGTAGTAAAATCAAAGATACTCAAAACACATTTCCACTGGACAGCCCATCCAGCTTTCCTAAAAGTATTTAAACTGGTTGATTACACTTTGGATCAAGTCAGGAAACAGATAATTATTTCTTTTAAATATATTTAAAGGCACTCTTTCAGGTATATGTGGGAAATATTAAAAATACAATGCCCCTAGTATAATCATAACCAGCACTTATGACAAACAAAAACAACAAAACTTTTATTTCCATTGAAATGGCACAGGACATTTAGATTTTAAAAAAATACCTGGAGGTTGATCACAGTCTGAAGCAGTTGACATTGTGGAGACTTTTGGATGATTTCTTTATCCCAAAGGTGAAGGAGAGCTTACAAAGTTGTTGGCGGATGAATGAAGAGATATTTCTTCCACTATCCTCCTACAGTTGATGACAAGTCCAGACCTCTCAGGTGGTACAGCTACTTACAGTTGTATGAAACTAACTCAATTTGGTAAAAACCACAGAGGAAATATGAATCTCTAACTGGATATTTTCTAATAGGTATACAAAAATAAAATCACGTCTACTTAACTAAACTATGTACAACAAGCCTTTAAATACCATCTGGTTTGTACAGGTAATAGTCCATCACTCCAGAAATAAATTAGGAAAAGCCACTGTCATAAATAATATAATTGAGTAGTCTAGAGTGAAAATTTTTATGAGAACTGAGTATGCAGTAAAGGAGACACAGGTATATGGAAACTAAGGTTCTAGACAACCAGAGGAATTTTTAAAAGGAATAATGCTGTAAATAACATATCTGTTCATCAAAGGTGGAGTTAAATGACTGCTTATATAAAAAGGCATTTGAAGAGAGAAATCACATCATAAAACCTATATGTCCAGATAGTGACAGTTTGGCTTAAGGTTTTTTGGTACTACCTCCACCCTGACTTTGTTTCAGAGGAAAAACAAATTCTATTCATATAAATATGGTTGGGTAGCCACCGACAATCTACCTTTTGCTCTTTACTGCTCAAGTGAAAAAAGTTCAATATTTGTAGTGGGAATAAATAGATATTGTACACAAACAAAAATAGACCTAAGACTCTTATCAGGGCTATAACCTCATAGAAACTAATGTATGTGTGAGTCAGGCGAAACCACACAAGATGCCTCAGATACAGGCAGTGGTCATAAGTTTCCCACGGTCCTATGTCCAGTTCAGATCAAAAGGTCTTACAGATAATCCTAAAAATATATCACATTTTATCTTTTAATGTATGAAATACAAGGTTGGTTGACCAAGAAGAATATTATAACATTCCTGTTCATTCAAAGATCTCAGTAGGGGCTTCCCTGGTCGCGCAGTGGTTGAGAGTCCGCCTGCCGATGCAGGGGACACGGGTTCGTGCCCCGGTCCAGGAAGATCCCACATGCTGCAGAGTGGCTGGGCCCGTGAGCCATGGCCGCTGAGCCTGTGTGTCCGGAGCCTGTGCTCCACAACGGGAGAGGCCACAACAGTGAGAGGCCCGCATACCACAAAAAAAAAAAAAAGATCTCAGTAAACCAAGGGTAGAGATAGAAGAGATTTTATAAAAAATATTCTACACCGATTGTCCGCCTATATTGTAATTCATTTTTATTTTGTTTACTTTCTGACTCTAAATTGAAAAATCTGGTGTCACCTTCAAGATAGCGGAGGAGTAAGAGGTGGAGATCAACTTCCTCCCCACAAATACATCAGAAATACATCTACATGTGGAACAACTCCTACAGAACACCTACTGAATGCTGGCAGAAAACCTCAGACTTCCCAAAAGCCGTGTGGCTGACAGGGTCTTGGTGCTCCGGCCGGGTGTCAGGCCTGAGGTGGGAAAGGCGAGTTCAGGACATTGGTCCACCAGAGACCTCCCAGCTCCACATAATATCAATCAGCAAGAGCTCTTCCAGAGATCTCCATCTCAACACTAACACCCAACTCCACTCAACAACCAGCAAGCTACAGTGCTGGGCACCCTGTGCCAAACAACTAACAAGACAGGAACACAACACCACCCATTAGCAGAGAGGAGGCCTAAAATCATAATAAGGCCACAGACACCCCAAAACACACCACCAGACGCAGTCCTGCCCACCAGAAAGACAAGATCCAGCCTCATCCACCAGACCACAGGCACTAGTCCCCTCCACCAGGAAGCCTGCACAACCCAGTGAACCAACCTTAGCCACTGGGGGCAGACACCAAAAGCAACGGGAACTACTAACCTGCAGCCTGCAAAAAGGAGACCCCAAACTCAGTAAGTTAAGCAAAATGAGAAGACAGAGAAACACACAGCAGATGAAGGAGCAAGGTAAAAGCCCACCAGACTAAACAAATGAAGAGGAAATAGGCAGTCTACCTGAAAAAGAATTCAGAGTAATGCTAGCAAAGATGATCCAAAATCTTGGAAATAGAATGGAGAAAATACAGGAAACGTTTAACAAGAACCTAGAAGAAATAAAGAGCAAACAAACAATGATGAAAGACACAATAAATGAAATTAAAAATTCTCTAGAAGGAATCAATAGCAGAATAACTGAGGCAGAAGAATGGATAAGTGATCTGGAAGATAAAATAGTGGAAATAACTACTAAAGAGCAGAATACACAAAAAAGAATGAAAAGAATTGAGGACAGTCTCAAGAGACCTCTGAGACAACATTAAATGCACCAACATTTGAATTATAGGGGTCCCAGAAGAAGAAGAGAAAAAGAAAGGGACTTAGAAAATATTTGAAAAGATTATATTTGAAAACTTCCCTAATATGGGAAAGGAAATAGTCAATCAAGTCCAGGAAGAGCAGAGAGTCCCGTACAGGATAAATCCAAGGAAAAACACTCAAGACACATATTAATCAAACATATTTATCAAAAATTAAATACCAAGAAAAAAATATTAAAAGTAGCAAGGGAAAAACAACAAACAACATACAAGGGAATACCCATAAGGTTAACAGCTGATCTTTTGGCAGAAACTCTGCAAGCCAGAAGGGAGTGGCAAGACATATTTAAAGTGATGAAAGGGAAACACCTACAAGCAAGAAGGTAATTTGTAAGGTGAAGCATAATCGTACTAAAGACTAAAAGAGCTATTTTGAATATGAAAGATTAAAGAATTAGTGAACTATTTAGAAATAATGGGGCATATATGTTTCATGATGAAAATAATTATTACATTATATCATTGGTTAAAAAAGAAAAATTGCTATAAAGAGGTATAATATTGTAAAGAAAAATGATAAAGAAGTAGATCAGAGAACTGACTTTTTGTTTAAGTGCAGAAAGTTAGTGATTAGGAAGAAATGGAAATGTTTGATGGACTTCCAAATGTGAGAAGTTAAGGCCTAAGCAAATGTTTTCAAGTTCTAATATTCCAATTACAGTGGTGTTGAGTGTTGAGCTTACCAGATGGTTGTTTCAGATGAAGTCTCTAGCAGTTCGAGAGAGCAAGACAAGAATAAGAAGGGACTATAACAAAGCCAGAAAGAACATATAGCCAGAACATAAATAATATTCCTCTTTCTCAGGCTACATAGGGTTATTTTTTTATTACACTCATTCTGTTTGAAAATTTCTGTAACAACTTGTTTTTACATCAAAATAGGTTTTTCTTTTGTCATCATTTCTCCATACTAGAACTCAATGTAAAACTCTTGCAAATGTACCAGTCTAAAATGGGTTTTTTTGAAGGAATGAAATCCACAATTGAAATACATTTCTTTATTGTGTTTTTTACCATTATTGAATGGTGAAAACAGATAGAGCTATCAATCCTTTTCTACTGAGTTGAAACATATATATTCCAACTGCACTGTCACCGTTTATCCATTACACCATTGGAAATGCCACTTTAGACCACTAAGGGGGAAGCCAATATATTTCTACTCTTTATAATTAGAGTACAGACTGAAGGAGAAGGGAACCAAAAACCTCAAAACCTGAAGTTTATATATAGAGAGAATATTTAGAGAATATAGAGTATACTTGTATTGGAATGAATTGAAAAAACAGACTGTAAAAAGTATATGTTCTGAAAAAAATGTTTCAAAGAATAAAGCAGTTGAATTTAGATATATTTTAAAGGAACCAGGGATTGACTAGCTCTTCATCTAATAAAACTTAACATCTGAAAACTTTATTTTTCAAAATCTCCTTCAGATAACTGGGGAGAATAATGAACTATTAGTATTCATGTATTAATATTTCCACTTAGCTAACACTAGCATAGTTTAGAAGATGGATTTAAATATCCCATTACATACAGTTTCTATTTAGAGCCCAAGCTAGTGTCTAATTTATATAGGGATTATATTTAGAATCATAGTATTTGGTGGTGGTCATAGTGGTGATGGTGGCCTTTTTGGTGCTTTTTTCTTTTTTAAGTTCAGTGTTGAATTCTGTGCAAAATGGGCATGGCCCTTTAAATTATATTGCCCATTCATCTCCCTTGCTTAAAAACTGCCTTTCTCCGTAGAAGATGCAAATTGTGAAGCCTGAAGTACAAATATGAACTGCTTTCTCACATGTTCATGAAGAGCTGGCAAATACTGAAGCTTCTTTGACAACAAGAGCCAATAACATATAGAGCCCAGAAGAGTCGTCTTGAGCTACAGCTCACACACTGTGCCATTCGCCCACTGGGGTTCACCTCTTCCATTGGGACCAGATTCCAGCAGAAACTACCACACTGACACAGGTATCACCAACTATATCTATAGCTGTCGCTCTCAGCTTATCTCATCGTTACTAGTGCATATACGGAGCACAAAGAATAGAGATTTTAAAAAGTAATCCAGTAAATTTAATCTTGTAGAAAAAGAACTAACCCATTCAGGTTTAAAACTCACTCTACAAGGTAAATTACCTCAGATTTTTTAATGGTTTACCATTGAATATAACTGATAGCACTGTTAGAAAATATTTCAGGATATCTCTCAGATTAACTGAGTTAATAAAGCAAATGGTCACATCGATGAAGTCAGGATATGAATAATAAAATAATTACTTAATCAGTAATTAATTGTTCTTGTCTGTATAATAGTGTGTTTCTCTATTTCACATCCAAATCTAGAATTTTCTTATTTATGTGATATAGCTTCCATATTCATGAGATATTACAAACTTGGTAAAGAATTTTTAAAGGCATTATAAACCTATTTCTGCACAATCATGTTTTCTTATGAGAAGTTATCTTGTGGGAAACTATTAAATGTTATAAGTGAATATTATGAACACACGAAGGCCTATATATTTTCATCAGTATAAAAGACAACAACAGGGCATAATTCTCTGAGGAAATAAAATATATAAAAAGTGTTTTATTTGATGATACGCTGGCAAACTAGTGAACGTAAGAGTTTTAAAACTTTTTGTGTTATCAGAATTCTATTCTATATAAATTGCTTTGATTATAAAAATGATATTTGAAATACTTGAAATAAATTAATTAACTTTTCAAAAAATTTGCAAGTAAAGTTAATATTTCAAGGAGAATTGGTTGCTTTTAGCCTATGCCTTCAAATATTATGGGCACAATGCTACACACCCCACAAGAGTACAACTAAACTAATTTGCATCCCAATTGTAGGGCTTTCATTTTTAACAACTTGTTGGAAGAGATTCTTCAGGAGATCACGGAAAGTAAACTATCTTTAATCATAAAAAAAGAGTGAAGATAAATAGAAAAAAAATCAGGAGAACTCCTGAAAGAGAAATTTTAGAATAACCTACTATGTAACACTAGTTATCTTTACAATACAAAATGACTCATAAAAATTATCTTTTTATTTTTCTGGATAGGGACAGTTTTTAAGTGTAGTATAAACATTTCATAGATCATAGCACTGTTACCCTTTTAAAGTTAAATACCACATTTGGAGAACTCCAGGTAACAGGTGAAATGACATCTAAAGAGATGCTGGTAACTGATAATTTTAGGAATGGGAAAGAAAATAATCTGAGGCAAAAATCTTTCTTGGAAGAAAATTGCAGAAGTAAAATCATGCATCAGTATTTAAATGGTATGAAATAGTGATTTCAATAATACACAGAGAACTCAGAAAGACAGAACCTGAAAACTTAGTTTCAAAAAAACCTGTTGATGTCTGCATCTTAGAATTTTATCTCAAAAATGTTTAGAGATGAATGAAAAACACCCAGGATATGCAGAGTTGAAACACATCCCTTCCAAGAAGCAGATGCAGAAAGTGAGTATTTTTTTCTCCCAGTCCCTACTGAACTCTGATATTATTTTCTTTTCCTTGTTAAATAATTTTTCTAAAGAATGTCATTATAATTTAGCATATGGCACATTATATCTAACTCTTTTTCAAGATTTTGTTACTTAAAAGATTTACCTGATGGACTTCACATGGTAAGAAGAAAACAAGTATATAGATCTCCTCGATTTGGAAAAAATCCTATTCTGTCAACTCCCTTCACACATACTGATAACTTACATGCTTTCCAAGAAACAGTGTGACTATGGTGTGGTAACCACGTCTCTCTTTTAATCTCCAGAGACAAAAGAGCAGCTAATTTACGCAGAAGCAAAAATATGCGCTACAAAGTCCAATCGGACAAAGATAACAAGAACTGAATCACCTGAAGAAAAAGGTAAAGTTTATGTAGAGGACCTAGCTTACCTGTCCTCCAATTGCTCAGCTTACCAAGGCCTCAAATAACTAAGTTAGCCTGCCCAGTTTCATGAGGTTGCTTAAACTATATCTTATAATCTAAACCAAAAAAATGGTATTGAAAGTGAAATGTCCATATTTAGTATATTCCAGATAATTAATGTAGTTTGGGTGCTATATACATAAATTCATAACTGAGCAAATCAAGCAGGAAAATTACTGCTTTTCAATTTGGAAACAATTGTGAATCTCCTGATGTCTATATCCACTCATTTTATGAAGTTTCAAGAAACAATATTTGATTAACATTATTTGATACATGTTTGGAATTATAATTTCTTCTACTGTTGAAGAACTGTAGTGAGGCTCCAATGAGAAAATGATGGATATATATGCAAGCATATGATATTTACAGGATAATAAATATCTTCTGATTATGGGTCAATAAAATTGACTATACAGATATGTTTTACTTATTTATTTATGGCTGTGTTGGGTCTTCGTTTCTGTGTGAGAGCTTTCTCTAGTTGTGGTAAGTGGGGGCCACTCTTCATCGCGGTGCGCGGGCCTCTCACTATCGCGGCCTCTCTTGTTGCGCAGCACAGGCTCCAGACGCGCAGGCTCAGTAGTTGTGGCTCACGGGCCCAGTTGCTCCGCGGCATGTGGGATCTTTCCAGACCAGGGCTCGAACCCATGTCCGCTGCATCAGCAGGCAGATTCTCAACCACTGCGCCACCAGGGAAGCCCCAGATATGTTTTATTTAGAAGTATGTTTGCATCTCAAAAACCAAGTCCTCATATCTAGTATTCACTTTGTATTCATAAATCATGGAGATGAATCAGAGGATTATTTTGGTAAAGATAGAATAAGTGACTTCCCTCAGAGGTATATAGTAGCAGAATAGGGAGTAGAACCCTGGCATCTAACTCTCAGTCCGTTGGTGTTTCAAATTGTCCAGTATCCCTTTCAATTTATGATTTCAAGTTTGAAGACATTCAAGAGTTAGGGTCTTGAATTTACGGAACGTCCCCCTCTAAGCCCTGTAACTCAGTCTTTCCCCTGCTGGTCTCCTCAGCCTCTTTGTTTTCTGTCTGGGCAGGGTCTTCAGTTCCATTTGCCTGCTTTCCCACTCTAGTGATTCTTGGAATCTTCTGTTTCTTTCTCCTTTTAACAACAGGAGTCTTGCGATTCACGGGTAAGTGGAAAAAGATCTGTGACCTGAACCAAATGTCTCCTCCCTTAAGAATTAACATTGCGCGGGCTCTCTCCAGTTGCAGCAAGCAGGAACCATTCCTCCTTGCGGTGCGCGGGCTTCTCACTGCGGTGGCCTCTCTCTTTGCAGAGCACGGGCTCCAGGCGACCAGGTTTCAGGAGTCGTGGCTCACAGGCTCCAGAGCGTAGGCCCAGCAGCTGTGGCGCATACGCCCAGTTGCTCTGCGGAATGTGGGATCCTCCTGGACCAGGGCTCGAACCTGTGTCCCCTGCATTGCAGGCGGATTCTCAACCACTGCGCCACCCGGGAAGCCCCTGCAATGTTTTCTTGAGATTCTAGTCTGTCCTTTACTTTTAAAATCCTCATGAGGGAATTCCCTGGCGGTCCAGTGGTTAGGACTCCACGTTTCCACTGCTGGGGGCCCAGGTTCCATCCCTGGTCGGGGAACTAAGATCCAGCAAGCCTTTCGGTCTGGCCAAAAAAAAAAAAAAGTCCTCATGAATTTCTCTTGACCAAATTTGAATGAAAACATTCTATTGGGACTTCCCTGGTGGCGCAGTGGTTGAGAGTCCACCTGCCGATGCAGGGGACACGGGTTCATGCCCTGGTCCGGGAAGATTCCACATGCCGCGGAGCGGCTGGGCCCGTGAGCCATGGCCGCTGAGCCTGCGCGTCCAGAGCCTGTGCTCCACAACGGGAGAGGCCACAACAGTGAGAGGCCCACGTACCGCAAAAAAAAAAAAGAATCCGCCTGCCAATGCAGGGAACACGGGTTCGAGCCCTGGTCTGGGAAGATCCCACATGCTGTGGAGCAACTAAGCCCGTGTGCCACAACTACTGAGCCTGCACTCTAGAGCCCACGAGCCACAACTACTGAAGCCCACGTGCCTAGAGCCCGTGCTCTGCAACAAGAGAAGCCACCACAATGAGAAGCCCTCGCACTGCAACGAAGAGTAGCCCCCGCTCACTGCAACTAGAAAAAGCCTGCGCACAGCAACGAAGACCCAACATAGCCAAAAATAAATAAATTTATTAAAAAAAAAATTCTATTACCTTCTCAAATTTAAAAGAATTAATTTCTCCATTCTCACAAAATTAAAAACAAAAAAGATATTAAAGACCATTATGGTTTCATATTACTGAGAACCTAGAATATAGATAGGAACTTTTTATTTCTAATGTCAGAAGTTTGACAATTCATCAGAGATGGGTGAATCTAGTTGCTTCAAACATCTACCTTTTCCGTCAGTCTTGCCAGGCTTTGGGTACTACCAGGCCTTGATCTATTTTGTGACTCCGAAGGTGACCGAAGAAATCTCAGGATGGAATAAGTCCCTTCTTGATCACTCATCTCTAAAGTAAAAAGAGGTGAGGTATGTGTTTTGCATTAAAACTTTGTAACAGAAAGATTTTTATCCAAAGAAAAATTAAAAGGTTAGTCTATAGCAACACACCAGGATTAAGATGTATGTGTGTGTCTGTGGACGTGTGTTTATTAACTCCTTCAAGTGCCTAAAGCATGTAGACTGAGACTGATTTATATAAGAAATGAAAACCTTTCAGTATTTTTGCTAAAGTCATTTGTACTCCTAGTAACTACAGCCATGATTATTAGAAAATAAGGAAAGAATTTTTTTAAATTTACCAATAGATTAGATACGCTGGGTCCTATTCAGTTCAGCTCAAAATGTTCAACGTATATATATACACATGTTAGACAAAGTGATACCATCCCAAATTACTGAGACACTTTTAAAACTATTAATTCAAAAAACAAAAATTCTACTTTTGGGGATTCTGAAAAAATATAAATATCTTGGCTTAAAACATATATATATATATATATATACACATATATACATATATACATATATATGTGTATTCAGGACTACATATCAGTAGTAAAAAGTTCTTACAAGGGGGCCTCCCTGGTGGCGAGGTGGTTGAGAGTCCGCCTGCCGATGCAGGGGACGCGGGTTCATGCCCCGGTCCGGGAAGATCCCACATGCCACGGAGCGGCTGGGCCCGTGAGCCATGGCCATGGAGCCTGCGTGTCCGGAGCCTGTGCTCCGCAATGGGAGAGGCCACAACAGTGAGAGGCCCGCGTATCACAAAAAATAAGAAATAAAAACAATGTATAGTTTTTATCCATATAGATTATACCATAATGTATTTAGGCAATCCCATACTGCTGGACATTTAGGTTGTTTCCATTTTTTTGTGAATATTAAAAAAAATTTGTCCTGTACTTTCAAATATTTCCTTAGGAAAAAAATTTTAAACAAGAAATTATGGGGCCAAGGGATATATACATTAAAGAACTTTGATACATATTACCAAATGCCCTCCAGAAAAGTTGTTTCCATTTATACAACACTAGTGTGAAAGTGTTCACATTTGATATTTTTAAGAAATACTGGTGAATTATTCTTCTACTTGAGTTTCATCCACGAATCTTACCTCACGTGAAGACCTATAATCTTCCAGTGAAAAGAAGTTCATTTCTATAAGTCTGTTTCTATGAGCCAGACCCTGTGGGGGAAGAGGAGTGAGGTAGGAAACATAAGGTGAAATTGATTATGCAGAGACAAACCCAGCCCTATTTCACCAGGTTCTAACCACATTCCTTGCTTATTCTTTTCTTCCCTTACCAACCTCCAGCCACAACTAACCATCACCCTTTAGAAGGCATCCCCATTCTTCACCTACCACGTCTCTTCCAACTACTTTACAAACACAGTCTATGGAATGTTCTGACCACTAGGACCCCCCCACCACTAGGTTATGCTGCCTGTTGTCTGGCTGTCAGCTGACCCACTCCTATCCTCCGATGCAATTCTTAATCTCAGAATCACCATTGAGTCTGCCACTTGTCATCATGGGCAGGCAGTCAGCTGAATTACCTCCCAGAGACTAATTTAATTCAATCACACAAAGTTTCATGAGTGGAGTCTGGACACTTCAGGAACACTGACTGCTGTGCATTTTCTTCTCTCTTTACCGTCATCCTGGATTGACTTTGTCAATCTCAAAACAGAAAGATCCCGAGCCCTCAATCCCAATGCCAGAAAGGAACGAACGAAGTCTGCTGAGAGAACGTAGGGAGTAGGGGTGGGAGAAATAGTAATGGTTGTCAAAAGGTGGCAGAGAGAGATGCCATCATTTGCTGGAGGACTGCTGTGTGTATAACCATATTGAAACCTCCCAGCGCTGACAGCTACTTACTATCATCCCCCTCTTACAAATGAAGAAACTGATGTTAAGAAGGTAATTGACTTACCAAAGACCACATTATTGCTAATTCTTGACCCATGTTTAAAATCAGGCCAGATTGAATACACAGAGCACAGATGGGCGTTGGATTCAGAAGAGCCTGGATTTTCAACTAATCTCTTGCCACCAAGCATGAATTCTGGAACCGGGCAGATCTGGCTTGAAATACCAGCCCTCACTTCTACGTGTGACTTGAGGCAAGTCACTTCACTTTTTTAAACCTCAGATTCGACGAAAGTAAAATAGTGCTTTTGCTTCCCAAGATTGTAGGGTATATAAAGCGCTAACCAGACCTAATGCTAACGTTCATTAAACGTTAAATACTATTATTTGAAGTCCAAGATTCAAATCCTTTCTAGCTGTAAAAATTTGAACTCGTCACTCCAAATCTTCAAGCCTGTTTCTTCACACGTTCAATAAGAATATCACTCACTTTACGTATCTGGAAGAATTCAATTAGATTAGCACTACAGGTAGGATTTCTTAGACTTCAAAAATAAGTAAATATTCATTTTTTTCTCTTTCTTCGAGGGGTCTATAAATAGTGAAAGAGCCAGGACTGCAATACAGAAATGCTGACACACTGAGCCAGGAGTGCAGATGCTTAGAAGGAAGCGGGGCTGGGCGGGGGGACCGGGGGGTGAAGGCGGTGCATATTAACACAATGTAGGAGCTGGGAGACATGGCAGCATCCCACTGCCTCTATAGAAAAAGGCATTCCACGACCTCAGATCTGGTTATTTTATGTCTTACCACCCCATGGAGATATTGGTCATGTTGAGCTTTTTTTCTCTTTTGTTTTACATGCCCATAGCTGGTAAGAGGGTGGATAGCTCTCATGATGGAGGCTGAGACGAGGGCAGAACATATTTTCACACTTACATAGTCATCTGTTTCCTCTGCATAAACTCCATACCATGAGAACATCGGTCCCATTCGTTATTCTAACTGTAGCACATAGAAGAGATATGAGGCCTACATGTGCCCTTGATGAACAAGGTGGTTAAAGGTAAGAACTGACTACAAAATCTAGATTTTTCATAGTTTCGTAGAGAGACATCATGAGATTAATAATGGGAAAGCCAAACTGTGTAGCTGCTCCCTCTAAGCTCCAGTTTCTTTTTATTACGAAGCTCTGATTTCTGGGAAAGGCAAATCCCTTCTTAAATAAGAACTCAAACCAGCATCAGAAGATAACAGCAGTAACTTCAGACAGGACTAACTGAAACTCCTATAGCATTGCCATTTGGTCAAAGAAGCACAAAATGGAAGCACTAAACTTCATCTATCACACCCACTCCTTAAGAAAACAGAAAGATGAATAGTCTGAAGATGTTCTGAATGTTCCTGTACATTGTCTTCTGAATTCACTTTTGTGCAAAACACAGGTAACACATACACAACATGAATACATAAAGCACCCACTTACTTCCTAGCTGCTTAAAGGCGTTCTGCATTTAGGAAACCACACCTTTTACCCGCCCCTTCCTGCTGATATTAACTTCGTCAGCTAGAGGCTTAGCACACAGCTCCTAGTCACACCTTCAAACCTCAAAGGCTTATCATTTCACAGCAGCAGGCTGTTCTTCCTGTCCCAGCCTGAAGTGAAGGCTTCAAGAACTACCACCAGATCCCAGGGGAAGATGGTCTTTCTCTCTCTTATCGGGAGGAGTAACCTCACCTGTCCAGGTTCCCCCCTCCATGGCTATTTGTCCTAATGCCTAACCTTTATGCCACTGAGCCATATGAAATTTCCTGGCTCTTACAGTAAAAACTCAAAAGAACACGTTGTTTGAGGTTTCCTGTTTCCCTAATTAGCTACTTTGTCCTTCTTTTTTTTTTTAAAGAAGATTTTGGGGGTAGGAGTTTATTAATTAATTTATTTTTTTGCTATGTTGGGTCTTCGTTTCTGAGAGAGGGGTTTCTCTAGTTGTGGCAAGCGGGGGCCACTCTTCATCGCGGTGCGCGGGCCTCTCACTATCGCGGCCTCTCTTGTTGCAGAGCACAGGCTCCAGACGCGCAAGCTCAGTAGTTGTGGTTCACGGGCCTAGTTGCTCCGCGGCATGTGGGATCCTCCCAGATCAGGGCTCGAACCCGTGTTCCCTGCATTAGCAGGCAGATTCTCAACCACTGCGCCACCAGGGAAGCCCTGTCCTCCTTCTCTTGACGATAAAATCTATTCTAATGGTCTAGAGAATTTCTCTATTGTCCCAGCTGGTCTCCAGCAGCCAATCAAACAGGAAGCATCCTTCCACCAACTTCTAACTAAATGAGAACACCTGAGGAAATAAGAAAGCATGAAAAAATAATGGCAAAAAAAAACAAATAAAAGGATTTTGGATAACTATTCAGACTCTGTGCCACTAAGGGATAAAGCCTATTCACAGGTCGAAAGGGAAAATAGTTCTGTGAAGTACTGCCATAATGAAGAATTTCAGTTCTTCAGTGTTCTTGCCACTGTATCACATGGTTTGGACTCTAAGCTCATCCTCAAATCATTCATTTACCTTTGTTATTTTTATTAATTTTTTTGGATTTTCAATCTAGCTCATTGCCATATAATGCTAGGAAACCAATTATTAAAATAATCAAAAAACTTAAGGTCCACACAAAAACCTGAACACACATGTTTATAGCAGCTTTATTTAGGATGGCCAAAACTTGGAAGCAACTAAGATGTCCTTCAGTAGGTGAATGGATAAACAAACTGTGGTACATCTAGACAATGGAATAATATTCAGCCTTAAAAAGAAATGAGCTATCAAGCCATGAAAAGACATGGAGGAACCTTAAATGTGTATTACTGAGTGAAAGAAGGCAGTCTGAAAAGGCTACAGACAGTATGATTCCAACTATATGACTTTATGGAAAGGCAAAACTATGGAGCCAGTAAATAGATTAGAAGTTGCCAGCTGTTGAGGATAGAGAGAAACGAATAGACAGAGGATTTTAAGGGTAGTGAAAATACACTGTATGATACCATAATAATGGATACATCATTATACATTTTTTCCAAACCTATAGAATGTACACGGCCAAGAGTGAAACCTAATAATGTAGGTTCATCAGTTGTAACGAATGTACCACTCTGGTGGGAGATGTTGATAATGAGGGAAGCTACGCATGTGGGGGGGGGCAGGGAATATACAGGAAATCTCTGTACTTCCCTCTCAATTTTGCTGTGAACCTAAAACTGCTCTAAAAAAAGTTTTTAAAAAAAAAAATCATATGGATCAGTCGTTGAACTTGCAGCACAACCCATGTTCACAGGTCTCACACATTTCAAATGAAAACAAAGTAGTCTAACAATAGGATATATAAAATAACCTCATGTATATTCATTATTATTATTATTTTTTTTTTTTGCGGTATGCCGGCCTCTCACTGTTGTGGCCTCTCCCGTTGCGGAGCACAGGCTCCGGACACACAGGCTCAGCAGCCATGGCTCACGGGCCCAGCCGCTCCGCGGCATGTGTGATCCTCCCGGACTGGGGCACGAACCCGTGTCCCCTGCATCGGCAGGCGGACTCTCAACCACTGCGCCACCAGGGAAGCCCCTATATTCATATTTTAAATGCCCACATGAATAGATTCAGCCTGGTATCAATGAAATATCTACTTGTACTTTTAACAGTAAGAAGAGGCACAAAACCTGGTTTTTCTTTCATATAAGGCACTTTTTTTTTAAATCTCTGCCTCATATGTTACTACGGCTAAGAGGAAACATTAAAGATTATTTAACACAACCCTTTACTTCAAAGACCAGAGGTTTAAACATTTGACATTAAGCAACTCTTTCCACCATGCCCCGCTACCCTTGACCCTTAGAAAAAGTTCCAGATTTAGCGTTGGTTTCATGGCAGAGATACCACCATTTACCCACCTGGTAGTCCTCCCCAGAAGGTCAAATTCCACCAGAGGCTGGTCAGCTTTCAGCTTTCCATGGGTTATGTCCCTCAAAGGCTTTCTTGACCTCAAGCGAAGTTAAGATGGTGTTACTAGGGCAATACTACAGATTTCCACTCCCCAATTTATAATCTTAAATATCTATTTCTCTATCTACAATGATTATTGGGGCACAGTAGGAATAGGCACATGTAGGCACAATAAGAAAAGAGAAACATAATAATGCATAGTTTGTGTTACATTCATGTAAAAGAGGGGCATGGGGGAAACTGGGTGGGGGGCGTATGGGAATTCTTTGTGCTACCTTTTCAATTTTTTGTAAATCTATAATTTAAAAAATAAAGTATATTTTGTAAACAAATATATATAAATAAAATAGAACGGTACAGCCTGGCAGATCACCCCGATTCTCACCCATCCTCTTTGCTGTGCTGTATTGGTTGCTTTGATTGAGGAACTCAGACTATACACAGAACTTAGGATCACAGTTGGGCCACATCCAAAAGACACATCCTTATCCAATGTGTTCGAATATACAACTCTGTGGTATGAGTATGTGCATTTGAAAAATTCATGGTAATGAAAGGTATCCATAGTGACAGAAATGAATCTCTTACACCTCAGACTAAGTTACAAAGACAAATAATCTGAAGGCAGTAAATATAAAAGACAATAAAATGCTGAAAAAATGTTTACAAAGCACCTACTACATAGAAAAGACTGTCTTAGATGCTGGGTAGTGACACTCCATCCCATGAAGGGGCAAATAAAGGGATGAGGCACAAAGTCAACACTTGAAAAGTAAATTTAGGGCTTCCCTGGTGATGCAGTGGTTAAGAATCCACCTGACAATGAAGGGGACATGGGTTCGAGCCCTGGTCTGGGAAGATCCCACATGCCGCGGAGCAACTAAGCCCGTGCACCACAACTACTGAGCCTGCGCTCTAGAGCCCATGAGCCACAACTACTGAGCCTGCGTGCCACAACTACTGAAGCCCAAAAGCCACAACTACTGAAGCCCACGTGCCTAGAGCCCGTGCTCCACAAGAAAAGCCACCGCAATGAGAAGCCCTCACACAGCAACGAAGAGTAGCCCCCGCTCACAGCAACTAGAGAAAGCCCGTGCACAGCAACAAAGACCCAACTCAGCCAAAAATAAATAAATTTATTAAAAAAGAAAAAGAAATGTATTTAAAGAGGTCTCTTTATTATGGGGGGAGTGAGAGGTGGAGACATGTATCTGCTGACCTGAGTGCTATAAAAATCCTGTTTCACATAAAACTAGTGCTGTACAAAATTTAATTTTTAATGCTCGTTTTCCACCAGCCACTTACAATCAAGCAAGAGCCAGTTCAAAAATGACAAGAATATCAGAGAAAATATAAAATATTTCTCCTAATGACCTATTCTCCAATCTTGGTTTGAATATGAGAACCTTAGTAGATAGTGAAGATAGACCATAAGTAAATCAGCACTAGGGGGAAGTTAAGAATGAGGACGGAGTTAACATATCAAAAACTTTCTAACCCAAGGACTATTTCTCCCCAGTCTTGCTCAGTCTTGAGTGGATTGCCTTATTCAATAGGAGCCACAGAATGATTATTTTGAGGAGCAACCAAAATTGTGGGCCCACAGTTTTCTCCTTGAGGTTGACATCTAGCTTAAGAGAATTATAACATAGTTTTATAGTACACATCCATCAAGGTCTACAGCTTGAACAGAAATGCTTATTTTCATATAAGAGACCTCAAGGGGGTGACAGCAGTCTTGCACAGTGGCAATCTGGAGATCAGGTGACTTTCCATGGCAAACCCGAAGAGGACGGCCACGCATTTTAATGCAATGCAAAGGACCAGAAGCACTCCAAGGTAAACAAGCTTCCAAGCCATGCTCTAGAGCTACACTGTCCAAAGGGTAGCCACAAACCTCATCTGGCTATCTAAATTTAATAAAAATTAAATAGCACTTTAAAAAAGTCTATTGGGGAC
Organism: Lagenorhynchus albirostris; assembly: GCF_949774975.1. Classification (NCBI taxonomy): domain Eukaryota; kingdom Metazoa; phylum Chordata; class Mammalia; order Artiodactyla; family Delphinidae; genus Lagenorhynchus; species Lagenorhynchus albirostris. The sequence goes on along the minus strand of NC_083105.1, from coordinate 95,977,302 downwards.
TTCCCTGGTGGCACGGTGGTTAAGAATCTGCCTGCCAGTGCAGGGGACAGGGGTTCGAGCCCTGGTCCGGGAAGATCTCACATGCCATGGAGCAACTAAGCCCGTGTGCCACAACTCCTGAGCCTGCACTCCAGAGCCCGCGAGCCACAACAAAGAGTAGCCCCCGCTCACCGCAACTAGAGAAAGCTCGCATGCAGCAAAGACCCAAGGCAGCCAAAAATAATAAATAAATAAATTTATAAAAAAATAAAAATAAGTTTATTGACACCAATTATACTAGTTATTCCACCCATAAGTGAGAAATCAACGATATGACTTATAATAGACTTATTACAGTAAATGAAAAATGTTAATTATAGAATCTAGATTGGCATATGGGTGTTCATTTTACAATTCTTTCAGGTTTTCTATGTTTGAAATTTTTCATAATAAAATGGTGGAAAATATTTTTAAACAGGACTATAAATTCAGTTATATTAGCCACATCTCAAGTACTCAGTAGCCACATGTAGTATCCAGTGGCTACCCTATTGGACTGCTCAGATACAGAACATCTCTATTATTGCACAGTTTACTGGCCATAGCTGCTCAGGAGCCCCGGTGAGCCTTCAGACACCAATTCTTCCACCCTAAGGTCCCTGGGCAAAGCGGATGATGACTAACAGGACTGCATACTTTTAGAGTGAAGGTTCAGATGGAAAAGTAACAGAATATCAGGGCATTAGCTACTAACAGGAGAAGTAATCAGGTCTATCAGAAAGAAGTTGAAGGGAACTGAGAAATATGACTGGGATGTGTTCATTAGGAGTTAGGATATAAATACACACACACACACATATATACATAAGTCTAAATTTTAAATAATTTTTAGAGCTGAGAACTCATTTACTTCCCACAGATATACAAAATATATACATTGTGAAATAATGGAAACAGGGGCATAATAAAAGATGTGCCTAATTTGGGGTACTGACTTTACCTTCGTAACCTTGAGGAAATCACAGCTTATACAAAAACATTTAAATGTGAATGACCCCTGAAGGGTTTGTGAGAAATGTAAAAAATCCAAAACCTTCTACAAACAACTTCTATAAGCACCAAAAAATTAAATCCCATCAGGTATGGTAGAAACAAGGGAAGATCTACAATTGCCTTTAAATGGATGGGAATCTGGCTACATATTTCTATGTGAAAGACCCTCTGCCATAGAATGCACCTACTAGAACAATTTTTATCTTTAAAATGAATCAGAGATACAGCCTCCTGAAGGAAAAAATGCACTCTCCATCCAGGCTTTGATATGTTTTATTGGAGCAAAATTTCAATAAAGGTGGCTTTTATTTACAGAATTTAATGTGTGTGGGGACTGTCCAAGCCACTTGGACCCAGGTGAAGATAATCATTAAGCCTGTTTATGTATTCTCTTATTTTCAATTTGCATACAAAAAAAGCTTGCTTCACATTCAAAAAAACCCCAATATCATAAATGGCAAACCCTCCCTCACCCATCCCTTAATTAAATATAAACACAGTTTCAAAAAACAATTTAGATTGGTTTAATCTTGAAATGTAATCCAATAAGACTAAAAACTAAACATTTCAGGTCCTGTACCAAATAGTAAAATACTCGAAGGCCTTCAGGATCCCTAAAATTTAAAAAGATAAAAGTTACTTTTTTCTTCCTAAAATGAAACAACATAATAGTACAAATTAATTCCTAAAACAAAACAAAGACCAAAAACCTAAAACAATTACATTAAAGGAATTTTGAAGAGAAAGAAAGCATTTTCTGATAACTAAAATGGATAACCTGAACAATTCCCATCTCTACCTTTTCTGTAATAAAAAAATACATAAATTTCTTCATCAGTATTCATTTCATATTTAAAGTGTTTATTTCCTTATAAAAAATAACATTATGCATCACAAAAATGTTTAAGGCAAATAAAATTATAAAGATAGAAAAAAGAAACTCAATACTATATAATGTCATTCCTCATGGAATAATTATAGATATTTTGGTATTTCTCTAATATTTTTCTTAATTAAAATCATTTACTGTGGCCTTTTAAACATTACTTTTTCCATTACATTAAAAAAAAAGTCACAAATAATTTTTAATTAATTTAGCAAATCTCTCCTTGTTAGCATTTGGATTTTTTTTCCAATTATCACTAAGGTTTTAATGAACATCTTTATGAATAATAAAGTTTTTTCATTATTTCAGAGTATTTCCCAGGGTAGATGAATGCTCAGAAATGAAATCAGTTGGACAAAGATAAATGAAAAATATTAACAGCTTTTGATGCATATTATCAAATTGCTTTCCAAAAAACACTGTAACAATTTACAATCCCAGTAGGATACAAATGCCACATCCTCACCAACTATGGGAAAACAGATGTGATAGTTTAAAAGTATCTCGCCAGTCTTCATATATGAACATAGCCTTTTGTATCTAGTAGTTATGCATTAATTCCTTTCTCCTTTCCTCTATAGATTATAAAGCACCTATTGTGTGCCAGGCATTGCACTAACTTTGAGATACGGCAAGGTTCTCAGGGAGCTTACACTGAAACCAGTTAAGCAAACAAATAAATTATTACAATTTAGGGGGATAGGAAAAAGACACTATAAGAATATTTTGAGGGGAAAGAGTGGAAAGAAATAATTGGAGGCAGAGAGATTTTTCAGACAATGGTTATGTGGTACCGCACTTACAGAGCTTGGGAAGACACAGGTAGCTAAAGCCATACTTAAGCTATACTGGGGCTTTTTCCATTTCTTTCAAGTATTAAATCCAAGGAGGAGAATGATGTTATATGGGACTAATAAGGCTGATAAATCCAATAAGGATTTCTTTTAAATTTTGTGATGCTGTGTCCAGATTAAGATTATTTTTGGCAATCAGTAAAATATACCACTAACTTCTTTGATAACAAGTCCTCACTACTATAAAAATGAGGATTACATATACATAATGAACTGATACAGGTTGCAATTAAAATAATCTTACCAAACTGGCTATGGTTCTAAAATGAGCCCCTCTAATAAATTATGTCAATTTAGTCAAAATGCTTTAACATACTCACTTTGACTGATTGACATCAATAAGAGAACCTATTTTTGATGTGGTAAAAGAAATGTGTTCATCTCCAATTACAATTTCAAGCTCCTGAAAAAAATAAAACAGAGAAATGTAGTTAATATAAAAATCCATCCCACAAGATATATGTATTCTTGCTACCAAGAAGTCCCAATTTTAGCTGCAAGTTTTCTAGCCATCATAGAGGAGGAAAAAAAAAACCAAAAATGAAACGACATGGTAGCTATAAACTATGTAAAATAAAAAAAAAATCTCATCAGCTCCTCAGGTGTCCCCAATATTAGGATGAATCAAGAATTGCTTTCCAGGGACTTCTCTGGTGGCACAGTGGTTAAGAATCCACCTGCCAATGCAGCGGACACAGGTTCGAGCCCTGGTCCGGGAAGATCCCACATGCCGTGGAGCAACTAAGCCCACGCACCACAACTACTGGAGCCCGCGCACCCAGAGCCCGTGCTCCGCAACAAGAGAAGACACAGCAATGTGAAGCCCGTGAACCACAATGAAAAGTAGCCCCTGCTCGCCGCAACTAGAGAAAGCCCATGCACAGCAACGAAGACCCAGCGCAGCCATAAATAAATAAATAGAAATAAATGCAGATGTTAAAAAAAGAGAGAAATAACCAAAAAAAAGAGAAAAAAAAAAGAACTGCTTTCCACAGATCTCAAAAAGATGATGCTATCAAATGAATGATATACTTACGAGTGACAGAGAAATGTTTCTTATGTGAGTAAAACTAGTAATGTGGGTATAAGCCTATTTTTAATATAATAAATACAAACACATTTACCCTTTCTACCAGGCTCTACAAATAAACTGCATATTAATAACAGTACTACTTAGTACCCACTATGTGTCAGGCCTGGTGCTAGGGACTTTACAAACATTCTCTGTAATCCCTAAAATTGGACTAATAAAGCCTACCCTTCTAGGTCAGCTTTATTTGCCTAATTTTACAAATGTGAAATCCAAGACTCATAAAACAGAGGAAAAAAACTGTTGATGTAGAACCACTAGTAAGTGATGGTACTAATATTTGATTCATACTCTTTTGACTTCACAAAACAATTAAAATTAAGAACTAGTAAAACAAATATAACATAATATAGATATTTCTAGTGTGCCAAAATTAAGTATAAATTTTTCTCCATATTTTATCTGCAAATCTAAAATGAAAAAGTAAGAGGCTATGTCTGTAGTGATTTTTCAGTTTAAATTAACAGATGACCTTAAAGACACTCCTAGCTGTGTATTTGAGCAGAAAATCTAATTATGTACAGTTTATGGCACACACAAAATGGAGAATTAAATAAGACTCTCAAACAATCGTAAAATCTTTGACTTAAAGATCCAACAGACAATTTCTGGAGCATGAGTAATCCTCCCCACTAACCAAAACACATGAACACATCAAGTGGGTAGATGAAAACACTGTTCTCTCCCTGAGTCTAAAGAGATAATAAAAGGTTTGTTGCTATTTTTAATGCAAACGTATATATGTATAAAACAAACAGATCTAAATTTACTTCTTAAAAGTGTTTGCAGTGCATAAAATAAATACTGTTAACTATTACCTTTGCTTTCCTAAATAATATTTCTTTAAAGAGAAGTGTTAAGTTACTGCTACAGAGAGTCAGCATCTATTAGATTTCGCCACATTTTCTTCTAGTCAAAGAAGTTGTTATACAGTATAATCCTCGGGAATATACAAAAGCGAAATTAAATGTTTCTTCCTCCTGGGGTCATATCTCATTTCTCCAACAGGTGAAAAGACCCAATTCAGAAATCAAACTGGCTTTCTACAGAGTGAAATTAGGCCTTCAGAGCTCTTCAGCAGCCCATCGATTTTTCTGAAGGGAATATGAGAGGCAAAGGCAACGGTCAGTTGGAACAAAGAAACCAATCAAATCACTCTCTGGGGCATAAAGATGCAAGTAAGAACTTTCAAAGTTATAAATCTGGCGAAAGTGAATTTTATGTAGTCAATGAGAATTCTAATTCTCAAATTTAACAAACACTTGTGTTTTTTCCTACCTATTTTTATTTCCTAATAAAAGTAATTAACCAATAATAGCAATCATTCATAACACTGTGAAACATCTTAACTTTAGCTGGGGTGGCTGCAGAGAAGACTGTTCAGAAAGATGTCTAAAGTGACTCCTTTACTACTAGGCGGTAGCACAGAAAATGACGCAAAGTGAAATAAAATTATAAAGTATTTACCAGGTGCCTACTAAATGGAAAACCCAAGACTCAGTGAGGAGCTATTCTAAATAAACAAGGAGAAACATAATAATTATGTTAACAATTTTTAGTATTTATGCATTTAAAGAATTATTAAATACAAACCTGCCGGCCAACCCTGTCAGGGGGAGGCCACAAAGCATCATCTTCTTTTGTAATTTCACTGTCATCAATAATTCTCTTCAGTTCTTCCATTACACTCTTGTGTACATAAGCCTGAAAACAAGTTATAAAAATTTCAGTGTCTATTTCTCAACACAACTCAGAAGGCAATAATAAAACAGAGTTACAAACCCTGAGTATTCAAATAGAATATTAAAGAAAAATTTAATTCTGATTCTAAAAGTACAACATGGGAAAGAATCATTCTTATGATTTTTCTTCACTCTCTTGCCCTTTCCTTTAAAACATATTTTTCCCTCTTCTCAACACCAGCCTCATCTTAAAACCTTGTATTCTGCCTTTGTAACACAGGACTCAAGTACCTCTGAGTGGTCAACACAAAATCTATGAGGTGAACAGTGACAAATACAAATACACAGCACAGTTAGTGCTTTGAACTTTTTCTTATACCTAACTTTCGAGACTTTCATTTAAAATTCATACCGTGTTTAAAACATAATTATCAATTAGTTTTAAATAATGAATAGAGTAAAAAGACAAAGTTAATTATAAAATGAATTAAATGATACACTTGAATGTGGGACTACAACTTAATATATTCAGATTGCTTCTTTTGTTGTTATCGATGCTACAATTAGAAGCCTTTTTCAATCTATACATTGGCTTCTTCTTTACAGCCTTAGATGTACTTTAAATATGTAAATAAAAACATAGACATGAGGGAAACAGGTTTAATATAAAAAATTACACATCTGTAAAAAACTTACCTCCTTTCTGATCATGACATCATTTTTATAATTGCTGTTGTTAGCGTATCTAAGTTTTCCTGTGGGAAGTGGAAAAAAATTCAATCTATAACAGCAAAAACTGCTAAAATATAAAGAAATGACATCGTAAGCAATTTTGAAGGTAAAAATCATTTTATACTACTACTTTTATTAATATTTCCTCCCTCCTGGCATAAGATCAATGCTGAACATGTATTTGCTGTTAAGTTGGCTGAAGTTGAAGCCAGTCAACTTTTTAAACTCCATGCCTTCAATACAATTCCATATAATGGGAAGGTTATTTTCAAGGCCCATTTTTCTTAAGCTATGTCATGATCTAGACAGGGAATCTAAAAAAGGAACTAACACTTCTTCAAAAGTTTACATTACATGTCTTATTGGTGCTGAGTTACCCAGAACATTTAATCTAATCTGTAAAACAACCCTAAAAAGTATGTTTTATTCTCTCACATATTCATAGTTGAGAAAACAGAGTTAAGTAACTTGCCCGGGGTCACACAAGATTTAGACCTAGATCTACCTTCTTCCACTACACATACTTTCCCCACTACTCCAAAATGTTCTTTTAATTATTTTCCTTCAAATTAATGTATTATGGCAATGATACTGTTTTAGAATTGTAATTAAGAAGCACACAAACTATAACTTCTGAATAAAAATTGACCAGTTTTTTACCTGATCTACAATTAATTTTGATGAATTCCCTAATGTCTGCTTCTCCTCATGGCTGGTCAGTTGCCCAGATACAGATGTATTGTGATAATGTGACCCTGATCCTCTAAAATGACAGGTTATCCTAATGAGGAGAGGCCCTTAGGAATCACTGTCTTTGGAACTCATCATTACTTATGGGAAGGTTGTGGAATGGTGTGGTGGCAGATGAGAACCAGTGTTCTGGAATGAAATTTCCCTGATAATCTTAGACTACTTAATTTATGTGACTGGCTAAAAGTGATACAGACAAGATACAAGTTGTTCACAGGCAAAGGCCCTGAAAACAGTATCACACAAAGAAAGAACAGATGGAGAATTCAGGTAAACTTGGCTCCTTAGCTAAATTTAGAAAAGACTTGGGGAGAACCAGAGAGGGTAAGGTGATTAAGGTTTCTAAATAATTGCAGAGCCGAAGTTACCCTGACTTCTACATGAAATGTGCGATGTTCCTCCCCTTTCCTAATATGTCATCCTCCCCTAATTTTTCTTTCATGCCTTCACAGAACTTTGTCCAAAGCATGAACGACAGCACTTAATATCTATACTGCCTTACGGTTAGTTTCATGTCTATGTCACCCACCAAGGTATAACTCCTTGAAGGGAAGTAAAGAGTCTTATGCGTTACTGTCCCTTCGATTTTTGTTTTTACATGTTGCCCAGCACATAATATGCATTCAAAAAAGAAAAGTCTATGCAGTGGGACTGTCGCTGTTACAATAAGAATTCAATATATAGTACAACCATCTAAAGAGAATCAGAGCTGTCCAAAGACAGAATTTGCTGCACTTTTCTTGGGCAGCAGGCAGTTTCACCTCATACGGCTCTCAGCAGTTTGACTCTTTTTTTCCCCTCAGAGACCAAGAAAAAAATCTCCTCTCGTTTCAAGACTCACCTCAACTGTCACCTTCTCTAAAAAGACTGCCGACTCTTTCATGTAGAACTAACCACGCCCCTTCTTTATAGTCTTAATGCATCCTATAGGGAACACTGTATTTAGGCACCCCAAACACGTCATTACACTCATTTTTCTACACGTGGGGCTCCCCGCTTCAGAGCAGGCCTCATTCGTTTTTCTCGACATTTTGCCTTCCATACAGCGCCTGAATGAATAAAAAAGATGAATAGGCAGTCCGAAATTTACTGTTCACCGGAAGATTTTAAGCATCCATGCGTCCGCCGCGTGGTGGAGATGTTCTCACAAACGTTCAGGTATTAGGCAGATAAACTAGAGGGCCTTTAAGGTCCCTTCCGGTGAACTGATGCTAGGATTCTGAACTTTACTATCTGGCAGGATCGGCTTTTCTTAATTAACTGACACCAATTTACTCTTTTATTCACAAAGCCAATGTACGCTTCCTATTTTCCTTAAGCTCCTCGGCCCTACTGAACACTCGCGAGCCCGCGGAGGCGCGCCCACCCACCCCAACTCCTCTGCGGCCTCTCCACGTCGCTTCCCCCTGCTCAGCACCGCGCTTCGTTGCCGCGGCCGCTTTTCTGCTCACCGTCCGGCCGAAACTCAAATTCCAGAAACTCGTGTCCAAACTTGCCCTTGTGCCCTACATAGTAGCGCAGGTAGAAATCGCTGGCCATAGCCATCCTTGTCGCCGAAAAGCCCGCCGAAGGCCCAGCCAACGTGCCGCCGGACGCCTGGCAGTGACGTCAGTCGCGCAGGATAAACGCGTCACTGCGGCATTTCCGCCTCCTGCGACCCCCCCCCCAGAGGAAAGCGGGAGGGCGGAGACTCGAGTGAGAGGCGTGGAGGCGCGCGGGGAAGGGGCGGGCGGCAACGACCTGAACTTTACTAGGTTGGAAGCGTATTATTTTCAAAATTCAGTAGATCATATTCTATTAGGAAAGCACAGAAGTGTGAAAATATGAAAGCGTTTGTTACGGGCTTGGAGCTAAAGTTTCGCAGTCGCTCTGACTTGTCGGGTCTCTGATTCTCGCGGGATCCGTGAGGTGGGTGTGGCCTTATTCCCCTGATTCGTGGAGTGAGTAAAGCGAAATCCCAGGATCAGAATGGCACCTCGGGAATACAAACCCTTCTCCTGCTAGATTCCTAACACGGGCCTTTCCCCTTCGGACAATGATGGCTAGTTATCCGACACCTAGAAGCCAGTAGTAGAGACAAAGTAAAAAGAATTCATCAGACAGGAGGTCTGAAATTTTGAAAGGCACGTTGAAACTGAAAAATCTCTGGCAGTCATGATATAAAAGAATTCCTTTTAATAATAAAACTTATTCAGTAAGGGTTACTCTCTGGTGGCCTCTGGAGTTTTGGCACCTTGACTTAAGATCAAGTGGTTCAGCCCGCGTTTCTTACCAGATAGAATTACATGGGGAAAGGGAAGGAGTGCTCATCTAGGATAGGTTTTGAAGGATGGGGAAAGGCAAGGTGAGCTTTACACAAAGCCTATTGTTCAGATATTATTCATTACCTTTCTTTTACCAACACACAGAATAATCCTGCCTGTTGGATGATTTTAACCTTCAGTGGGATTTGGTAGAAAGAGTGGCAGTCAGAAGACCTGGGATTCGTTCCCATCACGTATCTCTACCTAACCGTGGTTAAGACGCTATCTCTAAGCCTGTTTATTCGTCAGCCAAACGAATAGACTACAATAAACTTTGTCAAGCTCAAAGAATTGTTGAAAAGATCAGATGAGATAATGCATGTCAAATAAGATTTAGAATTTATAAAACATTATATAATGAGTTATAACGGGCATTTCCTACATGCCAGAAATTGTTGGGCACTGGTAATTAAAAAAGAGCCCTTTGCACTTGTAGTCTAGGAAACAAACATGTAGACACATGCCCAAGGAAGCAAATGCTATAAGGAAAAAAAAAATCTTTTTAATGCTGGTAATACAGCAGAGGACACAAATCACTTTACTGGGGAAGTTGAAGAAAGGGGAAGTACCAGGGAAGGCTTGTGACAAGATGTGCTATTTGAGTTGGACCTTGTTGGGTAAATTCAGTATATGTTCAGAGGGATGGAAAAGCAAATAGCCTGAGCAAAGGTGCAGTCGTGTTACAATGCATGCCTTGGGAAAGCCAAGCATTTCAGTATAATTAGAACACAAAGTTCACAGAAGTAGAATAACCAGAAAAGCAGACTGGGCAGGTTATGTTGAGTCTGTATTAGCAATTGTATAACTGTCAATATAGAAAACTATATTAACCATTGTATAAATGTTAATATAGAAAAATTACTCAGTTCCAATATAGGCTGCCATTATGGAAAATATACAAGAAACATAAAGCACCATCCCTCATCACTAGGGTGATGAACCATTCCAGTCTGCCCAGGACCAAGGAGTTTCCTAGGATGTGGGACTTTCCATCTTAAAACCTGGAACTTCCCAGGCAAACTGGGATACGTCAGTCACTGTACTTACCACAAAAATAATCCACAGAAACTTGATCATAATATTCCATAATATCTCTGAAAATATAGGCAGTAATCCATTTGTTTTTTGTAGGGAGCCTCATGCAATCTTTGGATTTCCTAATGCATTTCCTTCCCATTTTTGGCAAATGTGCCAAGTGTTCACGCTTACCTAGGTAGAGCTACAGGTACCAGGTCTGTGACTGTGTAAATAGAGCTTATGGAATGCACAGGGTTAAGATTTTTATCTGTAACCAATTACTGTCTTTATCCCCTAAAAAGACATCTGAGCTCAAGACTAATCCTCTCTAACCCTGTTTTTAAGATGAAATGTGAAAATATACTTACTCAATCCTTCCTATAATTAACAAAAAAAGAAAAAAGAAAAAAAAAAGCCAAACTGTAGGTCTCTTGTGTCACCGTAAAGATTGGAAAGTGATAAAACATTTGTGTATTGTGGTCTTCTTGGATGTTATACACCAGAGCTATGGAAACTTTCTGAATGGCTATTGAGCACCTGAAATGTGGCTGGTGAGACTGAGGAACTGAATTTTTATTTTTAAATATTATTTAATTTGTGTGAACTTAATATTTAAATAGCCAGACATGTCTAGTGGCTATCATTTTGGACAACAAAGTTAAATAAGAACCATTTTATATGCTTTTACATGGGCTGGAAACAGAGAAAATATTTTTGGAACATTGAGAAATCTCAGTCTCAATGGCTGTAGGCTTCAAATTAGGACATACTTACTGGTAACAGCATAGTTTATTTATAAAAATAAATGTTTGGGCTGCTTAAATGAAGCCAAATGAAGAACTATTTCTGCCTTTGCTAATGCAATCTCTCTGTGGTTAGCTTAAAAAACCCTTGTGAAGTAATTAAGAAATAAACATTTCATTTTCCAACTCCAGCTGAAATGAAGTCTTAATGATTTAATCAAATACACATTATTCATTGATAAAATAATGATTTCCCATTGAAGTTTTTAAGTTTATTGCTTTCAACTTCATGATGACGAATCAAGTCAGAGGGCTAGGGTCAGAGATGATTATTTCTTCTAAGTGTTAATTTCATCTTTTAAATATTCTGATGTTTCCTATGTCTAAAATTCTCTCTTCCTTTGATCTCTCATGTCTGCTCTGTCCTCACACCTCTTTTGCCTTTTGCCCCACTATTTAAAATTATCGAATCATTCCTACTTACAATTTCCAGAAATATGTTCTGATTTTCTTGTGATAATTAGAGAAGATAGTTTTGTTTTGTTTTTTAATTTTTATTTATTTATTTGGCTGCATTGGGTCTTCGTTGCTGTATGCAGGCTTTCTCTAGTTGCGGCGAGCAGGGGCTACTCTTCGTTGCAGTGAGCGGGCTTCTCATTGTGGTGACTTCTCTTGTTGCGGAGCACAGGCTCTAGGCGCACGGGCTTCAGTTGTTGTGGCACGTAGGCTCAGTAGTTGGGGCTCGCGGGCTTTAGAGCGCAGCCTCAGTAGTTGTGGTGCACGGGCTTAGTTGTTCCGCGGCATGTGGGATCTTCCCAGACCAGGGCTCGAACCCGTGTCCCCTGCACTGGCAGGTGGATTCTTAACCACTGCGCCACCAGGCAAGCCCAAAGATAGTTGTTGTTTTCATTTGTTTTCTTTATCAGTAGCTTTTGAATAGTTTTGATTTTGTATTTACAGACAAAAACTGTTAGGGCTAGCTCATTACATTAAATGGATCAGAGTAGTAAATCAAGAATATTATATGGTCTAAAAAATTATTCTAAGGTAATTGAAATGTTTTTAAGTGTCAGAATGACTATGGTCTATTTCAGTCTTCATTCCATCCACCCACCTTTCTTTCTTCCCTTCTGTAGCAGACTTCTCTGTTTTAACCATATATGTCTTTTAAACCAGTGGTCCCCAACCTTTTTGGCACCAGGGACCGGTTTTGTGGAAGACAGCTTTTGCACGGATGCGGGGTTAGGGGATGGTCAGGCGGTAATGCGAGCAGTGCGGAGCGAGGGGGAGCGGCAGATGAAGCTTCGCTGGCTCACCTCCTGCTGTGCGGCCTGGTTCTTAACAGGAACCGCCCCCCGCCCCGCAGGGGTTGGGGACCGCTGTTTTAAACCACTCAGTGGAGTTACTTTTTTAAATGAGAAAACCACCATCATGCAGAAACACCAAAACTTCCACACCATTGTTTCTCAAATATGTTCATATATGGTGAGTGAGCACTTGAAGCTATTGCTAGATTATTACGACATGATATATTCAATTTATCGAGCATATGACAATATTATATGCTTCTAACACATAGCATAACCACTAATTCTTATTTCCAATACAAGTAAAACCAGTCTGCTAAATTAAGCATAATAGGTGATTCTCCCAGTCTTCTACTGTATTTGATACACATTTATTTGTTTAAATGAGTCATGGTAGAGCAAATATTTAACAACAGTTGTTACAGCAAGGTTAAGATTTAGAAGATTCTATTCACTAACTTTTTCTTTAGCATGGTGAAAAATATTATTATTCAATTTTAATAGAAAATACCTAAAACTAGTGTTGTGCACGAACATGATTTGAGAACTACTGGTTCAGACTATTCTAAGTTGAATTACATTGTGAAGTTTCAATGAGACGTGGTTTCCAGGTGGGCATTTGCTCAGTTCCTAGCTATTTTGCAATTTTTTTTTAACCATAAAGCATAAATTGGAAAAGCAAGACTGGGAGAGGAGGGAATCAAAACAATAAAACCCTAACCTGGATTCAACTTGATTAAATGGTAAATATTTTCATTCTTTTTTCCATTCATTAGCTTGGGAATACCTGGTATGGCTGATAAGTCAAAGATGCCAGAAATATAATTCTCCTTTGGAAAAAGCCTGGCCAAGTGAGGGAAAGACCCAGTTTCCTCTGAATAAACAATTACTATATCCAATGTTCCAGACCTATATCCAGAAAAACAAAGTTTAAAATGGCAATTGTCTGCTTCTTTGCCTCCTACCAAAACAAACATTAACATACAATGTGAGACAATTAGCAAAATATTTTAAAAATAAGATTTATTTCAAGCAACTATACTCCAATAAAATTAAAAAATATTTCTTTATTTTACCAATTTTAATTTATATTGCATTTATTTTATACTGTGTATATTTTACATCTATATATAAATTATATAATTTTAGTAGGGTTGAGTGCTCAAAATATTTTTCCTAATAAAGATATGTAATTAAAAAAATGAGGGGCACCAATTTACTACCAAATAAGTGACTTGAAGGCTTGAGTCATTCAGGATTTGTCTTTATTTCTTCCATAGAAGCTAACTTTGAGCTTTGTGTGTGGTATACAATGAATAACTATTTGAAGAATTAATATTTTTTTCCTCTTACATATTTTAAAAACTGCTCTTTTCCATTGAGTCTATTTTTGTACATGGTGGGGATTTTGAGAAGTATTCCCTCTTGGATCATCTGATCTATTCCCAGACTGTTGGTAGAGTTGATTTTTATTATTCCTAATTTACCCCTGACGGATGAGTGTCGAGTGCTACTTTGAATATCATTGGTAAAGGTGAATTCATTATTTCCCTTGCAAAAAAAAAAAAAAATACAGCGTGAAAGAGCAATGCTCAGTTTCATCATGCACCACTCTCCTCCCACTTCACTATACCTCCCTCCCACTAGCCTCCTTGCAGTTCCTCAAACTGAGCTTTTTCTTGCCTCAGAGTTTTCACATACATAATCCTTCAACTGGAACTCTCTTCTCCTCACTGTCAGGCTTACTCACCCATCCCTAAGGTCTCAGTCTAAATGCCATTTTTTCAGGGAGGTCCCCATTTTATACTCCCTTCTACTACCCTACTTTTTCTTCACAGCACTTATCACAGTTGTAATTAACAAATACCCACATAAATGTGTATATAGTATCTCTTGCTTTCTAGACTGTAAGCCAAAGCTCTCCATTTCTTTTTATCCAACACCTAGCACAGTGTCTGGCACAGTTGTCCTTAACACTCTATTCTTTGAAAATAGTTGAATAAATAAATAAATATTTTGTAAATTTGACTTAAATGAACAGCTGAGAACAATGAGATCCCATAGGACTTCATCATTTTGTGCTGAGCCATTCTTCCTCCCTTCTCTCTATTGCTGCTTACCACGCATTTAAATTCTGTCTAGTCATTGTGGTATTCCTAGAGGTGCAAGAATCATTATTCAGTTGGGCGACTCATCATGACTCCATCAGGACTCTAACTTCTGCAAGTTTTTCAACTGCCAGTCATTTTCCTATAGCAGCCTTGGATGTCCCTTCTAGAGCATCCAAGGTATTGTTTAAAATCACAGACCACGTGTTCAACTGAACTGTCATTATCATGATATTTCCAGTATTTTGAACTAGTAGGAGATGCCTGTCATCATCCACACGCTCACACAAAAATTACGACTTCCTCATTTTAGTCAAGTGGTATTTGGACCATCCCATCATCTTTAAGCATGTCCTCCCTTGCAGTGTGACTGACAGACCGAGGTTCTCTTCTTGGCCACCGTAGGTGTTAAATGAAAAAGATATGAAAGATTCTAGGCTAGTAAGGATGAGAGTAAGGAAATTAACATTTATTGAGCACATAGTATGTGTCAGATACGGTACAAATATATCCTCTCATTCAATCCTCATGACAACCCTGTGAGGTAGGTAGTATCCCCTTTTCACGCGTGAGGAATCCCTTTTCTGACAACCTAGATTGCCTCTTGAATTTTTCTGTTGTCATTAGCTTTCATTTATCTACTGTTATTCTCCCTCTTGGAGAGATTTTGGCAACTGTATAACCTGAAAAGCCTACTTTCACTCAATAAATATGAATTTAATGAAATAAGTTTCACAGTAGATCACTGGATGATTGAAAATGGGAACCTATCATCCTTCCATCTCAGGTTACATCCTTTTCTAGCCCTTTTAAAGACATCCTTGCCTACTAAGCACTTTTGCTTGACTTCCATATTTCCCATTTATTAAATACACAGTGTATTCATCATCGAACCAATTGACCCTCTGGGCTCAGTCTCCCTAGTCTCATAGGGGCCAGGAAGCCAGACTGTTGAAAAGTACATGTTGAATGTTCTTAATCATGAAATGACCCCACCAGCTTCTAGTTAAAATAGTACCAACAGGGTTCACCTACCTCAGAATTAGATCAAAGGGGACCATATTTCTCCTATATACACCTTAGGGGGAGCTCAGAAGTCTTCCTTAATGGTTCTCCTTCAGCCCTGCATGAACAGACCAGGAATGAAGTCCTGTGTGTCCTTCCTCCCCCTTCTCTCTGAAGGATGACCTTGGTCCTCATCTATACTCCTGAGCAAGTAGAACCTTCAATTTTCTTCTCATCAACTCCTTTATCAGCTTTCTCTTCCCTCATTTGATTCCAATTTTCTGGACCTTATAATAGTCTAGATAAAAGCATGTTTCAAAGGAAACCAGCCTGTGGTGGGAGGGACCAGCTTATCTGTGCCATGCTGCGACGCACACTGCAGACTTGTAAAACCTCCCTTGCATTGACACGGTCCATCCCATCTACCCTGCATCTTCAGGACTGGGATAACAGAAATGAAACTGTACTTCTCAGTCTCGAGGGTATATGCTGTGTGCAGCCTCATCTAGCATCATTTCAGGTTTCTGGGGAAATGTGTAGGGGAAGATGCAGGATCCATGTCCCATTCCTCCCTTTATGTCCCACTAGAAAGTCTTGTCTCTGTTCTTGGAGGAATTGGTTCCAAGAGTATATGATCTCCCAAAAATGTGTGCTGCCCCAGGATCTTCAAAGGATGCTATAGCTATAGGAGAGACTCTCCACGCTGACGCCTGCCACAGCTGCGTACAATTCAGGCACCACCAATTCTGGTACTTGCAACACAGCCTTGTCATTGGCAGTTCGAGCGGCAGTTTCTAGGCGTGAGTGTAGCTCTCTAAGTGAGGGGCGGCTGTCCTCACTCCAACGCCAGCAGGACTTCATGAGACCGTACCTGAAAGGAAAACAAGAGAAACAAGAGAAACTGTCTCATCTCCTAACAAACCTTAACAAAAGAAACCTATGAGTCTTTAACCTATTTCTCACTGCTGTGTCCCACATGCTTCCCAGAGAATACTGTTCCTTCTCATCCTCCTAATGCTAAGTCTCTTAATATCATCTTCTCAACAGGACCCTTTTTATAAAAGGAATGACTAAATATTTCTTAAACTACAATCAGTATGACAGAACAGGTTTTTTTTCCATTAGATTACCAAAAACTCTTAAGTGTTTTCATCTTACATGTTATTAATCTGCATCATTCCAAACCATTGCTATAACTTATCTACCAGTATGAGCTACATTACAGCAAGGAAAATAAGAAGGTATGGAATAATACGATTCATACTCATTTCAGATAATGTAATTAGATGGTTCCTTCCTTTAATCCAGGTCATTTCCCCTCTTTATTACTTAGCTTCTCTAGGAAATTGCCTTAATCGAGATAGAAGTACTTACCACCTTTAATCTGTCTTTGCTTCAATCCAGTTTCTAGAGAATTTACAACATAGCCTGTTTTCAAACACTCTTCATCAAGTCTCATTCCTGAACCTACAGTGATTTACCACTGCTCACCATATAAAGTCAACATACCACCCCCTAGCTTCTTAACATATAGTTCTTGCCTAACTGAAGCCCTCTCCTCCTGACAAGTCAGTGTCTTGCTATGCCCTAGATGTGGTTAGTAACACCCAACTCTGTCTTTGCTCATGCTCTGCCCAATTCCTTGAATATCCTTTCCTACAGATTTAAGTCTCAATTCCTTTCCTTATAAACCTCAGCATGCACTGTGTGTCCCACACTCTTTAATGTTGTACGATGAGACTTTGTAGAAGATGCTATTTTAATAATACTGCTAATGTTTTACCAAGAACTTACTTATTATAAAGGGCATGGTAGGGGAACTTAACATGCATTATTTCATTGTAGCCTCACAATAATTTTGAGGTAGGATTATCATTATACCTATTTTAAAATAAGTACACAACGCACAGTAAAGTAGTAGGACTAGGACTGAACGTGTGTCTTTCTGACTCTGTGAGATGAATCTGAGCTTTTAACCATTCTACTTATTGCCTCAAATTTTATGTTGATTTTCATGTTGTTTCTGACATCCTTGTTCAAGACCAGGTACTTTATCAGTTAAATGTCTCTCCCCAGTATCAAGGACAGCCTTTTATACACATAAAGCCTATGAGAAATATTTGTCAACAACTCCATTCTAGTATACCCAGCCAGTATCACTATACTGTGTGTATGTGTGTGTATATACACATAAAAATATATGTCAACAGTTATGATATTTAACAGTTTTAACATGCTTGATGCTGTAACTGTTAATGTTGGGAAACCCAGGTGCTGGAAATTTACCCTTTCAGTGCTGAAAAATTTACAAAATAGCAACAACTTTAATAGAAATGTATATTAATATATTAACTCCTGTCTTCTTAAAAATAATTTAACCTTTTCTTATGTTCTATAACAACCTTTTTTTGTACTTTATTGGTTATAAAATTCTGAATGTAATTTTGAATTTTTCCATTTTCTGCCTCTACGTTAGTTCACCAACTGTCCCTTTCTGCTGACAATTTGATATCCTCCTCCTCCTGCCTCATTTCTTCTCACCCCCACTTTTGGTTGGCTTCCAACATGCTTAGAACTGGGAAAACAGATAATCAATATGTTTTTAAGTTAAATATTAAATAGGAACCAGTGAGTAACTGTAGTGCAATGGATTTTATGACAACTATATTAGAACTGAAGCCAGTAGTCTCTAACTGAGACTGACATTTAAATAGATAAAACACTACTGTATTTGCATTGGATTTGGTCTATTTTAAAAGCTTCCAGAAGAACTAAGCTTTAACAATGTTAGCAAACTTAAATTTCTAACATAGTACTCAGTGGTTGCCTCAATATTTTGTGTGTGTGTATGTATACACACATACATATGATATACATATACGTGTACATCGTATATGTGAGCAGATGTGTTTTACTGCAGAGGTTTGGTTTAGGGTTGTACATTAGCACACAAAGGACAGCTGAGGGTCATCTGCGCCACTTTGAAAGGAGCACGACTGATGAAGAGCAAAAAAAGATTTTAAAAACCATTTACATGGTGTGTGTGCAGCTACTGGGTCTCTTCATGATTTTCCTTCTTTGGAGATGCTGTAGGATGCTGGTAGGAGGAATTTCAGGATATGGAGGTGCCCCTGTTGGTATGGAAAGAATGAGAGTAGTAAGAGAACTTAAGGGTCCTCAGAATATAAAGTATAACTAACACTACTCTCTATCCACCTGGGCTAATTACCTGCAAAAGTATAGCCATAGAAAAACTAATAGATATAATATAATTGCTCCCTGGTGATCAAGTAAGGATATAGCTTAGAGAATTTTGGGAAAAAAGAGATGGGGGTGGGTACTGATAACTTAGCAGAACGTTGAGTGTTTAGGAAAGTAACAAAATAAAGTAAAGTGAGACATAAGATAATCTGCCCTCTACTTCCCAAACATGAGAAGGTGCTATAGTTTCTCCATCAAGTGGATTAATAAATCTAAAGACAATATTTTTGTTTATGCAAAAGATCATCCTTGGAATCATCCTTGGATTTTAAAACCTCCCATGGAATTGGTAAAGTGTTGAGGGAAAGAAAGAGAAAGAAAGCAAAAGAAAGTTAAAAACAGAAGAGGGAAGGAGAGAGAGAGGGAGGGAATCAAGACATTACAAGACTATCTCAAAACTCAGGATTCTATGTCAACTCAGTTCAACCTTCAGAGATTGTACCGAAACCCCTTCTCATAGCAAATGTCATCCACCACCCAAATAAACATCCTTGTATATTTTTGTATAGGTGCACACTACTTTGGGGATCCTCCTTACCTAGAGTCACCATCTCGTAGAGCAGTATCCCAAAAGACCAGCTGTAAAAGAAACAAGGCCATGGATTTAATTTCTATTTCTGCCTTTCGTAAAGACAGCTCACTTAAGTACCAGAGGCCTTCAGTAAGAACCCCATTACAAAGGCAATGAAAGGGAATCAAGGGTGACTGATACAATAAGCAATGAGGTAGTGCCATTAGAAAGCATTTCTGTCCAATCCCCTTAGAATCTAATCTATTTGAGTACTGAATTTATGTCTCCTTTTTTCTATATTACACATTAATAGATATTTACCATTATTTGCTAAATTGTGAGTGTTTGTGCAAACATGCAAACATATTCACCCAAACATACAGAAATTCCCCTCTGCATCTTTTTCATCCTTTCCATTTCTCCCTGCTGAAATTCTAGCCTTTATTCTTAGCTCAAGGCCAAGCAAGTTTTATCATTTATCTACTATTTCCTCAGTAGATCTAATTGCCCAAACCTAGGAAAAATATTAACATAACAAGTTTTATACATAATTGGAGTAGGCATTTGCCTAAGCAATATGATTCAAGAGATGTATATTTCACTATTCTATAATATCATCATTAAATGAGCAATATTTCCCAGTTAAGCTCTCAAAGCTGCCAGACCTCTATTCAAAAGGACATGTCAGCATAACAGCAATGAAATAAAAAAGCAGTCTTCTGGGGACTTCCCTGGAGGGCCAGTGGTTAAGATGCTGCACTTCCATTGCAGGGGGGCATGGGTTCTATCCCTGGTCGGGGAACTAAGCTCCCACATGCCGCGCAGCACAGCCAAAAAATAAATAAATAAAATAAAAAAGCAGTCTCTTAATTGACTCACCACATCAACTGATGTTCTAAATTTCCCCCGCAACTCATAACATTCATGGCTAGTAAGATATTCTATATTATGTTTATGTGCTCCTCCGAGCAGTTGAGTTATATGGCTACCAAAAGTCAATCGCACTTCTTTACAATCCTGTTTATGCCAATCCTACATGTAACTGTAATTATGTAAGCAATTAAATATTACGTAAGCTGATTAAATATACATGCCCAAAGCATCAGCTCCCTGAAAACTAGATTGAATGCTCTGAAAATATTCTGTAAAACCAAGCTGCTAAAAAGAAAGTGTTGTCACATTGCGTGGGTGAGACAACTGTAGAAAACTGGGAAAAAATTAACACTAAGTGTCTGTAGTCAAACTGCGTCACAAGCGTTTTCAAGTTTCCCACTCTATTTAGAGTCATCCCAAACGGAAACTCAAAAGTAATTCATTATGGTTGCTACTTATACAAGAAACACAACACGTAACTTCATTTAGCATAGCAGGTCTATCCCCTTGGCCCTCCTCCAAAAGACTGATAATTAAATATCTATTTATATGTTTTAAGTTAAAATAAATTGAATATACACACACATAGGTACTTATTTTAATAAGTCCTAGTTTAACTCAACTTTTGATTAAGCGGACCTACCTCTTTCAGATAAAACTAGATAAACAGATAAAACTCTACCAGATTAAGTCCTCAGATACTAGCATGAATAATCTATTCATTTTTTTTCTCTCCTAATTAAGGTTTCTAATCTAACACAGAGGGAATACTTCAAAAGGCACTAAAAGGATTGCAGGCAGATGCCAAGTATGAGCTCTGCCACATAACACGCATTTTTGCTTGAGAGGCTGACTTCTCAGTAGACATTTCATGTGGAGACATAATTGACAATAGACCCAGTCATGTTCATGAGCTGGAGGACACCTGGGTCGAGAAAGGAAGAAATCCATAGGGCAGGGCAGGAACAAACCATACATGTCTCCTTTGATGCCAGCTGGTCTCAGCAGAAGCCGTTCTGGGGCGAGCCACTTGAGAGGTACGATGCGAGTAGACGAGATGGCCCCTCGGGAGTGGACTTCATAAGCCAGGCCCAGTCCGCAGAGCTTAGCAGTGAGATCACACTGGATCAGGATATTCCTGGCTGCCACATCCCCATGGAACAGATGCTTATCCTGGAGAAATTCCTGTCAACATGAGATCAAAGATGGATCAGCTCTCTGAGGTCATGGCTTAGGTCACAGATAAAGAGAAACAAACCCTTGAAAAGAAAAGTATATTTTCTACTCTGAACAAGCCTCATTAATAATGACATATCGCTTCCAAGTATTTATTAACTTTTTAATTAATTTTTATTTATTTATTTTTGGCTGTGTTGGATCTTGGTTGCTACACGTGGACTTTCTCTAGTTGCAGCGAGCAGGGGCTTATTGTGGTGGCTTCTCTTGTTGCAGAGCACGGGATCTAGGCACGCGGGCTTCAGTAGTTGTGGCATGCGGGCTCAGTAGTTGTGGCTCTTGCGGCATGCGGGCTTAGTTGCTCCACAGCACGTGGGATCTTCCTGGACCAGGGATGGAACCTGTGTCCCCTGCATTGGCAGGCAGATTCCTAACCACTGCGCCACCAGGGAAGTCCGGCTTCCAAGTATTTATAATGAATCAGACATGTTTGCATTGTGTTTAAGATTAGCAAACTGATACCAATACTTCATTCCTTTTTTTAAAAAAATTAAAAGACTTTTTTTTTAAAGAGTTGTTTTAGGTTGACAGCAAAATTGAGTGGAAAATCCAGAGCACTCCCACATCCCTTCCCTCCCACTTCCTAGTTTCCTCTATTATTAACAACTAGCATCAGTGTGATACATTTGTTACAACTGATGAACTGATACTGATACACTATTTTCAACTGAAGTCCAGAGTTTACTTCAGGGTTCACTTTTCGCATTGTACATTCTCTGGGGTTTGACAAATGATTTACACATTTTGGATACGTTGATATACCCTTATATTTTTGAAGACACATTTATTAGTAAATACACTAGCTTTGCTTTAAAACAAACAAATAAAGTTTAGCAAACAGCAAATAATCCAAATAACATTTGTACTGGGTTTGGAAATTATAATCTCCTACTCTGACCCTGACCCTGGCCTGATTTTCCTCTCAGATAGGACCCAGCTAGACAAGGGGAAGGAGAGTAGGTTTCAAGTTTCTAGCAGCAGTCTCCCAAACAGGGTAATATATACATAGCAAAATTGAGTGTCATAATAATAAATTTATATACAGTTTTACATCCTCTCATTTTGTCCCTAAAATAACTAGATGAGGTGAGTTAGGGAAGTAACTTTCAGATAAATCTAAATGATTATATAAGGTCACACTGGTACTAAGTGGTAGTGACCAGAACCCAGTATTCTAATTCATAGGAAGTACTACAAATTCTACTAATACTTTTCAGGCCAGGCTGCAAATCAGAATTGCCTGAGAGATTTATAAATTCATAAGGTTTTCTCTCCGGATTTATTTAACCAAAATCTAGGAAGAGGGACCTGATAACCTATCTTTTTAAGAAGTATCAAAATGATTATAGCACAGCCAAGAAGACATTTGAGAACCACTGCACCTGAATGACACTGATGTGTTGAAATTTCCCCCAACATCACGGTGTTCAAGGCATACAGAGATGCTGAAAAACTATACATGACTGAAGCGCTAGAGACTGAGGTCTATGATTACTAAACAAGAATGGTGTGAAAAAATAAAAGGTGAGGGTGGTAATTTCCAGTCATTGATGGTGAAGCAAACAGTGACTAGCAGGGATTTTTTGGTTTTTTGGTTTTTTGTCTCAGGTGAGGTCTCAGAACAAAGATATTATACTGTAATGAGAAGAATTGAAGAATGTACTGATCTTGAGGTTGTTAAAAGTTAGAAAAAATAGTATGATATTGCCTTATACCTGGTAACCTTGGGCTCTCAGGAATGCTCCAGTGTGATCACTGCATCTCTATGGGGCACCCCTGCAATTATGGTTCAGAATACAAGGTAAGCCCTGTCCTGATACCCTAACTTTTTATTGAAGTATAGTTGATTTACAGTGTTGTGTTAGTTTCAGATGTACAGCAAAGTGATTCAGATATATATGTATATATATATGTATATGTGTATATGTATATATACACACATATACATATATATATATTCTTTTTCAGATTCTTTTCCATTATGGGTTATTACAAGATATTGAATATAGTTCCCTGTGGTATACAGTAGGTCCTTGTTGTTTATCTGTTTTATATATGGTGTGTATCTGTTAATCCCAAACTCCTCACTTATCCCTCCTCTCCCCTTTCCCCTCTGGTAATCATAAGTTTGTATTCAATGCTGTGAGTCTATTTCTGTTTTTTAAATAGTTCACTTGTCCTGATACCCTAACTTTTTTTTTTTTTTTTTGCGGTACGCAGACCTCTCACTGCTGTGGCCTCTCCCGTTGCGGAGCACAGGCTCCAGACGCGCAGGCTCAGCAGCCATGGCTCACGGGCCCAGCCGCTCCGCGGCATGTGGGATCCTCCCGGACCGGGGCACGAACCCGTGTCCCCTGCATCGGCAGGCAGACTCTCAACCACTGCGCCACCAGGGAAGCCCCTGATACCCTAACTTTATCAAGGAAATATACCAACTAGGCCATCCAAACACCATAGTTAACATTTATTTATATGATGTGCTCACTCCCTCGCTCCATGAGAACTTCAACTAACTTTTTCTCACTTCATCACCTCTTTTTTCCTAAGCTTTCTCTGATTCCTTTTATATCCCTTGTATATTTCATACCTCAAGGTGGCAAGATATATCAAATACTAAAATAGTAGCTTCACAGAGCCCTGATTTTCCGTAACTAATTTTAAACACAATTATCTAAATAATTTCATAGGAATAGTCATCTAAATTTCCTGAGTAATTCTGGTAAAGGTAACTTTTTTTTTTCTTAAACCTTGAGTTCTTTCTCTTCCCTGTTTATTTAGGTTAGTTTAAAATAAAGAAATGCTCTCACCTCTGCCCCTTCTTTTTTATTCCTCCTTTTCCACTTGTTCCTTGTTCTTTTTAAAGTATCTGTAACTCCTATCACATTCAGTATCGAAGCAAATCTACAATCTAACATGTTCTGAACTAGTATTTCTTGTTTTACAGGTATAAATTATAAGCTTCCTTCTGGTTCTGTAGCCTTTCACCCATTCAGTTTCTATTCCCATTTCTTCTCCCAACTTGCTTCCCCTTTCCCCTTTTACATCTGTTAACATTAGTATATATCTGGAAGTATGTGGACATACAGCTCTTGGCCCTGGTTTTTTACCCTTAAGACTGAGAAACCTTTTAAAACCCTTCCTGTTCCTTCTTTTTTTAAAAAAAAATAATAAATTTATTTATTTTTGGCTGCGTTGGGTCTTCATTGTTGCACCTGGGCTTTCTCTAGTTGCTGCAAGCAGGGGCTACTCTTCATTGTGATGCACAGGCCTCTCATCGCGGTGGTGTCTCCTGTTGGGGAGCACAGGCTCGAGGCGCACGGGCTTCAGTAGTTGTGGCATGCAGGCTCAGTAGATGTGGCTTATGGGCTCTAGAGCACAGGCTCAGTAATTGTGGCACACGGGCTTAGTTGCTCCGTGGCAGGTGGGATCTTCCCAGGGCTCGAACCTGTGTCCCTTGTGTTGGCAAGCGGATTCCCAACCACTGCGCCACCAGGGAAGCCCCCTTGTTCCTTCTTAAAACCCTAAATTGGGACTTCCCTGGTGGCACAGTGGTTGAGACTCTGTGCTCCCAATGCAGGGGGACTGGGTTTGATCCCTAGTCTGGGAACTAGATCCTACATGCATGCTGCAACTAAGAGTTCGCATGCCACAACTAAGAAGCTGCAACTAAGGAGCCCGCCTGCTGCAATGAAGAAGCCCAGGGCTTCCCTGGTGGCACAGTGGTTGAGAATCTGCCTGCTAATGCAGGGGACACGGGTTCGAGCCCTGGTCTGGGAGGATCCCACATGCCATGGAGCAACTAGGCCCGTGAGCCACAACTACTGAGCCTGCGCGTCTGGAGCCTGTGCTCTGCAACAAGAAAAGCTGCGATAGTGAGAGGCCCCCGCACCACGATGAAGAGTGGCCCCCGCTTAACACAACTAGAGAAAGCCCTCGCACAGAAACGAAGACGCAACACAGCAAAAATAAATTAATAAACTCCTACCCCCAACATCTTCTTTAAAAAAAAAAAAGAAGCCCACGTAACGCAACTAAGAAGCCAGTGAGCTACAACTAAGGAGCTCCCCTGCCACAACTAAGATCCGATGTAACCAAATAAATAAATATTAAAAAAAAAAACTTTAAACTGACTACTTTCTTCCTAGAATTACCAATCCTGAATTATATTATCTAAATAATTTCATGAAAGAATTGAAAACAATTTATTGGTGCTTGAGTTTCCGTCCCCTATCTTCCATCTGATTTCCTTTATAATATATACCCCATTTGAGAGCATAACTGAGAAGTATGACATTAAATACCAAGCTAACAAGAAAAATCACTGCCATCTGTTGTCATTTCTCCAAGCCTTACCACAGCCAAAAGGACCTGCTTCCCTATGTGATATATTTGTTTTTCTGTGAGGTCATACGGAAGGCCATCCATGGTCATCACATCCTAAATAGATAGAGAAAAAAGCAGTATATCAAAATGACATGAACAGATCTGAAAGAAAAGCTAGGGGCAGAGATATTCTTAAATGCAGTTATCAAAGCTAAGGAAAATACACAAAAATATAAGGACTATAAGATTCAAGGACAGATGATATGAGAGATTCTCAGATATGCAGAGAAGTACCATGATTTATTGGACCAGAAAAACAGTAAAGAATGTAGGTGAATAGCAGAATGAAGAACAGAATAGCAGGTAAGAAAGACAAGTATATATAAGACTATCCATTGGATAAAGCAGCAATCTTCCTAGGGCAGAACGTGTGTGTGTGTGTGTGTGTGTGTGTGTGTGTGTGTGTGTGTGAGAGAGAGAGAGAGAGAGAGAGATTAATTAAGCACATTAACTCAACACATCTGGACTGAATGCCTACTATGTGCCAGATTCCATCTTAGGACCTCAGAATACAGAAGTGAGCAAAATAAATATGTCTACGCCTTCTGGAGCTTATTCTGTGGCAAACACATGTGAATCAAAATAAAATAATCACACATAAATACATGGTTACATATCTATAAGTGCCATGAAAGAAATGTAAAAGAGATCACATGATGGTGGAGGAAAGAGAGCTGATTCAGTTGGAGAAGCAAGGAAAGCTCTTGACGAGATCCGAAGAGTGAGTGGCCATTGACCCTACAAAGAAGGGAAAGGGAGAGAAGTCTGGTGTAATGAGAAAAGCATGTGAAAACAATCTGAAATAGAGAGGCATGCAGTCTGAAAAATAAAAAGAAACAAGTGAGGTTAGGGCACAGACCAAGTGACAGATGGATAACCTCTTAAAAAGTTTAAAATCTCATGATGTGCACATTGTCCTATTTGCATCACTGGGTGGAAGAAGTCAACAAGGTCTCTTTTTCATACACATTTAGTAATACAATGATCAGCCTACCTAGGAGGCTTGATTAATATTGAACTTTGTTCAGCAGCAAGTGACGAGCTAACTAGGAAAACATGGAGCACTTCAAAAAGAGGAGTAGACAGAGAAGTGGTGAAATTGGAAGGAATAGGACTTGCACTTTAGCCTGGAAATTTCTGAACATTTAAATTTTTCAAAATATGAATTGGAGATATACAAACTTGCAGGCTGAAATTCTCCTTAACTCAGCTTCCGCACACTAGGGTGATGTTACAGAATGGAAAATATACTTGACACTAACAACAAAATTATTACTAACAGTAGTTAGGTTGTTATGCAATTATCATTAAAACAGCTACTATTTTGAGTGCTTAATATGTTCCAATCACTATGTTTTTACAGACATAATTTCCTTGAATTTTAATAAGTATTTATTATTACTCCCACTTTACAGATTCCGAAAACTCAGACTCAGAGAGGTGATTTGCCCAAAGTCACATAGCTTGTAGGAGATGGAGCCCAAAGTCCATTCTCTAAATCTGCACTGCCCAATATGGTAGCCATTACCCACATATGCCTATTTAAACATACATTATTTAAAATTAAATAAATTTGAAAATTCAGTTTCTTAATCATATCAGCCTCATTTCAAGGGTTCTGTAGCCACATGTGATTAGTGGCTACCATATTGGACAGAGCAGATATTCCATCATCACTAAAAATTCTATTGGTTGGTGATAATCACTCTGTTATGCTATTATAATGTCTCTCTCATTTGTCAGGCTAATTGACATGTGAACAGCTAATAAGCCAGGTCATGCCTTTCCTTCCCAACACCTCTACCCTACCACTTACCCGGCGACAGGTCCAGAGAAAGCTGAGCAGGTCCCCCTGGGCCACATCCTCCAACACCATATAGAGCGGCAGCCCTTCTGTGCAGCAGCCTTCCAGCTGTACCAGGTTCTTGTGCTTCCCCAGGTACTGATAGAACTGGATTTGCCCTAAGAACTCCTGCACCTCTTGGAGCCCAGCTGGTTCTGTGGAGGACAGAAGAACCATGGGGAGTGAGCAGTCAGAGTATCACCAATAAAATGGGGGTTCAAGTCAGGAAGCAACCTCAGATGATAAATTTCAAGGCTCCAAAGGGGAGTGAGTGTAGACAAAAGGTAAAAAGAAAGAGAATCAATTAGAAGATGATCTTCAATGTCACTGATCTTTTGTCAAAGGTAACATAGAACCGTAGGTCTTTAGAACTGGTGGGCTTTCCTCTGCCTAATAGACAAGTGTTCTGTTCACATTAAAATATTATCACACATTAACATATTACCACTTCTAGACCTTTGGATTAATATTCTTGCTAATCCTATCCTTGTTCTGTTTTATGTATCCATCATTACTGGTCCATATCAATGAGTATCAGCAAAAAGAAGAAAAATGCAGTAACTAGAAAAGATATCAAAACAGTGAAGAAAAATGAAGAAACCACCACAAAATCCTCATTCAAGTAATATGTAATATGGAAAAATCAGTTTTAACAGCCTTGATAGGCAAGGTTGAGCTAGGGAAAGACTGAAAGAAGAACCTTTCTGTTTCAGAGTTTTTACTTTCTATTCCCTTCTTATTCTGTGCCCAATTGTGACCACAACTATCTGTTGATTAACATCTTAATGTCTGCAAAGCCTGTTAGCATTCACTGTTGAGGGCTCACAGTAAAAACAAGTTAAAAGAGAAAAGGAAGTCCAACACTTCTCCTTTTACCTTTTAAAGCCTTGAGGACAACACTCTTGGGCTCATCAGGGTCCCCAGTATACATCTTGGTTCGGTAGATGGTCCCAAAACTACCATTGTGGATTTGCTCCAGAACTTCAGAGAGGTGCTCCCGGGGCACCTGCAGCTTAGCCAGGGCATGTGTGGAAGTTCGTAGAAGGCTTTCCACCGATGTCTCCTTAAGTGGTACAAACACACTTCCTTCAGGTCTTGCTGCTTCCCAGCTTAGGCCCCTAGATGCAGGCACGTGGGCAACACCTAAAACAAAGAGGTGGTACCAACAAGCTTTTTCCTAGCCTAGGGACTCCAAGAAAGCAGAACCTGGAAAAAACCATCAAGGAGTCCCTTCAGCAATTTTCTCTCTGGCCAATGTGAGGATACCTTCTGATGCTTCCCTATGAACCAGCATCAATACAAACCTTGTAGAATTTACGTAATAATCCCATTACTTCTAAGACAACTGGAGATGGACCTCTGAAAATGGGTAACGACATTTCATTTCAGTCTTCCTCAGGATTACAGATCAGTATGAGTATAGTATGAAGACAATTAAGGAAGTTACTGAATAGGTATTCAAACCACAGACACCTAAATGTGGTGGTAACTGCCAGTGGAGACTATCATTGAAGTCAATCAAACAGCTTCCCAAGGTGGAGGGTAGGTATGGATAACTACTCAACTCTGAGCAAAAGTTATTCCTCCCTCAAGTTGTCCCCAAAATCAAATTATTCCATATTTCCAAGAGTCTCAGTCAAAAAATTCTTTTGGTACTTTCCCCCTTTCTAAACCAGCTTTTCTCCATTAGAGAAGAGAGATTCACTCTTTTTATTAAGTCTTTATTCATTCATGAATTCATCCATTGATTCAACAAATATCACCTCCTCTGTGCCAGGCACTGTTCTAGGTGATAGGAAGAGGCAAAGTCCAGATTCTCATGAAGATTACCATCTAGTGGTAGGAGAGAGGAAGCAGATAATAATATACTAGGTAAGGAGCGTTATGGAGGAAAAGAGGGGAAGAAGGAGCATCAGTTATGCAATTTTATGTTTGAAGGTCAGGAAAGGTCTTTCTGAGAAGATGACTTTTGAGAAATAGAAGCAATTTGAGAGCAAACCATACTGGTATCAGGAAGAAGTGCAGAGGTTGAGGAAGGAGCATTTTTGACATATTTGAGGAAGAGTAATGAAATCAGTGCCCCTGGAACCAAGGGGAAAACTGGAGGGTTACAGGAGATGAGGCCAGAGAGGGCCCAGATCATGTAAGACCATTAAAAGAAATTTGTCTTGTACTTCCCTGGGGGCACAGTGGCTAAGAATCCGCCTGCCCATGCAGGGCACACAGGTTCGAGCCCTGGTCCAAGAAGATCCCATATGCCGCAGAGCAACTAACCCCGTGCGCCACAACTACTGAGCCTGTGCTATAGAGCCCACAAGCCACAACTACTGAAGCCCGTGCGCCTAGAGCCCATGCTCCGCAACAAGAGAAGCCACCGCAATGAGAAGTCCGCGCACCGCAACGAAGAGTAGCCCCAGCTCACCACAACTAGAGAAAGCCTGCGTGCAGCAACAAAGACCCAACACAGCCCCAAAAATTAATTAATTATTTTAAAAAAGAATTTTGTCTTTTTGCATTCTAAGTTGAGAAGCAACTGGGGGTTTCATGCAGAGAATTGAAAGGACTGACTTATGCCTTAAAAGAATCATTCTGCTGCTCTGGGACAATAGAGCATAAAAGGATAGAGACAGAAGCGGGGAAACCACTTAAGAGTGTATTACAATTATCTATGAGAGGTGAGGGTGGCTTGAGTCTATTTTTAAGACATAGTTAACAGGATTTGCTAATGGACTAGAGACGGAAAGAGGGGTCAGAAAGAGGGGTCAAGGACATCTTCAAGATTTTAGACTGAACATATAGGGAGCTGGGCTTGCCATTTACTAAGATAGGGAGGGCTGTTGGGAGAGGACATTGTGAGGGAATTTCAGGACCTTTGTTTTACACACATTACGTATTAGATGTGTACTAGGTCCAAACTGCAAAGTAGGTGGTTTAGTATAAAAATCTGAGTTCAAGGGGACTATAGTCAGAATTGAGAAAATAATTGAATCCATGAGACTGAAAATGAGATCAGTTACGAAGTGACTGTAGATTTAAAAGGAAAGAAAAAAGTTTTTCAAGAAGGAGGAAGTGCAAAATAGTGTCAAATGCTTTTGACAGGTCAAGTAGGATGAAGACCCAACAGAGTTGACACTGGTGATCTTGGAAAGAGTTCTTTTGGTGGATTGCGGGGAGGGGTGGGGGAAGCCTTGTTTTAGTTTGTTCAGAAGAGAACATGACAAGTAGAAGTAGTGAGAGTGAGTTTAGACAAGTTCTTTGAGAAGTTTTTTGTAAGAGTGAATTATAAGAGACTTGGGATACAGTTTAGAGAAGGATTAGGGGTCAGCCACTGTAGAGTTTCATTTACTGTCAGGATATTTTTTTCCTTCTTTTTTCTCTGAGTTTCCTGTATGAGCTGATTCTCTTCCATTATATGCTCAGTGGTACCCCAGAATAGCACATTATCACCTCCTACCTAATGCTTCAAGGACTATTATGAAGGCTACTCCTTTACATCCTAAATTCCAGAAGCACAGGGTAGGGCTGTAATGCATTGTAGAGTAAAATGTCATCCTTCCAAGCTAGTTACAAAGCTCTGGGCTTTACCCAAGCCTTGCTCCCCAGTCCTTAGACAATCACATGGCCAAAGATTTGATAGTGCCATAGGACGAAGAAGACAGAAACAGGTTACAGGAGGCCTCTCTTGCCTACTCTTCTTTCAGCTAACAAGCATACATTACATTTCCTTGAGAAGAGCTCACCTCCCTCTCAACTACACAGGAGGGGACCCATACCCACTATCTCATTGCAGGGTCCTCTAGACTTGGGCTCATTGAGGCTTGTGCCTCATTTTCTACAATCTCCATCTTCCCCGAGCCACTGCCCAGCCCCGGTTTGAACTTTACCTCGTAGTCCAGGAGACTGCTGTTGCTCTCTTTGTTCTCTGATGAAAAGCCACAGGATGACCCCAAGGAGAATGAGGAAGATCCCAACCAGAAGGGTTGGGATGATGATGATTTCATACTGCTGCTCCTGGACAACTAGGTAGGAAATCAAGGAAGTAGAGAAGAGATTGAAGAAGCAGCCCAACCTGACTTCCCCTACCCATCAGTCTTCAGCTCACCCCACACGATCATCTCTTCCTGCTGATCCCTCTACCACAATCGGGATCAACTCCCTGCTCTGAAATCCCAGTGTCCCTGTCTCTTAGCCCATGAAGTATGCTGTGCGCTTCGTCTCTCACTTTTCCTACTGAGTTGGAGGATGCAGCACATCTGGATCTATGATTGCCACTCTCCCCCCTCCGCCCAAAGCCACTAGTGCCAATTCAGTTCTCACCATTGCTTCATTTCTATTAGAAATCAAATGATCTTCCTTCCAGAATCTATTCAGATCTTAATCTCCATCATCCTAAACTCAGAGGGCAGATCTCTATATCATCTGTACTTACTACACAACTTGTCACTGAGACTGCATTCCAACAGCATCCGCGTCATGCGCCTCTCATCTCCCATTGCCACACAGCAGTCCAGTTCAGCGCTTGACCCCCAGAGGATGCAAAGAGCACTAGAGAATAATCCCCAAGGATTGAGTTGTTCTGAAAAACTAAAATAAAATGGAGCACACAGAGAATTTTAAAACACTTCTCCAAATAACTAGTTATTAAGTACACAGGTGCCTGGAACGCTCCAAGCCACAAATTCATCTCTATCCAGCTATCTGACATTCAAACTGGAAGAACGTTTTTTGTTTTTTTTTTTTTTTGCGGTACGCGGGCCTCTCACTGTTGTGGCCTCTCCCGTTGCGGAGCACAGGCTCCGGACGCACAGGCTCAGCGGCCATGGCTCACGGGCCCAGCCGCTCCGCGGCATGTGGGATCCTCCCGGACCGGGGCATGAACCCGTGCCCCCTGCATTGGCAGGCGGACTCTCAACCACTGCGCCACCAGGGAAGCCCAAGATCTATCTCTCTTACAGTCCTTAAGAAGGTCTAATTTTCTTTTTCTGTGTATCCCCTAATTTTTAAACAAAACACTTAATTTCATTTTTATACAAAACTAATTCAGACAATGAATCCATAGTTGGCAGATTTCAAGAGAGAAGAGTTATGCATTTGCTTTCCTTCTCTGAAACATCCCTCTACCGCATTCTCGCTACCAGTGAGCAGATAGCAGTTATCAATAAAACTATTTAATTCTGCAACTCTCAGAGCTTTCCCTGCCCATCATATACAGATAGACACAGACACTCATTCTTACCAATATGTGGATGAAAGCAAGCGTCAGGACTAAGCCATCTTCTCTTCCTCTCTTTTTATTTTAACAAAAAAGAAATATGTTCATATACTCCAAAAATAAAAATATAAAATGGTATACCATGAAAATCTTTTCCCCACCCCATCCTTCTCCATCTGTCCAGTTCCCAATTCTCCTCCAAGTAAACTATAGTTGTGAGTTTCTTGCTTACCTGACCAGAGATTCTTTACATGATTATATTCTATATCATCAGCATATATTTCTATAGAATTCTATATAATCATCATATATTTCCAAAAACCCAATTCTTTCTTTCTGAAGAGAACTGGTGGTCACCACACTTCCATATATATAAAAACTTTATTTTGCCCTTGGTTAACTTGATTCCATGGCCAGCAAAGCCAACTTCTTTAATTCTGATTGATCTGAAACAAATATGGTGATTTTCCACTGCCTAGGTAACTGAATATGTGATCTAGTTCTGTAGTGATTTAATAACAAGGTAAATTTTAGAAAAGCATAATTGTAGCTTATATGATATTATACTATATTGTACACATGTGACATTAGCCATATTATGGTCCCGTCTGTTACATTACATGTTGTGTTTTATTATTAATACTAATAACCACTAATACCTTATTGAGGCAGAGTGTCTCAGTGCCGGAAACACATATGTAAAGAAACCTCCCAGCCAGCTGTCTTCTTTTCACTAGTCCTGGAGTTGCATGAGTTTGTCTGAGGGGATGAGAGTTAAACAATCCCCTTACAGCTCAGAAGAGATACAGGTGTGTGGCTGGTTGACAGAAATCTAAGTAAACAGAGGAGTAGCCAGGAGAAGGAACATCACAGAGAGAAAGTGAAATTCTTATCTGTGGGCTTGCACATAGGGAGGGATCTATGAAGGCAATGAATGGTAAGATAGTAAAGTCCATCTCATCGAGTTTGCAAGCCAAAAAGGCAAGGTGAAAGTTCCCACAATTCCACAAGACTGCACAAAAGGGAAAACACTCATAAAAGGGCAAGAAACGGAGAGCCTTGAGAGGGCGGAGCGAAGAAGGTCCTAAAAATAAAACATTAGCTCAGCCGGGAGAATTCAAACATAATTTGCAAATGTCATTCTGATTCTTATTTTCCTTTCCTCTTACTTCCTTTTCGGTGCCTTATCAGATGTAATTATTTTCGTTCAGGGAGCAGCCAGTTAAACGAGTTTGGCTCTCTGGGGAGTCGGTTCTGGGAGCATAATCTCTCTTACCGCAGTACAAGAGGAGAAAAGGGTCAGGCAGCAGCCGGCTCCAACTCGCGAGCTCCGCCCAGAAACCAAACTACACATGTGCTGACACACACTTGAGCACGAAACGTAAAGCCCTGTGCACGTGTCCCCGCGTAGAGCTGCTCAGGTGGCCACCCACGATGACAGCACATGGCCAAACATACCTGTGGCCAAGGCCCCAAGTCCATGCCTATACCCTTTCACCTGGGTATCACACTTACTACAGAGCACCCACCTTGGGATACAACGTGACCTTCTATTGCACTTCCTGAGCAAGGTTCTCACCACGAGTTGTAATTGTGCTTAGACAGTTTATAGAGACTGGGCTTAACAACACGTAGCGGCCCAACGAAACTGGATGCTGAAGCAAGGAAATAAACCTATAATGTGGCGAGGCCCACTCAATAAATTGCTTTCCAGATGTTTGTATAATAAGCCCTTTCCGAAGATTACGCTTTGGCTAGAGGCATCTATAATATACCAAATGAATGTAGAATTTTTAGGGAATACGCGCCAGGTATACCCCTATATCCATGAACGCCTACAGAGGAAACTTACCACACAGAGCCCGCCAAAGCACTTAGGTCACAAAGTTCTTATAATCACTTGTAAGAACAATATTTCTCTCCACATCATTTTTCTCTCTGCAATTAGTTGAATACGAACATTCAATTACCACATGACTTGGCTGCCCATTCTGTGTCAAGCTAAGAAAAGCCATGGCTAGATGAAAAAACCTTCTGGGATGGCCATTCTTATGCATTTGATTCTAACCCATCTGATTATTAGAAGAATGTATCTGACCAACATTTCTGTACAATAATGACCAATACTCTGTCCCCTTCAACTATATCTCACTGGGTTAAAAGAAAAAAATATGTTCGCTACTGCTTCGTCTCTTAATTGGAGTGTAAAGTCCTTAAGTATGTAAAACACAACCCTATATGCCTTATCCTTTCATGCCATTGTTTCTCAAATTATTTTTAAAGGCTCCCCTCCCACCCGAGACCCCTGCTCTAGGGCTCAGGTAGATGTTCACAGCACCTGTCTGAACAATTGTGGCCCGTGGGTTATGTGGGAAAAGTCTACCTCCCTATGGTCGTTAAGCAGGTCTAATTTTCTCTGTGTCTCACTTATTTTCTAAACAAAACATTTAATTTCATTTTTATACAAAGCTAATTCAGACAGTG
Source organism: Lagenorhynchus albirostris (assembly GCF_949774975.1). Classification (NCBI taxonomy): domain Eukaryota; kingdom Metazoa; phylum Chordata; class Mammalia; order Artiodactyla; family Delphinidae; genus Lagenorhynchus; species Lagenorhynchus albirostris. The sequence goes on along the minus strand of NC_083105.1, from coordinate 95,941,990 downwards.
AATAAAGAGTTGGCAGATTTCAAGTTCTCTCTTTAGTGCCATGTATTACTACACGCAGGGCATTGGAATCAAGGGTCGAGTGAGGTTGTGAAATTGTTAATTCTGATAACTATATTTGACAGTGGAAAATATGTACATAGCTTGCCTAAAGTTTACACATACGTATGGTGCCAAATCTCTCAGGCAGGGCTCTAATTAAAACAATATTATTGCCTCATTTGTGGTTATCCTTCCTTATTTTTTCTCTTTTCATTTGCTCCTGACTCTGTTAGCATATTAAAAGATTTAGTTCCGGGCTTCCCTGGTGGCTCAGTGGTTGAGAGTCTGCCTGCCAATGCAGGCAACGCGGGTTCGTGCCCCGGTCTGGGAGGATCCCGCATGACGCGGAGCGGCTGGGCCCGTGGGCCATGGCCGCTGGGTCTGCGCGTCCGGAGCCTGTGCTCCGCGGCGGGAGAGACCGCAGCAGTAAGAGGCCCACGTACTGCAAAGAAAAAAAAAAAAGATTTAGTTCCCCCGCCCCCCAAATCGAGAATCTAGAGGGACACAGAGCAGTATGAAGGAGATACAAACAGGAAGAGAATGAGAATAAAATGGGAAGCGAAATCCACCCCAAATTTTCTCAAGACTGCAGTCTAGAGACCATAGAAGTGAATGATCATGACCCAGCAATCCCACCCCTGGGCATATACCCTGAGAAAACCATAATTCAAAAAGAGTCATGTACCAAAATGTTCATTGCAGCTCTATTTACAATAGCCCGGAGATGGAAACAACCTAAGTGTTCATCATCGGATGAATGGATAAAGAAGATGTGGCACATATATACAATGGAATATTACTCAGCCATAAAAAGAAACGAAATTGAGCTATTTGTAATGAGGTGGATAGACCTAAAGTCTGTCATACAGAGTGAAGTAAGTCAGAAAGAGAGAGACAAATACTGTATGCTAACACATATATATGGAATTTAAGGGAAAAAAATGTCATGAAGAACCTAGGGGTAAGACAGGAATAAAGACACAGACCTACTAGAGAATGGACTTGAGGATATGGGGAGGGGGAAGGGTAAGCTGTAACAAAGCGAGAGAGAGGCATGGACATATATACACTACCAAACATAAGGTAGATAGCTAGTGGGAAGCAGCCGCATAGCACAGGGAGATCAGCTCGGTGCTTTGTGACCACCTAGAGGGGTGGGATAGGTAGGGTGGGAGGGAGATGCAAGAGGGAGGGGATATGGGGACATATGTATACGTATAGCTGATTCACTTTGTTATAAAGCAGAAACTAACACACCATTGTAAAGCAATTATACTCCAATAAAGATGTAAAAAAAAAAAAAGTGAATGATCGCAACTGGAATTGAACTAAGTATTCATAGTAGCCCTCCAAATTCTTACACATATTTACAATGTAAGTACAATGCACACTGCATCTTTGCATCTGTTTTATTACACACAAAGAAAGACAGTTCTGTTTGCAATAATAACACAACTCTGATGAGTGACATTTCTGTTCAGTTAGCATAATAATGTCGTGGACATAAACAGCGATTTACTTGTGAGTGTCCAGAAGAAACTCTTCTTACCAAAATTCATCTACAGATAGAACTTTAAAAATTAGATGCAGGGACTTCCCTGGTGGTCCAGTGGTTAAGACTCCAAGCTTCCACTGCAGGGGGCAGGGGTTTCATCCCTGGTCCGGGAACTAAGATCGCGCATGCCACAGGTTGAGGCCAAAAAAAAAAAAAAATTTAGATGCATTCTCCTGTACTCTGTCTGCCTATGTGTTGTGAGAAATTCCTCGAAAGACTGTATGACACATGGTCCCATTCCCATAAGGTGTGATTAAATCTGTTATGCCTGCCTCACCCTCAATCTTACCACCTGCATCTCTGCACAAGTGGATCTGCCAGCCATATTATCTTCATACAGACAAAGTGCCCCGCTGCCTAGCTGGGCACTGCACTGGGTCAAGGGGGTTATTAGCTGTGGGCCATGGGGCAGAGCACACAAAGACCCAAAGTAAGGAAGATAAAATATGTGGAGGTGGCACCCCGAAACAGAGACCATCTGCCTCCTGGCTCTGTCACTCAGCCTTCCCTTCTCTTCCCCCATCATCCTTACCCCTGAGCTGTCTAGCCAAAAACTTCACTTAATGGAGTGACAATGTTAAGTTGGAAGCAAGATAGAAAAGAACTGCTCAGATCTAGAGGATTCCAGAATTACTTTCTGAAAACCGAGCTGTCCTTCCTGTTTTCAGATCCAATAAACATATATTGATGAGCTACAGTGTGCATGTATCATGCTAGGCTAGCCACTTTCACACACAGGAGGAAACTGAGGCTCAGAGAGATGAAGTTCTGAATTAGGGTTTTTAAAAAAACAAAAGGCAAGTAAATAAATGTCAGAGAAAGGTTTCATACCCCAGACTTTTTTCTTTCTTTTGGCTGTGCAGTTTGCGGGATCTTAATTTCCCGACCAGGGATTGAACCCGCACCCTCAGCAGTGAAAGCGCAGAGTCCTAACCACTGGAGCACCAGGTAATTTCCCATACCTCAGTCTTTTAACTACAAACCCAATGTTCTTTAAACTACTTCATTGGGACTTCCCTGGTGACGCAGTGGTTAAGAATCCACCTGCCAATGCAGGGGACACGGGTTCGAGCCCTGGTCCGGGAAGATCCCACATGCCGCAGAGCAACTAAGTTCATGAGCCACAACTACTGAGCCCGCGAGCCACAACTATTGAAGCCCATTCAACAAGAGAAGCCACCGAAACGAGAAGTCCGTGCACCGCAATGAAGTGTAGCCTCCGCTCGCTGCAACTAGAGAAAGCCCGTGCGCAGCAATGAAAACCCAATGCAGCCCAATAAATAAATAATAAACTACTTCATTACGTGTATGTCCTTGCCATTCAAATGCACAAGACACATAGTGTCAAGAAGGAATTATGTCAGAATGCAAAACAATCATGGAAACCACAAGGCTGAAACTGAATTTCACCAACAAATAGACCATAAACCGGAAAGAACAGGTGAGTAGAATCTGTGCGTTCTCCGAGGTCACCTAGGGGCACGTCTGCATGTCTGTCTTCAAAATGCTTTCTGAATATGAGTGTCGAATCAGAAATGGTTTCCAGTACTCACCAGGTGATGGAATCCAGGATCACTTTCTTTGTCTGTTCATTTTCCTGGATCTGAGCCCAAGCCTATTTCTATCTTCCATTTTGGGGAAAAGGGCCTGGTTTCCAGCACTAGCGATCTTCCACTGTGAGCCCGGGGCTCAGGAAAGGGCCAGAACCCCCAGCAGACAGAGCACTGGCCTAATCATTAGAGTTGCCCTGCCGAGCGCCTCAGGCTCTACCTTTCTCCTGCAGTGCACTCGTGAGAGGACAAGTAGATGAAAGGGCTTGCTCTTTAAACCCAGAGAATCAGACTTGCACAGATAACTCACCTTATGCCCAGGGATATCTCCTGGTGCAGATAAGGCGGAGAGGAGAGGAGGTAGCCAGAGAGAACCCCTCGTCCTCCCGTACTTCTCAGATATGGAAGGATTGTGACTGGGCTGATCTGCACCCTCTTCCACCTTCCTAGAGACCTAAGGCTTGAAATGCACTTTGAACCATAAAAAGAGAGGCCCTGCCATGCTGCCTGGGAGTCCTGACCATGTTTAAACAAAATCTTTTGACGACAGGACAGAGCGTTATCAGCTCTTCTTGCTTATTTTTACCTGTCAGGAGTTTTTACCTCTTTGAGAATTCCTGAAATATACGTGATATGCAGTAGAGATGAGGAAGCCTAAATTGTATCTTGGCTTCTCCTGAAAAGCTTGCTCCGTAGGGGAGGACATGGAATGCAAGACACGCAGCCCCAGGACTCCTAGGCACGAGGTGCGGTGCTCACGTCACAGACAGCATCAGATTTTAAATATCACTACAGACATGAACACATTTTATGCCCTTTGAGGTGTTATACAAATTCGAGACATTTTGTTTTTATTATAATGATCATTTTACTTATCACATTCCTGATTCCATAACCCTGCATCCACCACGTGCAAACCTCCAAAGTCCGGAAATAATATATATATAATTATATTCTCTCTTGCTGGCTATCTTCTCTTCCTGGGATTACTAACCAACAGCAATTTCCCAAGCCCATAATAAAGATTATTGATAGGAAGGAAAGGTCAATGGCTTTTTAGCTCCTTTGCTGCCTCCCAACATTAACTCCCTGCAAAGTGCTGTCCACTCCCTTATTCATTGATTGAATATCAGTGACACGCTGGGCACTGTGGGTTATTACAAACAAAAAAGGAAAGGCCAAGAACATACAATCACCACCTGCTCTGAAAACAGAGTTGCCTCTGATCCATTGATTTTCTCCTACCTGATGGACACACCAAAGATGCCTGTATGTGCTGCTTGGGGCTTGTTTCAAATACTTTGTTTTTACTGTTGTCAGTCACACTGCATTTCCAGGGACCAGTCCCCATCTTTGTGATTCACCCCACTTGGCTTTTCCTTCTAAGGGGGAGCTTCTGGTACTTTAAAAATCTTTTGACCGTTTCCGTTTCCCCTATAAGTGAGGAGATCTATTTTGTTGTCCTGCCACGCCTCCAGCCTTTTCTAACACACAGCCCTCTGCAGAGAGGAGGGCAGAAAGAAGACAGTCTGATTAATTGCTGAACATGTCTACATTTAACTACTTTATCTTCTTATTAGAGAAAAACTGAAGATGTTTCTGTTCACTGGACAAACACCTTATACCACATCGAAAGAAATTATGCAATGAGAAAATGTGTATTTGTAGAGGTTGTGGAATATGTTTATAAGCTTGCCAATCAGGAAATGCTAATAGGACAAACAGTTCACAGTTTAAAAAAAAAAAGAAAGAAGGAAGACAGTCTCCAAAAGATTGTGGGAAACACACACACACACACACACACACACACAAGCACACTTTCTCGTTCTCTGATAAATGAGTCCCAGATGCAGGCAGGCAGAGAGACAGATAGGAGACTCCACAATCAGGAAATCAGCTCAGCTGCCGTTCACCTCAGTGCTTTGTCACACAGGGTGTGCCCTTGTAAGGGCTCTATACACAGAAGGTAATTCCAGGTAAACAATAGCAAAGGCCTGGCAAGATGAAAAAGGCACCTGTGGGAACACATCACCACCTCATTCTGCACTGTCAGGAGCAAACAGTAGTTTCCCCGCCTCAGGAGTGGGCCAGCGTGCTTCTGAGCTGAGCGGTCTGGAGTCCGGGGAAGTAGCATCAGCGCTGACCTGGTGCTAGGATTACAGAGCAGAGGTTTGAAGTTCTAGTTCTGGGTTGGTAGGTGATTCACTGAGCATATCACTTGACCTTGTCATCCCTTCTCTTCCTAATTTCGGGACCAAGACACCTGCTTCTCTCCTGAGGGTAGTAAAGAACTACAGAGAGCTGCAGGAAACGAATGACACCAGAAAAGGGGCAGGCCAGCCAAGAAGTCCCCACAACCAGTAATCCCCCCTCGCCTCTCTCAAATTCTGAAGGCTCCCTTGGACCTGCATCTTCCTACCCACATCATGGTAGCCCCAGAACCTCGCAAGTTTTCATTCCTATCCCTCCCCTGCCTGTAATTTCCTTTGGGGTAACAGTAAGAGAAGGAGCTCTGGAGTAGGGCTTCTATTTGAATCTCAGTTCTACTATTCACCGTGACTGTGTATAAGTTATCCTAACTTTCTGAGCCTCTGTTTTTCCACCTGTAAAGTGGAGACAATAATATCTACCTTCCAAGGCTGTTGAAAATTATATGGGATAATTTATGTAAAATACCTGGTGTCGTGCCAGGTCCATTACAGGCAATCCATATACAGTATATTAGTGTCTCCCTTCTTCACCTGTTTTCCAGGTTGGGAGGTAGTCACACAGCTGTACCAATCAGGTAAGCATATATAACTACAAATAAAAAAACAAAACAAAAAAAAACCATTATCAAAGTATTTATAATATTTGTGGATCTAAGTATATGTAGTCCTGTGTTTGAAGAGCGAGTTAAAGTAATCACAAATTAATGTAGGTTTTAAAAATCTGCATACAGGGACTTCCCTGGTGGTGAAGTGGATAAGGCTCCACGCTCCCAATGCAGGGCGCCCGGGTTCGATCCCTGCTCAGGGAACTAGATCCTACATGTACGCCTCAACTAAGAGTTCCCATGCCACAACTAAGGAGCCTGTGAGCCACAACTAAAGAGCCCACCTGCCGCAACTAAGACCCACTGCAACCAAATAAATAAATAAATATTTTTTAAAAATCTGCATACACCTACAAGGTGTGATTTGACAGCCTAAGTATTACACCTGCCAGGAGGTGTCTGAATTTAGCAATCATGTCGGGCTTCCCTGGTGGCACAGTGGTTACGAATCTGCCTGCCAATGCAGGGGACACAGGTTTGAGCCCTGGTCTGGGAAGATCCCACATGCTGCGGAGCAACTAAGCCCATGCGCAACAACTACTGAGTCTACGCTCTAGAGCCCGCAAGCCACAACTACCGAAGCCTGCACGCCTAGAGCCCGTGCTCCACAACAAGAGAAGCTATTGCAGTGGGAAGCCTGCGCACCACAACCAGAGAAAGCCCACACACCGGACAGAAGAGTAGCCCCCACTCACCGCAACCAGAGAAAGCCAGTGTGCAGCAACAAAGACCCAACACAGACAAAAATAAATAAAATAAATAAATAAATAAATTTTTTAAAAAAGAAAAAAACAATCATGTCAAGGAAGGGAGATTTAGACGTGGTGGATCAAAGAGCATAATGCTGTGAACAAAGGTACAAAAACAGGTAGAATGCTGTAATAAATAGTGATATAATTAATTAGTTAATTAACCTCTGTCTCTAAATTCCTCAACTCCTTCTAGCTGGTTCCATTGATACCACCTATCTGCTGGCTCAGTCTTCACCCAGGTCCTGAACCCATCTTGACAGAGGCAGTAAGGAGATCAACAGTGATCAGTAGTCTCAGTTCCCCTCTCCCCTTCCTCTCACCATCCTCCTCAGTTTGAGAGGACAAAACCTCGATCCATTTTCACAAGACATGTCTGGTTACCCGTGCTATGGATCCAAGCACTCTCAAATCTGGGGTCCCATCCTGAATCCATCCTCATGGGTGGATAGGATCTTACTGTCCTCTCTGCCTAAATCAATCCTCCTTCATGAGATTAGAACTTTGCTCTATACTCTGGTTACTGAGGTTCTGCTACAAATGGGAAGACATCTCGCCCCAGGTAAACACCCCTGCTGGCCTAGAGCCTGAATCACAGCCATCACCCCATCCCTGCTCTATTTCATGTCTATCCACACACCCCAGGACCTCTTGCCCCTGTGCTCTGTTCACGCCACCAAAAACCCAAGTTGCTTATTCTTGCCTGCATTTGACTCTATAACCGAACTGTCCATCTTTACCTACCGTCTACCTCTGCAACCTAGTTAATCTCACATCTCTTGCTCAGACAATTGGTCATAAAGCTGATGAAAATTACGAGAAAAAAGTCACCAATGGATAAAGGCAACATGGAGATCACTCTTGGCCATAGAAAGGGTAGTGTCAGGGCAGCAGCAGAGCCAGAGAGTGGTGTGGTTCAGGGAATAAACAGAAAGTGAGGATGTGGAGAAAATGTGTTTAGGTAGCTTTTCTAAGATGTTTAGCTAAGAATGAGAAGATTAAGATAAGGAGTTCAGGGAGAGCTCTTTTTTTTTTTTTTTTTTTTTTTGCGGTACGCGGGCCTCTCACTGTTGTGGCCTCTCACTGTTGTGGCCTCTCCCGTTGCGGAGCACAGGCTCCGGACCTGCAGGCTTAGCGGCCATGGCTCACGGGCCCAGCCGCTCCGCGGCACGTGGGATCTTCCCGGACCGGGGCACGAACCCGCGTCCCCTGAATCAGCAGGCGGACTCTCAACCACTGCGCCACCAGGGAAGCCCCCAGGGAGATCTCTTATAGGTGGTTTGTTTGGAAACTTAGGGCTCCAGCAAGATGAGGGAGGGAACAAGCAACATCCCAGCATGAGGTAATCTTTTATTCTAAAAACAAAACAAATCAAACTTTGAGCCCGAGAGGCATGTTCTAAGCCTAAATATATGACAAAGCCTAACACACACATACACACACACACACACCTACCCAGACACACTCACACACAATGACACTGAAAAATAGAGACAAAGATTAATAGAACATGTAAATATCCTATAAATAAAACATATATTTAGAAATTTAGTATAAAGAAGTCAGCATGAAAAAAACAAGCAGATTCTCAAACTTGGTCTGTACATTAGAATTTTTTGAGCTTCTAAGAAAATACTAGTACTATAGTGCTGGCGCTCACCACCCCCCAACCCTGGAAGAGATTATGATGATTATGAATCCAATAGATGATGCTTTCACCTATCAGCACTGAAAAAAGGAAGAGTGTCTCCATGTTTCCCAGGAGATACTAAACTCTACCTGATATTGAGAAGTGCTGAGATCGATTACGCATTATACGCATATTACGGGTTACTCATTTGGCAAAAATACTTCAGATCCTCGCTTCATCCCTATGTAAAAATAAATTTTAGTTGGAAAAATGACTGTATGTTTTAAGAAGCGTAAAAAATAACAGTATAAGTTATATTGGATTGGCAAGGACTTGCTAAATTTTAAAGAAAAGATTCTTTCCAATAGAAAAAAAAAAGGGATCAACCAATGAACAAATAAAAGCATAGAAATTTTACAGCAATAAATAAGAAAATTATTAAGATGCCAATAAATAAATGGCCATGGAAAATGAAAAACTGAAGAAAACAAATTCATCAAACCAAAATGTTTAACAAATAGAGAACCACGGGGGAGTAAGATTAAAGATATTCAATTTAACTAGTAATTAAATAATACACATTAAAATAAAAACAAGACGCAATTTTTTTTTGCTTATCCGCTTAAGAAAAAAATGAAAGAAAGAACTTTGATGCACTGAAGAGCCTTATTAAAAAGCTCACTCTTTTTTAGTGTTTTAAGGAACCTCCATACTGTTCTCCATAGTGGCTGCACCAATTTACATTCCCACTAACAGTGCAAGAGGGTTTAAAAAAAAAAAAAGTCTCTCTTTTTTTTTGACAGGTTATCAAAATTTCAACATTTACGGAAACAAATTTGGCAATACGTAAATGAAGAGCCTTAATGACATTTATAATTTTGACCCAATAATTTCTCTCCTAGGAGTCAATTATAAGAAGATCTTTTTTATTTTTATTTTTTATTTTTAAATATTTATTTATTTTTGGGTCTCCGTTGCTGCATGTGGACTTTCTCTAGTTGGGTGAGCAGGGGCTACTGTTCGTTGCCGTGTGCGGGCTTCTCATTGCGGTGGCTTCTCTTGTTGCAGAGCACGGGCTCTAGGCATGCGGGCTTCAGTAGTTGTGGCACGTGGGCTCTAGAGCATGGGCTCGGTAGTTGTGGCACACAGACTTAGTTGCTCCGCGGCATGTGGGATCTTTCTGGACCAGGGCTCGAACCCATGTCTCCTGCATTGGCAGGCGGATTCTTAACCACTGCACCACCAGGGAAGTCCCAGAAGATCTTTTTTAAATGGAAGATGTTTCTGAACACAGACAAACATTTTTATTGTACTGTCATCTATTTCTCTTGAAAGCAAAAATATACATTTACTTCAAAATAATCCCAGGACTTGAAGGAGAGTGGGTGGAGATGTAAAAAAACAAGATTGACCATGTGTTTAAAAGTGTTGAATTTGGGTGATTAATACATCAGTAGCCATCTTCCCATCCTACCTACTTTTTTCTGTTTTTGTATAGATTTGAAATTTTCTACAATAAAAAAAGATAAAAATATAAACAAATTGTCATCAAAAAGAGTGTAACGGTTAATTTTTGTGTCAACTTGGCTAGGCCATGCTACCAAGATATTTGGTCAAACATTATTCTAAATGTTTCTGTGAAGGAATTTTTTAAATGAGATTAAAATTTAACTCAGTGAACTTTGAATAAAACAGATTACCGTCCATAATGTGGGTGGGCTTCATCAAATCAGCTGAAAGTCTTAATAGAAAATGACTGACCTGCCCAGAAGAAGAGGGAATTCTGCCAGCAGACTACCTTTGGATTCAAATGGCAACTCTTCCCTGGGTCTTCACCTACCCTGAAGATTTTGAACTTGCCAAGTATCCATGGATTTCGTATATCTTGATAGATTGGATAGGTAGATAGATTGATGACTGATAGATAGTGAGATAAATACACACACACACACACACACACACACACACACACACACACACATACTTCTTGCTGATTCTATTTCCCTGGAGAACCCTAAGTAATACAAGGTGGGATATTAAATTTTTATATAGCTATAGAGTGGAATACTGTAAATACATTAACTTTATGTTCATGAAAATTTTTAATAAATGGGGAATTTTAATTGGTAGCACATTAGATGATAAAAGCAGATTTTTAAAATATGCATATATAAGCGAAGACCACACCAGTACTGGTTAGGGGGAAACACCCATGCAGGGGAACCCAAAAGAGAAATATATCAGAATGTTACAGCAACAATGGTGACAGTAAGATTGATTTTTTTCCCCCATTTTTTATTTTTCAGATAGTCTGAATTAAGCCTTCATTATTTTATAATAAAAAATGAAAAGGAAGAAAGTCTGGAAGCCAGAAAAAGTTGAAAGCAGAGACATCAAAAGAAAACTGGCTGAGGGTGACAGAAAAGACAGAAGAGAAACTCTTCTTTAAAATCTTCTTCTTAACTAGTGATCAGAATTAAAGATAAGGTAGAATCAGTAAGTCAAGATTTATGGCTTCAAAGAGGGCTCTCTTGGCCGAAAGTCAAGGTGAAGCTCTGAAGTTTAGCAAGTCCTTTCTTATTGCTTGCTGGAGGCGTTATCTTTCCTATCTGGGAAACAGCCAAGTTGGAACTTTCGGGAACAAAGTTAATATATCATCTTCATCAAACTGTGGTATAGTTGAAAGAACACAGGCATCAGAGATGGAGATGCAGAATGGACTTATCTCAACCTTGTAAAGCCTTGGTTTTCTAATTTTTACAACTGAGATCATCATGACCACTTAGCTCAGAGGATTCTAGTGAGAATTAATAAGATTGTAAAAGTGTTCTTCAATGGTAGTAGTTATAAGTTCCTCTTCTAACAAGAATTCATGTGTGTAGCATAATTACTTTTCAGGCCAAGGGGTCCAACGTACCATTCCTGAATAATATACTCTACTTGACGGTCTCTAACTATGATTACTACTGGTCCACCATGATGATCTCAAGAGAGTGTGGCTTTCCTTCAAAGCACTGGCATAACTGTGGATAAAATCCCTTTCTTCTTAACACAGGCACAACACAATGAAAATGCCAAAAGACTTGCTAAATGTTAAAGGAGAATAGTTGGAAAATAAATTCAGTGAGCAAAAAAATGCAGAACCACTGCATGTGCGCTCGCGAATATGGAGAATGTGGGTGTGGGTGAGTAGGGTGTGTAGGCATGTATTTTCTTAAATAGAAGTGAGAGATTCTTCTATAGCTGGCCTGTTGTCTTAATATAGCCCCAGTGCAGCCCAACAGCTGGCCCCATCTCAGCCATCTGTCTTTGTCCCTTTCTTTCCTGCTCTGAACTTACATGTATGAGGAAGATGCTTTGTTTTTAGATGCTTCTTTCCTTGAGGTCTTTTATATCTTCCACAACAAAGGCCAAAAAGGCATACTCCCAGGCTTCAGCTACCTTTCAGTTTTTATTACAGTTCTCAGAAGTATAGCCCAATGCATTTCTGAAACCCAATATACCCATTTCTGCTACTAATTAGCTGTGTACTCTTGAGCAAATTACTTAATTTCTCTTAAATCTCATTTTTTTCATCTGTTAAATTGGGTTTACAGTATTATCTAGCTCCAAGAGTCACTGTAAGAATTAAATGATCCTTAGAACAATATATAGCACACAGCAAACAGTAGCTATTATTAATTATTCCTATAATAATTATAGAAATAAAAACATTCCTATAATAACTATTATTATTCAAATTATGATATCTTCAAATGACCTATCCTTTTGTATGAGATTTCATACCAATATCATGACATAATAACACAATTAGAATACTCATATGTCTGTGTATCACAGGAATAAGAAAATTATTTCCTGAAATCTAAATTTAATGTATTCTTAGAGTAAATATTACCAGGCTTCTACTACAATTTTCTCACCTTCCTTCTGTGAAGTACCTGATTTTTTTAAATCTTAAATTTTCTACTTTCGTGTTCTTTTCTATAAATTGCTTCATAGTTTTTAAATTTAAAACATCATATACTTACAATAAAAGTAGATAAAACTGATTGTAGATTTCCTTACCCCGACTCTAACCCCCTCCCAGAGTTAAACCAGTGTGGCTGAAGTAGCTTTTTAAAAGTTTCAACGCCCAAGATGCATCAATTAAGTCAGAATCAGAGTCTCTGGGAATGGGAACAAAGTACTGGGATCTGCTAAAGCTCTGAAGGTTAATTCCAGTATGCAACCAAGTTTGGGAACTCTGCCTTAAACCAGCATTACCTTCCTTTCTTACTTAATACAGAGGAAATTCACCAGGCTCTAATTTAATAGATAAGGTTCTGGGACTTCCCTGGTGGCACAGTGGTTAAGAATCCGCCTGCCAGTGCAGGGCACACAGGTTCGAGCCCTGGTCCTGGAAGATCCCACATGCGGCGGAGCAACTATGCCCGTGCGCCACAACTCCTGAGCTTGCGCTCTAGAGCCCGCAAGCCACAACTACTGAAGCCCGCACGCCTAGAGCCCGTGCTCCACAACAAGAGAAGCCACCGCGATGAGTAGTCCGCGCATCGCAAGTAGAGAAACTAGTGCGCAGCAACGAAGACCCAACGCAGCCAAAAATGAAAAATATATATTTATTTTAAATACATAAGGTTCTTTTAATTTTTTCATCTTTATTGGAGTATAATTGCTTTACAATGTTGTATTAGCTTCTGCTGTACAACAAAGTGAATCAGCTATATGTATACATATATCCCAATCCCTTCCCTCTTGAACCTCCCTCCCACCTTCCCTATCCAACCACTCTAGGTCATCACAGAGCACCGAGCTGATCACCCTGAATAGATAAGGCTCTAAACTGGCAACTATGTTTTAGTACTCTCTCTTTGGCCAAATATTATCATTCCCCTGTGTGTTTTGTTTTTTGTTTTTTTTGTTTTGTTTTTTTGTGGTACGAAGGCCTCTCACTGCTGTGGCCTCTCCCATTGCGGAGCACAGGCTCCAGACACGCAGGCTCAGCGGCCATGGCTCACGGGCCCAGCCGCTCTGCGGCATGTGGGATCTTCCCAGACCGGGGCACGAACCCGCGTCCCCTGCATCGGGAGGCAGGCTCTCAACCACTGCGCCACCAGGGAAGCCCTCCCCTGTGTTTTAATTCCTAATCTATAACATAATATATTGTCATCCTTACCTAACCAGAGACATTCTGACAAATGACATAAAACATACGAGAGGACATTTACAGTTTTAGAATAAAAGGATTTCAGAATCATGTTCCACCCTCCTGCACCCAACACACACACACAAACACACACACACACACACACACACACACACACACACACACACACACACACCCCCCACAGGTAAAGCTTTCCTACAGTAATAACTTGGGGATCTGTTAAGCTTTGTTAAGGTATTCCAGAGAACTTCAAGCCAACTCTGCTCATTGCCCTATCATTTATTAGTCATACTTTTTCTCATATATCACTACTAATAATCTTTAGGGAGACAAAGGTTAATGCATCTTAAAAAAGGTGATATGAGATTCACCTAGGAGAAAAATCTGATATCGAATGAATTTTAAATAATGCTATATCGGTACCAGCGTGGATGCCAGTATAATGAGGCCCTGGCATTAATCTTCAGGCTTCAGCTGCCTTCTGCCCTGGAATTCACCATATTTTCCTCACCCAGATTATTTCTCAATAGGAAGTTCTAGGAGAAACGTACAGTAAAAGGGAAGAAACCTCTCCTAATACAGGCAAAGGAGTCACGAGATCTAAGTAATGATTCTGGGTCAGCAAGTTCTTGTGTGTGACCTTAAACAAGTCAATTAACATCTCTTTGTCAAAGGATTGTATGTAAAGCACCAAGAAATAATATGTAAAGAGTAAAAATACAAGGCATTATAATTATTTATTGATATCCAATGGAGAATATTCAAGAAAGCAGAACTCTGATGAAACCAAGTATGCATAAAATATATTTACATAGTAGAAGAGAATTCAGAAGTGTAAAACCAGAGAAAGGTAGACAACAGGGTTTTTCTCTATCCTTCTAAGTAGGGAATTTAATACCTTATATCATTCCCTCAAAATGGGTATGCAATCCAGTCCTTCTGCTAGAATCTCTATTTGGTGTCTGTCAACAGACTGAGATCCACAGAAAAATCAATAACTGTAAATGCACCCCTACAAAGATGCAGAAAGCAGTTTAAAGCAAAGGGATGCAAATATTGCCTGAAATGCCCGCCACCCTCCTGGGTTCTTGATTTGTCCTGGGAATAAAAATGTGGCAGGGACATGAACTTTAAAGGTCTGCTTGATCTTACATTTTGAAATGAAAGAGCAAAAAAGATCCCAACAAAGATAGGACAAGAGAACAAAGATCATGAGGTTAGTGTCTAAATTCCAGAGGAAAACCCTCAGAATTGTTGCCTAACACATTCAACTGAACAACAAAAATATATGAAGTACTGTTCACCATCCCTTGCTCTGGTTTTTTCTCTATATATCTCTCCTAACATATTTTGGACCTTTTTCCAGGACCCAGGTAGCAAGGTTAAATTCAGGTATTGTATCCTTGGACCCACAGTATCTTTCCCTCCTTTTCCACTAAACCCAGGCTCTTTTCACGAGTGAGCAAGGAGCAGAGTTCAAACAATAAAGCAAGTGAAGCAACCTGCTGTGGACGCCACCACCCTTAACTGATATTTGTGCTCAGCACCGCTTCCTCGATACTGGTGTTTGCTTCCCGATACTGCCTAGTACATTTTATGGCATATAGTTAAAATGACAAACACTTATACAGTGCTCACCATGTGTTTGGTACTGTTCTAAGCACTTTACATATCAAGAAACTGTGTCACAGAGAGGTTAAGTAACTTGCTCTAGATCACACAGCTAGTAAGCAGGGATTAATCCAGGGATTAATTGGAACCTCACCCCAGGTTGTGTGGTTTTAGAATCTGTGTTTTTACATTATACTATATACTGCTTCCATAGCAGATTCTCAAAAAACTTTTTTAAAAAAAAAAAATTAAAATTACCTTTAGGGATTTCCCTGGTGGCACCGTGGTTAAGAATCCGCCTGCCAATGCAGGGCACACGGGTTCAAGCCCTGGTCCGGGAAGATCCCACATGCCGCGGAGCAACTAAGCCTGTGCCACAACGACTGAGCCTGTGCTGTAGAGCCCTGAGCCACAACTACTGAGCCTGCATGCTACAACTACTGAAGCTCGCGCGCCTAGAGTCCATGCTTTGCAACAAGAGAAGCCACCGCAATGAGAAGCCCGCGCACCGCAACGAAGAGTAGCCCCGCTCGCTGCAAGTAGAGAAAGCCTGCATGCAGCAACGAAGACCCAATGCAGCCAAAAATAAATAAGTTTATATTTTTAAAAATTACCTTTAATATTGCTTTGGGGTTTTTTAAAAAATTGAGATATAATTCACATACCATAAAATTCACCCTTTTAAAGTATACCATTCAGTGCTTTTTAGCATTTTCAGAAGGTTGTGCAACCACACTGCTAGACTATTTTAATCCCCCACCCCCCAAAAAAAAACAACCCTGTACCGGTAGCAGTCACTCCCCAATGCCCACCTCCCCGCTCCAAGTCCCTAGGCAATCACTAATCTATTTTCCGTCTTTAAAGGTTCGCCTATTTGGGATATTTCATATAAATTGAATCATACAATTTGTGACCTTCTTTCACTTAGCAAGTTTTCAAGTTTCATCCATTGTATGAGTGAGGGTTCTCTGAGAAACAGAACCAACAGCATATATAGAGAAAGACATACATAAGAGGAGATTTATTATAGGAATTGGCTCACAAGGCTATGGAGGCCAAGGCGTCCCACAGTCTGCCATCTGCAAGCTGGGGAACCAGGAAATCTGGGGCTATAATTCAATCCGAGGCTGGAGGCCTGAAAACAGGGGTCCCAGAGTCTGAAGTCCATATTTCTCCTTGTGCCGATAATGCATGTCTTAATTACTGCAGCTGTGTAGTACGTTTTAAAATTATTACGTCTGGGGAATTCCCTGGCGGCCCAGTGGTTAGGATTCAGTACTTTCACTTCTGAGGACCTGGGTTCAATTCAATCCCTGGTCAAGGAACTAAGATCCCACAAGCCGTGCAGCGTGGCCAAAAAAAAAAAAAAAAAATTAAAATTATGAAGTCTGAGTCCTACTATTTTGTTCTCTTCTTGAAGATTGTTTGGGATACCCTAAGTCCCTTGTGTTCCCTCTTATATGAATTTTAGAATCAGCTTGACCATTTCTGAACAAAAAATCTGGAATTTCGGCAGAGACTGCATTGACTGTGTCCATCAACTTGGGAGGACTGCTGTGTTAACAATATTAAGTCTTCCTACTCCTACGGGACGTCTTTCTGCTGATTCAGTTCTTTCATTTCTTTCAATGACATTTTGCAGTTTTCAGTATACAAGTCTCATTTATTGTCAGCATTTGCAGGTCCATGGCCTCTAAAGGTTAAATCAGAATTTGTGTGTGGCTTGGTGATACCACAGAATGTTCTGTGTCTGAGAAAATCAGTTCTAAAACAGGCTGCACAGTACATGTCTCCTAGAAGCTGACCAGACATGCCTTATGTAAGATAATAGAAGCCCACTGCTTATCTTTCTCATATCTGGGTAAGTACACAGACTATAGAGCGCCACATTCTGTAGCTCTCAGTGACAGAAACCAGTTTCTTTCCTTGGACCTCCTGAGTTGGTCTCAGTTTCTTAGGTTGCCATGAATTGGCGGGACTAGAGAATGTAACAAGAGTCACATCTCTAAATTGTTAGCAACATAAATGTTTCTATAAACCTAACCTATAAAAAAATCTGTTCCCTGGGCGCCCAAAATTTGTTTGATTAAGGTTGAAATAAAAGCCACAGAGGTGCAGCCTCCAATATAGCTGTTAAACTCAGGTATGAAGATATGGGGATTTCCATCTAGCACAGAGTTCTATCCCAAGGTTCAGTGAACTTTGTCTGAGCGATTGATCTCACACATCATCTAGCTCTCTATAAGCCCACAATCTGTGGTCTTGCTGATACTATCAAGTCTTTATTGCCCATCTGTTTGTAGATAACCTAAGCTCATACTTTTATTTGTAAGTCAATTTGCCTCTAGTTCCCGGTGCATTAACTCAGTGAATTAAAAATAATCAATTTTAATATCAGTCCAAGAAAAGCAGACCTAGAAAGATAAAGATGGTGGTGATGAAGGGGAGGTGCTTTACAGATAATTACAAAATAGCGTTTGGTTAATCTACATTTCTTTTTTTCCCAATCCTAAAAACTTGGAGTGTTCTTCAAAGTTATTTATTTATTTATTTTTGGCCATGCAGCATGTAGGATCTTAGTTCCCTGACCAGGGATTGAACCCACGCCCCTTGCAGTGAAAGCATGGAATTTTAACCACTGGACCGCCAGGGAAGTCCCTTAAGTTATCTTCATTTTTATGATAGCAAGCCATTCAGAATAATCCACGGCTGTTTTAAGAACTTCATACTGCATGTGGAAACTAAGATCCAAGTGAAAAGGTGACTCGCCTAGGGTCAGAAAATAAATCAGAGATCTAATCAGATGTGGGACCTTCTGATCATGAATCCATTATTAGACCATCTTAAGAGTGGAACATGGGTGAGGACAAGAAAGACAGGGCATGAAATCGAGGTCACTTGGTGTTAAGGGAGCTATTTGGGCTTCAAGAAGGGACGCAAACACAGCAGGTTCAACTTTCAGTGTCAAAAAGCCATTCTACTCCCATACCATAAACCACCACTGTATCTCCTGTGCCACTACAGACACAGCTCCCTGCTAAAGAAACTATAAAAATAGCAACCCTGCCTTCCATTTCTTATCCTGCTTTACAGGTACACTGTGAGATGCAACATGAACTCCACAAATGTATTCTAAGCATGTACAACAAGAAGAGCCCTTTGAAAGCAACCAAAAAAGCCCTAACCTCCATAAGTAGCTGATGAGGAAACTGAGGCACAGGATTTAGGTGTCTTCCAACAGCTAATTAGAACTTAAGCTAAGACTAGCCTTGTGTGCCTTGAATGTCCATCTGGTGTTCTTTTACTGTAATTTTCCACCCTTCCAAAGGCTGACTGGACATTTGATCTCTTCTTTAAGTTAAGTTTTGTACAGATGAAAATAAGGAGGAAGATCCTAGCTCTTAGAATTCATAACATGCCTATAGTTTCATAGTTTCTTCTGCCTGCCAGGCCTTTGGGTTGTGTGTGTATCTGGATTAACCTCTGGAAATCTACCCCATACGTTTCCAAGGTTTGAGAGACTCTGCATTCCAGTTGTGTTCTCCTTGCTGGTACTGCAGAGCTTTAAGAATATTCTTGTGAATATTTTGCTTATTTATCCCTCCCCCAAAACTCATTTTGATTCATACTAAGATATCAGCCCCAAGGAACACTCAAGGGGTGAGGCATTGGGACCTACCAGGAAAGACCACAGAGGTAGGAGGCAGGGCAGCTTTAGACCAGACTGGTTGGATTTGTGGAATCTGCTTATAAATCCCGTAGAAAACAAGGCAGTCGAGACAGATTTTCAGCATTCCCTCAGCTCCCCTCCCCCTTCCTTGAACCACAAGCCAAGCTTGTCACTTCTACTCAGATAAACAAATCCTTTCCTGCTGCTGTAGCCTCTAACTAGCCAGAGGCAGCACTGACTTTGGGTCTCAGCTGGAGGGGCATCGTACAGCATGTAGGCAAGGGTCAGCAGGCGATTTCCTTGTCTGGGCTAAGCTAACCCCATCTGACTTAAAAGGGACTTCGGGGAAGTTGATCCTAATGACACAAACTAGGGGTGGCTGGGTCTACAATTGGTCTTGAAAACTGATTATTGTCAGAAAAAAAAATGTTTAAGATCATCTTCTCTAAGCTCCAAATTATCATCTTTGGCAAATATTTTTCATCATTCAGGTGATAGCATAATACGGATATAACATAAATGGTGTCTCCCAGAGTTGTTCAACCCAACACCCCACATTTATCCAACAAAACAGTACATTTGGTTAAATCATTCAAAATGATAATCAGATGAAAACTAATAATTTTGAAGTCTTCTCCAGGAAGCTAACTGGCTTAACATGAGTCTTATATATGTATTATTGAGATTTTTCTATGGCTACAATGTACACTTGGAAACACATTTTTTTCTTAAACTTTAGCATCTGCTACAATTTGTTCTTAGTAGAATTCTAACAAAGCCTAGAATTATATACAGATAATAATTTTAATTTAGATCAATGTTCTAGAAACAGCACCATATTTCTACGTATTTTGTCACCTGACAATTTTAAGAACCACTGTTAACTATACAAAGATGGGGCAGTTTACTATGACTGAAGGTATAAGATGTTAACAGCTATACAAGAAAAAAACTGAAGCAGATTTCCCTTTCATTTATCATTCTTGCCAGTAATTTAGTCCATGAAAGTATAAAAGTGTAGGTCCAAAAAATTCAATCACTATCTTCAAGTTGCTATGATCATGCAATTGTCAAGAATTGGTTTTATTGAGGTGGAGTGGTCAAGAGGATGGAGTAAAAGACCCTGAGCTCGCCTCTGCTCACCAGCACACCAAAATTACAACTATTTACAGAGCAACTATAGATGAAAATGACCTGATGACTAGAAGAGAGGATTTTTCACAATCAAAGATACAGAGAAGGAACCACAATGAGATGAGTAGGAGGTGAAGAGAATGAGGAGAATGGTCTAGTCAAGCCCAGCACCTGCAGCTGGGTGACCCACAGACTGGAGGTTAATAACAGCTGCAGAGGTTCTCACCAACGAGTGAGGTTCTGAGTCCCACATTGGGCTCCCAAGCCTGGGGTTCCTGCACCAGGAAGTTGAGCCCCTAGAATGCCTGGCTTTGCAGGTCAGTAGGGCTTGCCTGGGGCAAGTTGCATAGGGAGAGCTGTCTTGGAAAAAGAGACTCACTCTTAAAGGGCTCACACAAAATCTCACCTGCTCCAAGACCCAGTGAAGAGGCAGTAATTTTAAAGGAGCTTGGGTTAAGCTCATGTGCTGATCTTGGAGAGCCTCCCAGAGAGGCAGGAAGCAACTGGGGTTCCCTCTGGGGACATAGATGCTGACAGAAGCCATTTTGGGAACTCATTCTACTACAAGAGTACTGGTGCTGGTGAAACCTTGTGGGGCAGGCACGGAGGCCTCCTTTTGTCCACCACTTCTTATAAGCAAGACTCCAGCCTCCATGACCTTCCCTGAGTTCCACAGGGCGGATTTGAACAGTTGCTAATCTAGGGAGGAGCAGCCACGAAACCACCTGAGGAAAGGTTAAAGGGACCAGAGAAGCTCATCAAGATTAGGAGACCTGAGATGAGATTAAGGGAGAGCAGCCCTGCTCACACCCTAATCTTGTCAGAGACCCCACCTTTGAACCACTGCTGTAAAACCCGTCATCAAATCCTCTGGGGTTGAGACACACAAGTTTTTCGAGGCAGAAGCCCAGTGTGTCTCCCTTTGCCTGGCAGAGTACTGAATAATAAAGCTATCCTTTTCTACTTCACCCAACACTCTGTCTCCAGGGTTTGATTCGGCACCCGTGTACAGAGAGGCCGAGCTTTCGGTAACACTGGCAAGCACCGTTTTGGAATCGTTCCTCTAGCCTATTAGCACCAGGGGCTTACCTGCCCACCAGCTAGTAGGCACCAGTCCTAGGACCCCACAGGCCAAGAAACCAGCCACATGGGGGGAACCAGCCCTGGGAACCCCCCCCCAACTCAAGCCCCACAAGCAGTTACCCAAGGACCCAGTTCCACCCTCCAGTGGGCCAGCATCCTTCACATGAGGCAGGGCCTGAGAGCCACTGGCTGGGGGCAAGCCCTGCCTACCAGCACACCTACAGTAGTCAGCTCACCGCAACAGAAGGGTCCATGCAGTCCACATAGGGGGTACCCTTAGAGCATATGGCTCTGGTGTCCAGAGGAGAGTGTGATGATGGGCCCTATAGGATGTCTCCTACATAAGCCACTTCTCCAAGATTGGGATGTATAACCAACCATATATATATATATATAGAGAGAGAGAGAGAGAGAGAGAGAAAGAGAGAGAGAGAGAGAGAGAGAGAGAACTAGGCAAAATGAGGTGACAGAGGAATACACTCCAAATAAAGGAACAAGGTAAAACCCCAGAAGAAGAATTAAGCTAAGTGGAGATAAGCAATATACCCAATAAAGAGTTTAGGGTAATAATCATAAAGATGCTCAATGAACCAAGGAGAAGAATGGATGAACACAGTGAGAAGTTTAACAAACAGAAAATTAAAAGAAGATCCAAAAAGAACTGAAAAATACAATAACAAAAATTAAAAATATACACTAGAAAGAATAACAGGAGATTAGATTATACAGGGAACGGATCAGCGAACTAGAAGGCAGAGTAGTGGAAATCATCCAAGCCGAACAGAAAAAGGAAAAAATAATTCTTCAAAATGAGGATAATTTAAGAGGCCTTCTGGACAACTTCAAGTGTACTAACATTCACATTTTATGGGTCCCAGAAAGAGAAAAGAAGGTAAGGGGCAGAGAAGTTATTTGAAGAAAAAAAAGCTGAAAACTTCTGTAATATGGAAAAAAAAAGGCATCCAGGTCCAGGAATCACAGAGCATCCTAAACAAAATGAACCCATAGAATTTCACACCATGATACATTGTAATGAAAACGGTAATACTTAAAGATAAAGAGATAATCTTAAAAGCAGCAAAGGAAAAGCAACTACTACGTACAAGGGAAATCTGATGAGACTATCAGCTAACTTTTCAGCAGAAACTTTGCAGGCCAGATGGGAGTGGCAACATATATTTAAAGTGATGAAAGAAAATAACCTACAACCAAGAATACTCTTCCTGACAAGACTATCATTCAGATCTGAAAAGGAGATAAAGAGGTTTACAGACAAACAAAATCTAAAAGAGTTCAGCACCACTAAACCAGCTTTTCAAGAAATGTTAAAGGGACTTCTCTAAGCAGAAAAGAAAAAACCACAACTAGAAATATAAAAGTTATGAAAGGAGAATTCTCATTGGTAAAGGCAAATATACAGTAAAGATAGTAGATCAACCACTTACAAACCTAGTAGAAAGCTTAAAAGATGAAATTAGTAAAAGCATCTATATCCACAAAAATAGTTAAGGAATATACAAAACAAAAAGATGTAAAATATGGTGTAAATAACATGCAGTGTTGGGGGGGGAGGGTGTTAAATGCAGGGTTGTTAGAATACATTTGAACTTGAGATCATCAACTTAAATAATCATGTAAATATTTAGGTTGCTGTATTTAAATTTCATGGTAACCACAAATCAAAAATCTAAAATAGATAGACACACACACACAAAAGAAAGAAATCCAAATATAGCACTAAAGATAGTCATCAAATCACAAGGGAAGAGAGCAAATGAAGAAGAAAGGAACAAAAAAGGACAAAAACAATCCAAAAACAATTAACAAAATGGCAAAAAGTACATATCTATCGATAATTACTTTAAATGTAAATGGACTAAATGCTCCAATCAAAAGACAACGAGTGGCTGAATGGATTAAAAAAAAACAAGACCAATATATATGCTGTCTACAGGAGACTCACTTCAGATCTAGAGACACATACAGACTGAAAGCAAGGGGATGGAAAAAGGAATTCCATGAAAATTAAACCAAAAGAAAGCTGGGGTAGCAATACTTATATCAGACAAAATAGACTTTAAAACAAAGACTGTAACAAGAGACAAAGAAGGAAATTACATAATGATCAAGAGATCAATCCAACAAGAATATATAACAGTTGTATATATAGATGCACCTAACATAGGAGCACTAAATGCACAAAGCAAATGTTAACAATCATAAAGGGAGAAGTTGACAATAACACAATAATAGTAGGGGAAATTTAACACCCTGCTTACATCAATGGATAGATCATCCAGACAGAAAATCAATAAGGAAACACTGGCTTAAATGATAGATTGCATCAGATAGACTTTATATATACAGAACATTCCATTCAAAAGCAGCAGAATATACATTCTTTTCAAGTGCATGTGGAACACTCTCCAGGATAGATCACATGGCAGGATAAAAAACAAGTCTCAAAAAAAAAAAAAAAAAACAAGTCTCAATAAATTTTTGAAGATTGAATCATATCAAGCATCTTTTCCAACTACAACAGTATGAGACTAGAAGTCAACTACAAGAAAAGAAAACTGCACAAACCACAACACATGGAGGCTACAAAACATGCTATTAAACAACCAATGGGTCACTGAGGAAATCAAAAAGGAAATCAAAAAATACCTGAGAATAAATTAAAATGGAAACACAATGATCCAAAATCAATGGGAAACAGAAAAAATAGTTCTATGAGGGAAGTTTATAGCAATATAAGCCTACCTCAGGAAACAAGAAAAATCTCAAATAAACATCCTAACCTTGCAACTAATGGAACTAGAAAAGAAAGAACAAACAAAAATCCAAAGTTAGTAGAAGGAAAAAATTATAAAGATCAAAATAGAGATAAAGTGGGACTTCCCTGTCGTCTGGTGGCTAAGAGTCCACTCTTCCACTGCAGAGGGTGTGGGTTTGATCCTTGGTCAGAGAACTAAGATCCCACATGCTGCATGGCATGGCAAAAAAGAAAGAAAGAAAGAAAATAGAGACAGAAAGGGGAAAGAGCAATGAAACTAAGAGCTGGTTCTTTGAAAAAAAATAGACAAAATTCATAAATCTTCACCCAGACTCATCAAGAAAAAAAGAGAGGGCCAAAATAAATAAAATAAAAAATGAAAGGGGAGAAGTTACAACCAAAAGCACAGAGATACAAAGGGTCACAAGACACTACTATGAACAATTATACACCAATGAAGTGTAAAATCTAGAAGAAGTGAATAAATTTCTAAAAACATATAGAGTCCCAAGAATGAATCAGGAAGAATTAGAAAATATGAGCAGACCAATTACCGGTAATGAAATTGAATCAGTAATCAAAAAAACTCCCCAAAAAAGAAAGTCTAGGATCAGACAGATTTACAGGTGAATTCTACCAAACATTTAATGAAGAATTAACACTGTCCTTACCAAACTATTCCAAAAAATGAAGATAAAGGAATGTTTCCAAACCCATTCTACAAAGCAGGCATTACCCTAATATCAAAACCGAGCAAAGACACCACAAAAAAAGAAAACCAGAGGCCAGTATCACTAATGAACATAGATGCAAAAATCCTCAACAAAATATTAGCAAACCAAATTTAACAATACGTTAAAAGGATCATATACCATGAACAAGTGGGATTAATCCCAAGGATACAAGGATGGTTCAATATCCTCAAATCAATCAATGTGATACATCACATTAACAAATTGAAGGATAAAAATTATATGATCATCTCAATAGATGCAGAAAAATCTTTCAACAAAACTCAACATCCACTTATGACAAAAATTCTCAACAAAGTATATATAGAGGGAACATACCTCAACATAATAAAGGCCATATATGTAAGTCCACAGCTAACATCCTACTCAAAAGTGAAAAGCTGAAAGCATTTCCTCTAAGATCAGGAACAGGACAAGAATGCCCATCCTCACCACTTTTATTCAACATAGTATTGGAATTCCTGGCCATGGCAATCAAGCAAGAAAAAGAAATCCAAATTTAAAAGGAAGAAGTAAAACTCTGTTTGCAGATGATGTAATATTATACAGAAAATCCTAAAGAAACCACCACAAAAACTATCAGAACTAACAAATAAAGTTTAGGATACAAAATTAAAATATAGAAATAAGTTCTGTTTCTATATACTAACTATGAACTATCAGAAAAATAAATTAAGAAAACAATCCTATTTACAATTGCATCAACAGAATACAACACCTCAGAATAAATCTAGCCAAGGAGGTAAAAGACCTATACTCAGAAAACTATAAGTCACTGATGAAAGAAACCGAAAAGGAAACAAATAGATGAAAATATATACAATGTTCATGGATTGGAAGAATTAACACTATTAAAACGAACCTACTCTTCAAGGCAATCTACAGATTCAATGTAATCCCTATCAAAATACCAATAGTATTTTTCACAGAACAAGAACAAATAATTCTAAATTTGTATGGAAGCACAAAAGACCTCAAATAGCCAAAACTATCTTGAGAAAGAACAAAGGTGGAAGTATCACACTCCCTGATTTCCATCTATACTCTAAAGCTACAGTAATCAAAACATATGGTACTGGCACAAACACAATAGGTTACTGGAACAGAATAGAGAGCCCAGAAATGAACCCATGCTTATACAGTCAATTAATCCATGATAAAGGAGGAAAAAATATACAATGGGGAAAAGACTGCCTTTTCAATAAATGTTGTTGAGAAAACTGGACAGCACTATGCAAAAGAATCAAACTGGACTCCTTTCTTACACCATATACAAAAAAAATTCAAACTGGATTAAAGACTTAACTGTAAGAACTGAAACCATAAATTCCTAGAATAAAACATAGGTAATATATACATTTTGACATAGAAATATTTTTTGAATATGTCTCCTCAGGCAAGAGAAACAAAAGCAAAAAAGAAAACAAAACAAATGGGGCTACATCAAACTAAAACATTTTTGCACAGTGAAGGAACTCTTAACAAAATGAAAAGGCCACCTACTAAATTGAAGAAGATATTTGCAAATGATATATCTGATAAGGGCTTAATATCCAAAATATATAAAAAACACACACTCATCAAAAAAAATTAATAAATGGGCAGAGAACCTGAATAGAATTTTTCCAAAGAAGACATACAGGTGGCCAACATACACATGAAAAGATGCTCTTCACTAATCATCATGGAAATGTAAATCAAAACCACAGTGAGATATCAACTCACACCTATCAGAATGGCTATTCTCAAAATAACAACAAATAAACAAATGTTGGCACAGATGTGGAGAAAAGGGAACCCTAATATACTGTTGATGAGAATGTGAATTGGTATAGCCGCTATGGAGAAAAGTATGGAGGTTCCTCAAAAAATTAAAACAGAACTAACATATGAGCCAGCAATTACTCTTCAGGGTATTTTTCTGAAGAAAAAAATACTAATTCAAAAAGATATATGCTCATTGCCCTATCATTCATTGGTCATATTTTTTCTCCTCTCATATATCACTAATAATAATCTTTAGGGAGACAAATGGTAATGCATGTAAAAAGAGGTGATATGAATACTGAGTGAAATAAGTCAGACAGAGAAAGACAAATATCATATGATATCACTTATATGTGGAATCTAAAAAAATGGTACAAATGAACTTATTTACAAAACAGAAATAGAGTCACAGATGTAGAAAACAAACTTATGGTTACCAAGGGGGAAAGGGGAGGAAGGATAAATTGGGAGATTGGGACTGACATATACACAAAACCATATATAAAATAGATAACTAATAAAGACCTACTGAACTCTACCCAATACTCTGTAATGACCTATGTGGGAAAGGAATCTAAAAAAGTGTGGATATATGTATATGTATAACTGATTCACTTTGCTGTATAGCAGAAACTAACACAACATTGTAGATCAATTATACTCCAATAAAAAATACTAAAAAAAAGATATATGCATCCCCATACTCATTGCAGCATTATTCATAAGAGCAAATGTATGGAAGTAACCTAACTGTCCATCAATAGATGAATGGATAAAGAATATGTGAGATGGAGAGATAGATATACAATGGAATATTACACAGTCATAAAAAAGAATGATATCTTGCCATTTTTGACATTAATGGACCTAGAGGGCATTATGCTAAGTGAAATAAGTCAGACAGAGAAAGACAAATATCGTATGATCTCACTTATATGCGGGATCTAAAAAAACAAAGCAAATGAACAAACACAGCAAAAGAGAAATAGACTCATAGATACAGACAACAAACAGGTGGCAGCCATAGGGGAGGAGGGAGGGACAACCAGTGAAGTAGGTGAGGGAGATTAAGAGGTACAAACTTCTAGTTACAAAATAAATGAGTCACTTGGATGAAATATACAACCTGGGGAAGGTAGTCAATAACATTGTAATAACTTTGTATGGTAACAGACTTATTGGGTTGATCGTTTTGTAATGTAAAGAGATACTGAATTACTATTTTGTCCACCTGGAACTAACATAGTGTCCTAGGCCCATTACTCTTTAATTAAAAAGAAAAAGAATCGGCTGTACTGGCAATTGGCTACATCAAGGCCAAGAACGATTATCATTATAAGTAAGAAAGCAGATTAGGTGCAGGGGCAGACAATGCTTAAAAGCTGAGATAGAACCTAGACTGATGAGGGTTAAAGAAAGCATGAGCATCAGGAAATCCTTCTGTTCCCTGAAATCTCTCGCTTAGGAAGGGGCCTTCACGGCGTTATGTAGCTGGAGTCTACACCGCCCAGTTCAGCTAGCGTTGAAGGCAGGGGAACGTTGTGGAGAAGCCCACCTGAGCTGAGGGGGGTAAGACTAACTTTAGGAAATGAGGTTGAAGCTAAGGCATGGATAGGAACCCTTTCACTTCATCCCCATTTTCCTTTCCTTATCCCGAGTTGACTGTCTCCTCAGCTAAATTCTAACCTATCTCCTCATGATCATTCTGGTTAGGAAACTGAGAGAAATTATGAGAAATTCCACAATAAAAGACCCAGTTTTTTAATCTGGAAGAATTCCCAAGATTTGCCAGTCTACCATAACCCTTTATTTTCTAAGACAGAAAAAAAATAATAATAATAAAACAACTAAGCACACTGAGGTAAGTACCTTGTTCTTTGTTCACAAAAAGTACCAGAGCTTAAAACAGATTTCAGATCCTTGGACTCAGGACAGGACTCTTTCCACTTTACACTATGTATATAATATCTCCTTTTTCTTTGTGTACATTTATTCCCTTCTACTTGTACTTTCCTCAGTTAGAAACTGTATCCAAGAAATGATATGCTAATATAGAGCATTGAATACCCAACTTACTTATTCAGTACTTAATCAGTTTGCCTATGATTATCTGTTTCTTTCTAACCAGATAGTAATTTCCTTGAGGGCATACTCAGTTTCTTTATGTCCTTTCATTAGCACAGCCGAGAAGTAGACACAGAGCAGTAGCCTGGTGGGGAGTTAGAAGGGAAAGCATGAAAGCCTTCATGAGAACAAGAATTTGGGGACTTTGGCTATTTTCTTCCTGGCTGTACCCCTAGCACTTGGGAACAGGGCTTTTTCCGGGTACTTTTCAGTGTGGGTGTGTTACACATTCCAGTAGCTTAATGCCTTTATCACCATAACTACCGATGGCTGCAAGTAAGTAGTGGGAAGAAAGCTTGGTCTGAAATGTAGAACAACTCAGATGGGAAGAGGATTCGTATCAGGAGTCCACAGTCACAGAAATAACAGGGAAAGATAGGAGACAACATGGGAATGAGGTTGAGGGATTGACAGAAAGGAAAAACAAATGAAGAAAAAGAGAAGACAGAGATGGGATCAATCAAGATGGTGGCGTAGGAGGAGGTGGAGCTCACTTCTCCCCCACGAACACATCAAAAATACATCTACATATGGAAGAATTCTCACTGAAAACTAACTAGAGACTGGCAGAAAGACTCCTGTACAAACAAGGCTATAAGAAAGATCCACACGTAACTGGATAAGAAGGGAAGAGAAATGATCAGGTTAGGACCTGTGCCCCTGGAAGGGGACTCAGGGGAAAAGGAGGATTACACAGGTGAAGACCCATGCTGGGGAGCGAGCAGTTCAAGCCACATATTGGGCATCCCAGTTCTGGGGTCCTACACAGGGGAGATGAGCTCCCTTGGCTTGTGGGAAGACCACTGGGGCTAACAGGAGAGCTGTGGGGAGCCTGGACTCACTCGTGAGGAGTGCACATGTGCTGGCTTGCCCCTGAGGCAAAGTGGAGAGGACGGAGTGAGGGCTACTCCAGTGGCTGCCAGGTTTCCCGAGAAAGCCTCGGCATGTGCCCCAGCCCAAGCAAAGTGAACTCTCCAGCCCCACTTGCTCTGGGTCTCAGTGTGACACTGGATCTGGGGTGGCCACAGCCAGGAAGAAAGCTCAGCTGTTCAATGCAGAGGTGACCTGGGTGGGGCAGTGATCAGCTGTGAGGGGCAAAAGGGACTTGGATCCAAGGCTACTTCTGAGCAGAGCAAGGGAAACAATTGCAGGCATCTGCACGTGCAGCACATCAGAGACAATTCAGACAAGGGTCCCAGAACAGAGGGAGGGGAAAACACACTTAAAGGAAACATAGCCAGCTTGGCCCAACCCTCAGGGCTTCTGCTCCAGCAACTTGGGGTCATACCCCACCCCCAATAGGGCAGCGATGGCCACTGAGAAGAGGGGAAGTCCCGCCTCACACCAGCTCCAGCTCCAGCCCCTCCATGTCCAGCCCCACCTCCTACCAAAATGATAGCTGCCGGCATGCCCTGAGGAAAGACATGATTGCATACACAGTAAATCCAGCTCTCCCACCAAAGGCACTGGGCACACATAGTCTGTACAGGGATGCTCCTACACAAGAACACCCCTTCAAGACTGCAAGAGGTAACTGTTCATAGAGTCAATACAGTCAGAGAAAGTTAAACCAAAAAAAAAATGCTGAAAAAATAAATAACAAACAGAAATAAACAATTACCAGGTAAAGAATTCGAAGCATTAGTAATAAGGATGTTAACTAAATTAAGGAAAAGAATAGATGAACACCATGGGAATTTTAACAAAGAACTAGAATATATTTTTAAAAACTCAATCAAAAATGATGAACTCAATAACAAATAAAAAACACACTAGAAAGAATGAATAGCAGACTAAGTGATACAGAAGAACACATATGCGATCTGGAAGATAGAATTATGGAAGTCACCCAATCATAACAGCAAAAAGAAAAGCAAATTTTGGGCTTCCCTAATGGCACAGTGGTTGAGAGTCCGCCTGCCGATGCAGGGGACACGGGTTCGTGCCCCGGTCCGGGAAGATCCCACATGCTGCGGAGCGGCTGGGCCTGTGAGCCATGCCGCTGAGCCTGCACGTCCGGAGCCTGTGCTCCGCAACGAGAGAGGCCGTAACAGTGAGAGGCCCGTGTACCGCAAAAAAAAAAAAAAAAAGCAAATTTTAATAAATGAAATCAATCTAAGAGATCTCTGGGATAACATTAAGTGCACCAGTATTTTCATTAAAGCGGTTATCAAAGGAGAAGACAGAGGGAAGGGGATCAAAACTCATTTATAATCACTTCAAAAAGAATAAAATACCTAGGAATAAACCTACCTAAGGAGGCAGAAGAACTGTACTCTGAAAACTATAAGACACTGATGAAAGAAATTGAAGATGACACAAACAGATGGAAAGATATATCCTGTTCCTGGATTGGAAGAATTAATATTGTTAAAATGACCATGCTACCCAAGGCAACCTACAGATTCAATGCAATCTCTATTAAAATATCAATGGTATTTTTCACAGAACTAGAACAAATACTTAAGAAAGTTGTATGGAAACACAAAGGACTCCAAATAACCAAAACAATCTTGAGAAAGAAGAGCACAGCTAGAGGAATCACTCTCCCTGACTTCAGACTAGACTACAAAGCTACAGTAATCAAAATAGCACAGTACTGGCACAAAACCATACACATAGATCAATAGAACAGAATAGAAAGCAGAAATAAACCCACGCATTTATGGTCAATTAATCTACAACAGAGGAAGCAAGAATATGCAACAGAGAAAAGACAGTCTCTTCAACAAGTGGTGCTGGGAAAACTGGACAGCTACATAAAACAATGAGATTAGAACATTTCTTGACACCATATACAAGAATAAACTCAAAATGGTTAAAGGACCTAAATGTAAGACCTAAAACCATAAAATTCCTAAAAAAGAACATAGGCAGAACACTCTTTGACATAAATCATAGCAATATTTTATTGGATCAGTCTCCTAAGGCAAAAGAAATAAAAGCAAAAGTGACCAAATGGGACCTAATTAAACTTAAATGCTTTTGCACAGCAAAGGAAGCCTCCAACAAAACAAAAAGACAACCTATGGAATAGGAGAAAGTGTTTGCAAATGACACAACCAACAAGGGCTTAATATACAAAATACACAAACAGCTCATCCAATTCAATATTAAAAAAAACCAAACAACCCAATCAAAAAAATGGTCAGAAGACCTGAATAGACATTTTTCCAAAGAAGTCATACAGATGGCTAACAGGCAAATGAAAAGTTGCTCAACATCACTAATCAGCAAGGAAATGCAAATCAAAACCACAATGAGATATCATCTCACACCTGTGAGAATAGCTTTAAATAACAAATGTTGGAAGGGATGTAGAGATAAGGGAACTCTCGTACACTAATGGTGAGAATGTAAATTGGTGCAGTTGCTATGGAAAACAGGATGGATGTTCCTCAAAAAATTAAACATAGGATTACCATGACCCAGCAAATCCACCCCTGGGTATATATCCGGAAACATGGAAACACTTATTTGAAAAAACATGCACACCAATGTTCAAAACAGCATTATTTATAATAGCCAAAATATAGGAGCAACCCAAGTGGCCATCAACAGACAAATGGATTAAAAAAGACATATATACATTATATAAGTATATATAATGGAATATTACTCAGCCATAAAAAAGAATGAAATTCTGCCATTTGCAGCAACATGGATGGACCTAGAGAACAGCATGCATAGTAAAATAAGTCAGACAGAGAAAGACAAATACTGTATTCACACCTACTTGTGGAATATAAAAAATAAAACAAATGAATGTATATAGCAAAACAGAACAGACCCACAGATATAGAAAACAAAGTAGTAGTTACCAGTGGGGAGAGGGAAGGGGGAAGGAGCAAGATAGGGGTATGGGATTAAGAGATACAAACTACTTTGTATAAAATACATAAGCAACAAGGATATATTGCACAGCACAGGGGATAATAGCCATTATTTTGTAATAACTTTTAACAGAGTAAAATCTATAAAAATACTGAATCACTATGCTGTACACCTGAAACTAATAATATTGTAAATCAACTATACTTCAATAAAAAAGAAAAAGAAGACAAATTAAGAAGGAAACTGAAATTCGGTAAACGAAGAACAGCATTATCAGACTGCATGATTTTTAAGCGTGATTACAGATATTATCTCATCTCATTTAAATATCACAACAACCCCGTGAGGTAATTACGTTCTTCATTATGCATAAGAGATGAGGAACTGAAGCTGACAGCAGGGAGCCCAAGGCGGCACGTCTGAACGACTGTATTGTCCTGTGACAAGTACTGTAATTCCTGTACATGCTTGTTTCTATATGTCTCCCTTCTCCTGATGGCCTCCTCTCCAGTAATACACAGAGACCCCTCATCACTTCGCTTTCTGGCTGCCTCTATCCTTGCCAAAATTGCTGAGGCAAGTTTAGCCTCTCCTTAAAAAAACACAGAAGCCAAAACCCACGAGATGCTTGTTCCAAAGAAATACAGATTCATTCACCTGGTGATCGCTGTTCACATAAAATAGAGACAGCCACTCGCAACCACCCCACTTTCGGCCGCCTCCCTTTTTTTCTTCCCAAACATCAAAGTCCACCCAGAGCTGCATCACTGCCATCCCCCTCCCACCCTTAGTACCCCCAAACCCTTTTTACTACCGTGTCCTTCCTCCGGTCACTCTGTATTTCAGATGAAACGGGCCCAACCAGGAATAAAAAAAAAAAAAGACTGTTTTGGGTAGGGCAAGCTGTGCCGTCCTCAAGGAAATGCTTTTCAGTCCCTCCTTCCCACTGTGGGGCGTGGCTGCCAGCAAAGGATGGAGTTTGGGCGGGGTCCCCACAAAGGAAAGTCTGCGGGCACTGAGGTTTCCGGGACTCACCACACATGAACCAGCAGGAAACCTCTGCCGAAACTGTAAAAGCTGGACTTGTCGCTGATCAACTTATTCAATTCCTTCACTAGCGATTGAAAGACCAGTATAAAGGAGACGCCTGTCCAGGTGAAATTATAGTCATGATAAAGCGCAACAGCGCCACCTCCTGTGCGACCCAATAACAGCTGCCTTCATTGGTGCTCAGAATGGTCAGGATTTGACTTTAGCTCCAGGGACAATCGCAGCCCCAAGTCTTTACTGGGTGCACCAGATTATATTGACCACTGCTATGACATGAGGCAATAGATATGGGACAAGTGAAAATAAAGATCCCAGGAGTAGGTAATCAATCATTCACAAATGCTTTTTACATAATCTGTGTGCTCGGTTCTCCTCTGGGGATATAGTGATGAACAACTAGTTAGGTTACTGGCCCATGTGGAATTTATGTTAACTTTTTAAAAAACTTATTTATCTATCTATCTATCTATTTATTTATGGCTGCGTTGGGTCTTTGTTGCTGCGCCTGGGCTTTCTCTAGTTGCAGCGAGCGGGGGCTGTTCTTCGTTTCCGTGCGCGAGCTTCTCATTGTAGTGGCCTCTCTTGCTGCGGAGCACGGGCTCTAGGCACACGGGCTCCAGTACTATTTGTGGAATGCGGGCTCAGTAGTTGTGGCCCATGGGCTTAGTTGCTCTGCGGCATGAGGGATCTTTCCAGGTCTCGAACCCGTGTCCCCTGCATTGGCAGGCGGATTCTTAACCATTGCGCCACCAGGGAAGTCCCCCCACATGGATTTTACAATCATAGGAGACACTGAAGAAAATACACAGCTGGGAGAATTCCAAATTAGATACTAACACCTAATACACGTTCTATTCAAGAAATATAGGTCATAGATTGAATAGATGACCAGTTTGCTCAGCATTGTTAACAAACTAAGCAGAAATTGGGCATCATTAGAACAGAAAGAATTTGGGTGCAATGTGACGTGACATATTTAGAGACTGAGGTACTTCAGTTCTCTAGTCTTTGCTATTGACAGTTTCATTTCCTTCAGATCTCTTTTAAAATAGGATGAACTGTACTGAATGCCACTGATAAGAATGGTTGATGGTTAATTCTGTTATGGGAATTTTACCTCAATTTTAAAAAAAGAATGCATGAAGTCGCATCACTCAAACTTTCTTCCCATCCTTTATGTCATAATTGATGAATAAAAGACACATGAACTCATCTGAGCTTTATATTATGTAATCTCCTACTCCACTTCCCCAAGAACCCTGATCTCCTTGAAGGCAGAGACCATGGCTTACTCATTTTTGTAATTCCTGCAGCATCCAACATACTGCTAGATACCCATTCTGATACACAGAATTGTGTTTAAAAATCTAGTTTTTGTAAAGGACCCACTACGGTCACCGAAGTAATAACCTCTAGGACCTAGAAATTTTAAAAAATATATACAGATAGAACAAAGGGGGATTCAAAAGTTTATTCTCCAATTTTAATAAACAATTCAAATAAATTATGAATTTTTAAAATTTCTGAGATAGGGAAAACTCTGGAAATAACTGCACAGACACAGAAACACCTACATGCCTGCTAGATAGAGAATCTTAAACAGAAGATGTAAACAGGAGGCATATATGTATCACTGGTCCCACACATATATGCGTGAATAAGGTGTCTAGATATCCCTTATTTCTCTTTTCTCTCCAAGTGTTCATTCCCTTATAATTTCAATTATTACCTCTGTCCCTCCTACTCATTTTCAGCAATGCTTCAGTCCATCCTTCCCTGCCAGATGGCTATTTCTGCCTCGCCATTCGTTCAATCAGCATTTATTGAATGCCCATTTTCCGCTCTGCCAATGTTAAGTGCTGAACAGCAAGAGGTCACTCTGAAATATATACTGGGGACCTCTTCATTCTGCAGTTTAGTCCATACACACCTCTACCAGATCCTCTAAATTCCTACAACAACACTCATTCCTGTGTTATTTAGTGTATTCTGTTGGGTTCTACAAATGTGAGGAGGAACTCCAGCTTGAAGACTGGTGGGGTGGACCCTCCTGAAATCTGTTTACGTGAGGCATGGAGAAAGCCCTAGAAAATTGTTAATTATAAGGAAAGTGTCGGAGCGAGAAGGCGTTGCCCAATGACAAGAATAGAATGATGTTCAACGTTGTGTCTGTCTCTTAAAGTCCTTCGGCCTAGACCTTATAACATAACTGAGCCTCAGGAAAGGCGACCGTAAGTACAACTGGGAGAGTTATTTCACAAAACAGAAAAACAAAACAAAGCCAAAAAACTATGATAGGGCTTCCCTGGTGGCAAAGTGGTTGAGAGTCCGCCTGCCGATGCAGGGGTCACGGGTCCGTGCCCCGGTCCGGGAAGATCCCACTCGCCGCGGAGTGCCTGGGCCCGTGAGCCATGGCCGCTGAGCCTGTGCGTCCGGAGCCTGTGCTCCGCAACGGGAGAGGCCGCAGCAGTGAGAGGCCCGTGTACTGAAAAAAACAAAAAAAACAAACAAAAATAAAACAAAACTGTGATAGATTGGGTAGCATTGCTTTGGAACTGTTTCAAAGGAAGTTAACACAAAAGCCAGGCAAATGGATTCTTCCAACTTAATCTGAAAACAATCCAACTTCACCATAGGAGGGCAGCAGGGGACCATACACAGCTTCACAAACCCCGAGGCTTACAAAGAAGGTTTGCATGGCACATGGAAACGGAACAATGATGCAAGCTGTAAACAGAGTCAGCAATAGACTCGCTGCAGCAATGCCCCCCACCTAAATGGGGCGTCTCAGGAATTGAAAGAACAGTAGATACTGCCAACTAAAATTTGTCACTCGCCGTCAGGTTCTACAAGGCTGAAGTCACTAGCCACAGCAATCCCTGACCTTCAACACACCTTAAAAGGGGTTCAGGGTGGAGATCAGGAATGAGGCACTCTGTGCTCTGGGAAAAACTGGCAGAACAGGCCTTCAGATAGTTAGATATTTTCAGGAGGAGAGTTTATGAGCCCAATTTCTTGCATCTTCTGACATGTGGAAGAGCACTCAAATCACTCACGGAGGCATCTGTTCCTTGTGACCAGCAGTAACCCTCTGCCAAAACGTGAGCTTGACTGCACGTGCCCCCTTCACTAATATCTTCTATATACCGACATTTCCCCCTACCTCTTCAGAGCAGTGAGGACCATAGCCCAGGAGACATCTTCTCATTTGCCCATCTACTGGCTGGATGACAGCAGGACAAGCTGAAACCATGTATTCAAGACAACAGACCCACAGCATGGAAAGAGATTTTATTCCTAAGAAGCCACTGGGAGGAAAAGTGCCCATGGGAACCACTCAACCAAAAGCGTCCATAAGAAAAAAGTGTATTATAGTAAGCCACTGAAATTTACGATGGTTTGTTACAGCAGCTAGAATTAATTACCCTGAGAAATGCAGGCATACCACTTTTTCAGAGCCACTGTTCTCCACATAAATAAAAGGGAAATAAAAAGTCTTGTAGTAAAGGTAAAAGATAATCTATATAGTGCTCGGTACATAGGATACATTAGTGAGATATATGTAAATTGTGAGGAAAATACGAAGGTTTGCTTATGTTTTTATCTTGAAGTATATGAAAGTAAGCTTTCTCACTAAAATTCACTGTATTTTTATATAAAAGAGTGACAATGGAATACTCACTGAATCTGCATGTCAGAGGGTCACGTGTCACATATGCAGGATGAGGTATCCTGAGAAAAGAATTGCAATTATATGAAAAAAGGGGGTGATAACTTACATTTGTTTATACATGTTTAACATAATGCAATCTATAATGATATCAATGTGGTTTATTTTGTAAAATCAAAACTATTAAGTAGTATAATCCTGGAAATACCTTGAAATGAGAAGTAATAATTTAAATTGTCCTATATAGATGCATCTGTATACTTAAGAGAATTGTCACACTTAAAATATCCACTTTTCTTTTATATGAAGGTAGGTCTCCTAAATTTGCTATTTTTCCTGTGTTCAGTGACTGACAGGAATATGCTAGCAGATAGTTGTAGAAAGATGAACACCTTCAAGGTAAAAGTGATATTTTCACAATGTGTAAAAATTGAACATTTTTGAAAAGAATCCTTGCTATGGGGGTTGAAAATAGGTTTTTGGAGATATTATTCATTATCATGTATTTTTTTGTTGCTGAAATGATATATTTTTCACCTCTGAATTCTCTCATATTTACATATTTCTAAAACTTTTTAAAATTTCTAACCTCTAAAAATTGTATAAATGAATAGTTTCCACTTTGAAAGCAATTATTATATAACAATTTCTAACTAGTTTACATAACTGTTTTGATACCAGATAGATGAAAATTTTCTATGCAAATTCCAACAAAACATTTAAATAGCTGGTAGATGGAATTGAAATATATCATGATAGAAGCAAAATGCTTTTCTTCCATTTGGACCCATACATTTTTTTCAGCTATTACAGCCACTGAAATCGACTATCAGATCAAAGTGAACATATAAAACATATTTTCAAATCACATATCACAAAATATTAAGCCAATACTTTTACAAATACTAAAACAATTTAAATCACTTTACTAGTTATTATTAAAATATCATAGTAAGAAGTTTATTACATTAATAAACATTTTCTGCATGCTATCTTGTCTTTCATTTTTAATTTCTTTTTTATGTTTTATAACAGGTACTATAAGTACATACAAATACATACAGAGTTTTTGTATTAAAAAATGCATGCATTCGGATGCACATTGACTTTATTTATTTTTAATTGAAGTTCAGTTGATTTACAATGTGTTAGTTTTAGATGTACTGTAAAGTGACTTGCATACTCATTTTTAAAAATTGACTTAAATCCATTTTTTAAATTGGACTGAATGACTAAAAGAATAGAGACAACTATTCTCAATGGTACCTATAGTATCTGAAATTTAAATAACTTCATTTGAAACCACTAGCATAGTA
Source organism: Lagenorhynchus albirostris (assembly GCF_949774975.1). Lineage (NCBI taxonomy): Eukaryota > Metazoa > Chordata > Mammalia > Artiodactyla > Delphinidae > Lagenorhynchus > Lagenorhynchus albirostris. The sequence goes on along the minus strand of NC_083105.1, from coordinate 95,903,698 downwards.
TCATGAGAAAAACTGTACAACTGAGTCTTTTCTTATTTCTTTATTAACATCAGGAAATTTATCCCTGAGGGTTGTGGCAGGGAAAAAAACAAACAAACCTCTGACCACTCTAAGTTATAAGTACACAAACTGGGACATTGTGATGAATAAGACTGGAAAGGGAATCCAGATTGCAAGCATTGGAAAACTCTTCCCGTGGTTCATCTGCAACCTCCCAACTATGGTCATATTTGTAAAGGATGCGACACCAGCAGTAACTGAACCTTAAAATGAATGTCTTAAAAGAAGGAAGAGGAGCGGAAGGACTAAGCAAAGGAAAAGTGGAGGAAAAAAGAAAAGTTCAGAGTCCATCAAGAAAATGACTTCAGTAGTTCTTAACCATTACTAGTACATTTTAACTACAGCAACTTTAGAGTTATCTCAAACTATACTTGTCAAAAATGGTCTCATATCACAGTTTAAACACACTTCTTTTTTTCCTTTTTTTAAAAATGAATTTATTTATTTTATTTATTTATTTATTTTTGGCTGTGTTGGGTCTTCGTTGCTGAGCGTGGGCTCCCTCTAGTTGTGGCGAGCGGGGGCTACCCTTCGTTGCGGTGCGCGGGCTTCTCACTGTGGTGTCTTCTCTTGTTGCAGAGAATGGGCTCTATGTGCGTGGGCACGTGGGCTCGGTGGCATGTGGGCTCAGTAGTTGTGGTGCACAGGCTTAGTTGCTCCGGGGCATGTGGGATCTTCCCAGACCAGGGCTCGAACCCGTGTCCCCTGCACTGGCAGGCAGAATTTTTAACCACTGCACCACCAGGGAAGTTCCTAAACACACTTCTAAACTGACACTACGTGAGCAAATTGTCCAATCCTCATTCAGCTTCTCCGTTGCCTGTTCCTATGTGTTGCCACATGCTTGGAACACTCTACATTGGCTGTTACCTCTGCTATCATTTCCCCTACAGTTATGTGCAGAGACAGATTATGGATATCAGCCAGTGAAATACAGTTCTTTGGTGCCATCCCTAGAAGTGATCTTGACAGAGGCACTTACAAAAGGATAATGGCATACTAAAGTTGAGAGAGAGCTGGGGAAAATTCTGCAATTACTTCACCCTGACCCCCAGTTGAAAACCACTGATCCACACAACGTTTTTCTTTTCAGCCAGACATGAAAACCCCGCTGCTGAGTGAGTGGCTTGAGATTAAAGATGATGAAAACTTTGGATCTGAACCCAGATCTTCTGATTCCCAGACTCTTCCTGTCTCCTCCATTTCCGTGGGTTTGAGCCTCCTACTGAATCTGTGTGACCTGGATCCACAACTTTGTCATTTCCTAAATGGCAACAAAAGCTACTAGCCAGGATTGGTGTGAAGGTTTAAAACAATGCTGAGAACATTGGCACTTAATGTATTTTTCATTTACGCAAGAAACCTTAAAGATTAAAAAGTCCCTAAGTTAATAATACCGTATTTCTTTACTTTTTTTCCATACAATTTTTATCATCTTTAATTTGCCTGACCCAGTTTCTTAAATTTTTGAAGGAGTTAAGATAGGTTTAGCTTAGGTCTACATGAGTTCACAAGACAAGTTTCAAAGTGGGGAAGGTGCTAAGATCTTGCCCCTTCTTCACTCAGTCTGGCTGAAACCACATCTTTTTTTTTTGAATTTCTGAATTTTATTTTATTTTTTTATACAACAGGTTCTTATTAGTTATCTATTTTATACATATTAGTGTATATATGTCAATCCCAATCTCCCAATTTGAAACCATATCTTTGGATAAACTCAGTCTTGATTACTGTAGATTTGTAGTATAGTCTGAAGTCAGGGAGCCTGATTCCTCCAGCTCCGTTTTTCTTTCTCAAGATTGCTTTGGCTATTCGGGGTCTTTTGTGTTTCCATACAAATTGTGAAGTTTTATGTTCTAGTTCTGTGAAAAATGCCAGTGGTAGTTTGATAGGGATTGCATTGAATCTGTAGATTGCTTTGGGTAGTAGAGTCATTTTCACAATGTTGATTCTTCCAATCCAAGAACATGGTATATCTCTCCATCTATTTGTATCGTCTTTAATTTCTTTCATCAGTGTCTTATAATTTTCTGCATACAGGTCTTTTGTCTCCTTAGGTAGGTTTATTCCTAGATATTTTATTATTTTTGTTGCAATGGTAAATGGGAGTGTTTTCTTGATTTCACTTTCAGATTTTTCATCATTCGTGTATAGGAATGCCAGAGATTTCTGTGCATTAATTTTGTATCCTGCTACTTTACCAAATTCATTGATTAGCTCTAGTAGTTTTCTGGTAGCATCTTTAGGATTCTCTATGTATAGTATCATGTCATCTGCAAACGGTGACAGCTTTACTTCTTTTCCGATTTGGATTCCTTTTATTTCCTTTTCTTCTCTGATTGCTGTGGCTAAAACTTCCAAAACTATGTTGAATAAGAGTGGTGAGAGTGGGCAACCTTGTCTTGTTCCTGATCTTAGTGGAAATGCTTTCAGTTTTTCACCATTGAGAATGATGTTGGCTGTGGGTTTGTCATATATGGCCTTTATTATGTTGAGGAAAGTCCCCTCTATGCCTACTTTCTAGAGGGTTTTTTATCATAAATGGGTGTTGAATTTTGTCGAAAGCTTTCTCTGCATCTACTGAGATGATCATATGGTTTTTCCCCTTCAGTTTGTTAATATGGAGTATCACGTTGATTGATTTGCGTATATTGAAGAAACCTCGCATTCCTGGAATAAACCCCACTTGATCATGGTGTATGATCCGTTTAATGTGCTGTTGGATTCTGTTTGCTAGTATTTTGTTGAGGATTTTTGCATCTATGTTCATCAGTGATATTGGCCTATAGTTTTCTTTCTTTGTGACATCCTTGTCTGTTTTTGGTATCAGGGTGATGGTGGCCTCATAGAAGGAGTTTGGGAGTGTTCCTCCCTTTGCTATATTTTGGAAGAGTTTGAGAAGGATAGGTGTTAGCTCTTCTCTAAATGTTTGATAGAATTCGCCTGTGAAGCCATCTGGTCCTGGGCTTTTGTTTGTTGGAAGATTTTTAATTACAGTTTCAATTTCAGTGCTTGTGATTGGTCTGTTCATATTTTCTATTTCTTCCTGATTCAGACTTGGCATGTTGTGCATTTCTAAGAATTTGTCCATTTCTTCCAGGTTGTCCATTTTATTGGCATAGAGTTGCTTGTAGTAATCTCTCATGATCTTTTGTATTTCTGCAGTGTCACTTGTTACTTCTCCTTTTTCATTTGTAATTCTATTGATTTGAGTTTTCTCCCTTTTTATCTTGATGAGTCTGGCTAATGGTTTATCAATTTTGTTTATCTTCTCAAAGAACCACCTTTTAGTTTTATTGATCTTTGCTGTCGTTTCCTTCATTTCTTTTTCATTTATTTCTGATCTGATTTTTATGATTTCTTTCCTTCTGCTAACTTTGGGGGTTTTTTTGTTCTTCTTCCTCTAATTGCTTTAGGTGCAAGGTTAGGTTGTTTATTTGAGATGTTTCCTGTTTCTTAAGGTAGGATTGTATTGCTATAAACTTCCCTCTTAGAACTGCTTTTGCTGCATCCCATAGGTTTTGGGTCGTCGTGTCTCCATTGTCATTTGTTTCTAGGTATTTTTTAATTTCCTCTTTGATTTCTTCAGTGATCACTTCGTTATTAAGTAGTGTATTGTTTAGCCTCCATGTGTTGGTACTTTTTACAGATCTTTTCCTGTAATTGATATCTAGTCTCATGGCGTTGTGGTCAGAAAGGATACTTGATACAACTTCGATTTTCTTAAATTTACCAAGGCTTGATTTGTGACCCAAGATATGATCTATCCTGGAGAATGTTCCATGAGCACTTGAGAAAAATGTACATTCTGTTGTTTTTGGATGGAATTTCCTATAAACATCAATTAAGTCCATCTTTTTTTAATGTATCATTTAAAACTTGTGTTTCCTTATTTATTTTCATTTTGGATGATCTGTCCATTGGTGAAAGTGGGGTGTTAAAGTCCCCTACTATGAATGTGTTACTGTCGATTTCCCCTTTAATGGCTGTTAGTATTTGCCTTATGTGTTGAGGTGCTCCTATGTTGGGTGCATAAATATTTACAATTGTTATATCTTCTTCTTGGATTGATCCCTTGATCATTATGTAGTGTCCTTCTTTGTCTCTTCTAATAGTCTTTATTTTAAAGTCTATTTTGTCTGATATGAGAATTGCTACTCCAGCTTTCTTTTGGTTTCCATTTGCATGAAATATCTTTTTCCATCCCCTTACTTTCAGTCTGTATGTGTCTCTAGGTCTGAAGTGGGTCTATGGTAGACAGCAACTATATGGGTCTTGTTTTTGTATCCATTCAGCCAATCTGTGTCTTTTGGTGGGAACATTTAGTCCATTTACATTTAAAGTAATTATTGATATGTATGTTCCTATTCCCATTTTCTTAATTGTTTTGGGTTCGTTATTGTAGGTCTTTTCCTTCTCTTGTGTTTCTTGCCTAGAGAAGTTCCTTTAGCAGTTGTTGTAGAGCTGGTTTGGTGGTGCTGAACTCTCTCAGCTTCTGCTTGTCTGTAAAGATTTTAATTTCTCCATCAAATCTGAATGAGATCCTTGCTGGGTAGAGTAATCTTGGTTGCAGGTTTTTCTCCTTCATCACTTTAAATATGTCCTGCCACTCCCTTCTGGCTTGCAGAGTTTCTGCTGAAAGATCAGCTGTTAACCTTATGGGGATTTCCTTGTGTGTTATTTGTTGTTTTTCCCTTGCTGCTTTTAATATGTTTTCTTTGTATTTAATTTTTGACAGTGTGATTAATATGTGTGTTGGCATATTTCTCCTTGGATTTATCCTGTATGGGACTCTCTGTGCTTCCTGGACTTGATTAACTATTTCCTTTCCCATATGAGGGAAGTTTTCAACTATAATCTCTTCAAATATTTTCTCAGTCCCTTTCTTTTTCTCTTCTTCTCCTGGAACCCCTATAATTGGAATGTTGGTGTGTTTAATGTTGTCCCAGAGGTCTCTGAGACTGTCGTCAGTTCTTTTCATTCTTTTTTCTTTATTCTGCTCTGCAGTAGTTATTTCCACTATTTTATCTTCCAGGTCACTTATCCGTTCTTCTGCCTCAGTTATTCTGCTATTGATCCCATCTAGAGTATTATTCATTTCATTTATTGTGCTGTTCATCATTGTTTGGTTCATCTTTAGTTCTTCTAGGTCCTTGTTAAATGTTTTCTGCATTTTGTCTATTCTATTTCCAAGATTTTGGATCATCTTTACTATCATTATCCTGAATTCTTTTTCAGGTAGACTGCCTATTTCCTCTTCATTTGTTAGGTCTGGTGGGTTTTTATCTTGCTCCTTCATCTGCTGTTTTTCTGTCTTCTCATTTTGCTTATCTTACTGTGTTTGGGGTCTCCTTTTTGCAGGCTGCAGGTTTGTAGTTCCCGTTGTTTTTGGTGTCTGTCCCCAGTGGCTAAGGTTGGTTCAGTGGGTTGTGTAGGCTTCCTGGTGGAGGGGACTAGTGCCTGTGTTCTCGTGGATGAGGGTGGATCTTGTCTTTCTGGTGGGCAGGTCCACGTCTGGTGGTGTGTTTTGGGGTGTCTGTGGACTTATTATGATTTTAGGCAGCCTCTCTGCTAATGGGTGGGGTTGTGTTCCTGTCTTGCTAGTTGCTTGGCATAGGATGTTCAGCACTGTAGCTTGCTGGTCGTTGAGTGAAGCTGTGTGAAAGTGTTGAGATGGAGATCTCTGGGAGATTTTCGCCGCTTGATATTATGTGGAGCTGGGAGGTCTTTTGTGGACCAGTGTCCTGAAGTTGGCTCTCCCACCTCAGAGGCACAGCACTGACGCCTGGTTGCAGTACCAAGAGCCTTTCATCCACACGGCTCAGAATAAAAGGGAGAAGAAGTAGAAAGAAAGAATTAGTAGAAGTAGAAAGAAAGAAAGAAAGAAAGAAAGGAGGGAGGGAAGGAGGGAGGGAGAGAGGGAGGAAGGAAGGAAGGAAGAAGGAAAGGAAGGAAAAAAGAAAGAAAGAAGATAAAGTAAAATAAAATAAAGTAAGATAAAATATAATAAAGTTATTAAAATAAGAAAATAATTATTAAGGGAAAATAAAAATGGATGGATAGAGCCCTAGGACAAATGGTGGAAGCAAAGCTATACACACAAAATCTCACATAGAAGCATACACATACACACTCACAGAAAGAGGAAAAGGGGAAAAAATCATAAGTCTTGCTCTCAAAGTCCACCTCCTCAATTTGTGATGATTCGTTGTCTAAAGGAGGGAAGGAAGGAATGAAAGAACAAAGATAAAGTAAATAAAATAAAGTTATTAAAATAAAAAGTAATTATTAAGGAAAAAAACAACGGACGGATAGAACCCTCGGACAAATGGTGGAAGCAAAGCTATACAGACAGAATCTCACACAGAAGCATACACATACACACTGAGAAAAAAAGGAAAAGGGGGGAAAATCATAAATCTTGCTCTCAAAGTCCACCTCCTTAATTTCGGATGATTCGTTATCTATTCAGGTATTCCACAGATGCAGGTACATCAAGTTGATTGTGGAGCTTTAATCTGCTGCCTCTGAGGCTGCTGGGAGAGATTTCCCTTTTTCTTCTTTGTTCTCACAGCTCCCAGAGGCTCTGCTTTGGATTTGGCCCCGCCTCTGTGTGTAGGTCGCTGGAGGGCGTCTGTTCTTCACTCAGAGAGGATGGGGTTAAAGGAGCCGCTGATTCGGGGGCTCTGGCTCACTCAGGCCAGGGGGAGGGAGGGGCACAGAGTGCGCGGTGAACCTGTGGCAGCCGAGGCCTGCGTGACGTTGCACCAGCTTGAGGCGCACCGTGCATTCTCCCGGGGAGGTTGTCCCTGGATCCCGGGACCCTGGCAGTGGCGGGCTGCACAGGCTCCCCGGAAGGGGGCTGTGGATAGTGACCTGTGCTCGCACACAGGCTTCTTGGTGGCGGCAGCAGCAGCCTTAGCATCTCATGCCCATCTCTGGGGTCCACGCTTTTGGCCGCGGCCCACGCTCGTCTCTGGAGCTCCTTTAAGCAGCGCTCTTAATCGCCTCTCCTTGCGCACCAGGAAACAAAGAGGGAAGAAAAAGTCTCTTGCCTCTTCGGCAGGTCCAGACTTTTCCCCGGACTCCCTCCCAGCCAGACGTAGCGCACTAACCCCGCAGGCTGTGTTCACGCTGCCAACCCCAGTCCTCTCCCGGCGCTCCGACCAAAGCCTAAGCCTCAGCTCCCAGCCCCACCCGCCCCGGCGGGTGAGCAGACAAGCCTCTCGGGCTGGTGAGTGCCGGTCGGCACCGATCCTCTGTGCGGGAATCTCTCTGCTTTGCCCCCCACACCCCCGCTACTGTGCTCTCCCCCGCTACTGTGCTCTCCTCCGCAGCACTGAAGCTTTCTCCCTCCGCCACCCACAGTCTCCGCCCATGTAGGGGCCTCCTAGTGTGTGGAAACCTTTCCTCCTTCACTGCTCCCTCCTACTGGTACAAGTCCAGTCCCTATCCTTTTGTCTGTTTATTCTTTTTTCTTTTGCCCTACCCAGGTACGTGGGGGGTTTCTTGCCTTTTGGGAGGTCTGAGGTCTTCTGCCAGCCTTCAGTAGGTGTTCTGTAGGAGTTGTTCCACGTGTAGATGTATTTCCGGTGTATCTGTGGGGAGGAAGGTGATGTCCGCGTCTTACTCTTCCGCCATCTTCCCAGAAGCTCTCAACAAATTTTAAGGAAGTAAAATTATTCAGCACGTTCTCTGACAACAAGGGAATAAAATTAGAAATTAACATCAGAAAGAGAACAGAAAAATCAGTAAACACTTGGAAATTAAGCACCACACTTCTAAATGGGTGAATGAGAAAGTCTCAAGAGAAATTTAAAAATACATTAAACTGTATGAAAATGTAAATACAACATTTTAAATTTGTGGGACACAAGTAAAGTAGTGCTGAGAGGGACATTTATAGCATTAAAATGCTTATCTTAAAATAGGAGAAAAGTCTCAAGTCAATAATCTAAGCTCCCATCTTAAAAAAAGCAGAAACTGAAGAGCAAAATAAACCCAAAGGAAATAACAACATGCAGAAATCAATGAAATAAAAACAGAAGTCCTAGCCAACCAGCAGAATGAGGCAAGGAGAGGAAATAAAAGGCACACAGACTGGAAAAAAAGGATAAAACTGTCCCTATATTCAGATAATATGATAAAAATCCTGTTTTGTAACTACGGAAAATCCCAATTTACCAAAAAAAAAAAAAATTCCTAGAACTGATAAATGAATTCAGTGAATTTATAGAATACATGGTCAACATATAAAAATCTATTGTATTTCTATATTTTAAGATTTACAGTAATCAAGACAATGTGTTGTTGGCAGAGGGACAGACAAGCTAGACCAATGGAACAGAATAGAGACCCCATAAATAAACCCACATGAGCAGGGCCAACTGGATTTTGGCAAAGGCATAAGCAGTGCAGCCAAGGAACAATAGTCTTTTCAAGAAATGGTGCTGGGATAATTGGATATTCGTCGGCAAAAAAATGAACCTCAACCTATACCTCACATCCTATACAAAAGTTATCTCAGAGGAAAACATAGAAGAAAATCTTCAAGACCTAGGCTAGGTGAAAAGTTCTTAGACATGACACCAAAAGCACAATTCATAGAGGAAAAATAATAAATTGGACTTTATCGAAATCAAAACCTTTTGCTCTAACAAAAGACACCATTAAGAGGGTGAAAAGACAAGCCACTAACTGGAAGAAAAATATTTACAAACCACATATTTGACAAAGGACTCATATCTAAATTATAAAACATAAAGAACTGTTTTCTTTCTTTAATAAATTTTCCCACCAAGGGAGAAAAATAGACTTTATTTACAAGTAATAACATTTAGAAAAGATCCACCCCTGGCCCTTAAAAATCTTCCCAGCACTTCAAATTCAGGGTGTTCCCACAAGATCAATGCCCAGTCCCAGACTTCAAGAGCAAGGGCCCTGTTTGGCCCAGCCACCAGGACAAAGAAGCAGGGACCAGGGTCTCCAACGGTCCCTTCTAGATCCTGAGGCTGAAAAGATTGGCTGAGCCAAAGGACTCAGCCACTACATAGCCAGCTTAAAAAAAAAAAAAAATTGTAAAAGACATGAAAAGACGTTTCACCAGAGAATATACACACAACAGATGAGCACATGAAAATATATTCAACATTATTAGCCACTAGGGAAATGCAAATTAAAATCACAATAAATATCACCACACACATTATTTACAGAAGAGCTAAATTTTAAAAAGTGACAATACCAAATGCAGATAAAAACTCTCATACATGGCTGCTATGAATGTAAAATGATACAGCCACTGTATTAGATTGGTAGGGCTGCCACAAAAACACACCACAGACTGGATGGTTTAAACAATTTATTTTCTCAGAGTACTGGAGCTGGAAGTCCAAGATCAAGGTGCTGGCTGGTTTGGTTTCTCCTGAGGCATCTCGGCTTGCAGATAGCTGCCCTATTGCCTGCCCCTTCACATGGTCATCCTTCAGCACATGCGAGCCCCTGGTGTCTCTTCCTGGTCTTATAAGGGCACCAATCCTATGGAATTGAGCCCCACCCTAATGGCCTCATTAACCTATCTCCAGATATGGTTATATTCTGAGGCACTGGGAGTTAGGGCTTCAACGTAAGAATATGGAACACAATTCAGCCCCTAACAACCATTCTAGCAAATAGTTTAGGAACTCCTTAAATAAAATACACACACACGCATGCAATTCCCCATGTTTTTATTGCTCGGTAAATTCTGTTCCCAGTGGTACCATGTCAATGTAGCAGGTATAGGAGTCACTCAGAACTCCACAGGTGAAACACTCCATGAATTAAACAGTGAGAAGATCAGTGCATGAAAGGATGATACTATGGCAGTAACAAAGTAGCAATTTCTCATTTCTCACATGCTTCCACTCTATACCCTTCTTAACGGAATACTGCCCAAACTACAGGGGCTGGGGGAAATATTACATTATCAGCGTGGTTTCCATTCCATTACAGCTTCCCATCCCCATTCTGAGTATCTGGGTGGCTCTGGAACTAGTTTATCAGTTAAAATGAAATGTTTTCACCCTGAGAAAGTCACAAAGCTGATGAAGTCTTTACCACTGCCACTGACAAGATCACCTAATTTTCAGAGATTTCTATCAGCACCTGCTTCCCTTCTAGAGTTTTCCTATTAAACCAGACATTCATGCCATAATATATACAATTATTCCTCTAAAGTCAAGAGACTTTTTTCCTCTTTTCAGCTGAAACCAAGTACGAGCTCTTGGATTTAATGTGTCAGTTCTAAGATTCAAAGAACTTTATTACTTCAAAATCTCGAAGTGTTAGTCTTTGTAACACATTTCTTCAATCCACTAAGGGCAAAAGTACTTTCGAAAATTGCCTCTGTGCAATAAACGCAGGAATCCCGATAATGCTGATTGCAACTGATATATTTGTGACGTGAAGACACCCAGCATCACTTGGCACATAGCAGGCCCTATCATTTTGAGTTGCATAGGGCTACTTTCCCAATAGGTGCTGTTGCAAATATGCAAAACTCCAGAGCTTCAAATGAATACCGATCACAGCTAATGTGTAATCACGGTATGACAGGCTCTAGTTAATCTCTATAGCTGTGCTGCCACCCAGGGACTGTGTGTCTCTTGGTAAAGTAATTCAAGTCCCTGATTTTGTGCTGTAAAAGAACCTACTTCAGGCCCATCCTCATATCACATCCAATTTGTATTTTCTCCTGTATCTCCAACCAGTGTGTTTTAGGGTTGTAATTATATACACTACCAAAGTTAAGACTTTTTTTCCCTAACTCTTTGCACTCATTGCTACATTTTTTTCTCTAGAAATAGAATAGCTGTAACCCTGATGGATGGCGGTATTTAGAGGTAAGGGTGTTGGAATGACAAAGTGTTTATAATTGCAATGTTGAAAAACCTTCAATACCCAATAATAGAAGACTGACAAAGGTATGGAGAACTATGCAATGCAAAGTTATGGAGCCAGTACAAAGGATAAGAGGACTCTACATACACTGGTGATGGAACAAGAGGAAAGATATTAGGTGGAAAAAAATCTCAGGGCCGAAATATATATGGTACATTTTTTAAAAAACATTTTAAAAAGTATGTTGGAAATACTCCATAATAATAAAATTGCTTTAAAATGAGCAGAGAAAAGGGGAAAGTTAGAAAAGAGGGCAAACAGCCGGGCAGTAAAGTTACCTACAGAATTATAACAACAGATGTATAAGTCTCATTAGAGACAATTAAGACCCCGTCTCCCCGAATTCACATTAGTTGGTCAGACACACACATGCACACAGACTCACGCACAAAACATATCTGAAACAGATATATGTTTTTAAAACATGCTATTCGGTTGCCTTGAGGGAACCAGGACTGAGATGGGAAACTTATTTCATAAAATACTTTTTAATATCTTTGAACATTTTTGCCTTGTGCATATTACCAATTTTGATTTTGTTTTAAACTTGCAAAGCAATACAAGGTTCTTGAACAATCCACTTTCTCCAGCTTGTGATTTCTCAAACAAGCCACGTATGCTCCCTGCTTAGAGTCTTTGCATCTGCTCCCTCTGCCTGGAATCTTCTTCTCTCCAGATAGTCAAATGGTTATCCATCTCTCACCACAGGACTCCATCTATATATCCTCTTATCTTATAGGAAAGACACCCCCCTTTAAAATAAACATACCTCCCACAATTATGCCAATCTCTGCCCCTTACCATGTTTTATTTTTCTTTATAACATATATTGCCATCTGATATTAAATTTCACATTTGCTTACATATTTGTTGATTCTCTATATTCACTCATTAAAACACAAACTCTGCGGGACTCGGGTCTTTTGTTGGTTTGTGCCACTCGAACAGTGCTTTGCGCAAGCCTAGGCTCAAGTATGTACTTGATTTAGGGAATAAATAATTTGAAAGGTGCAGTGGATCTGAGAAGTTAACTCAACAGAACTGACATACACTGTAGTGTCTCTCAACCTAGGGGCACCATCTACTACCTGGGGAAAGAAATTTGTAGTGCGGTTGCAAAGAGGCCCCCTTCCTCTTTTCTGCAAGACACATATATATAAGCACGACATAGCAGTTGGTGCTGAAAACCTCTGTGGTTAGAAGTTCAAGGATATTAGAACTACTAACCCCTTCATTAATCTAAAGGAAGCTGTTGACCAAAATGTCATCAACCATCTCAACGAGGATTAGTCAAGAGCTAAGAGCACCAAACCAAACATGCCTATTGCTGAACTCAGATGTGAACTTGTTCATTCCAAAAATAACCCCATTTCCTATGCTCTCAGCTCATATGCCTGCATTTATTAAAGAGCACTATTCCACCTATACATTTGGCTTTGAGCTTACTATTCAGCGAACGAAGTGACGAGAAAAGACCAAAAAAGACAAAACAACTCCAGCTGAGATACGAAAACATACTTCAGCTATACATCTTTTCCTTTCAAGGGTAAAAATTTTATTTTTGAGGAATTTCATACTGCACATTTTCAAAGAGAGTCACATAGGAAAGCAAAATGTTATCCTCCCCTCATCCTCAAAATAAATAAGGGCATAAAATTTCTTTTTAACTCATGACACTTGGAAGTTTAGCACCAGCATCCAAAATGAACAAAAAAGGAAAAAAAAAAAGCATTTACTACATATTTTAGATTTCTTTGGTTTGGGGGGGGGGGTCTCCCCATGTGGTATTAATATTTCTTCTTTCAATTCATATTACCAAAACAGTAAAAACCAGGAAAAAAATATAAACCTAGTGGCTGCTGAAACCGGGGAGGTTGCTCTCTTGTTCTGTGCAGGCATTCCCAGGATCTCAGCTGCTGAAAAACTGGCTGACACTCTCGTCGTGTAGCTGTTTGCTTCGTAAAGAATAGTAGTGAACATCCTAATGTCCACGTTTTGGTTATTAGTCTTCCACTTTATTGCTTGGACGTTTCTTTGGTGTTGGTAAGGTTGCGGTCTGCTTTTTGCTTTATTTTTTGAATGGTCATTAATTCTTTAGGTCACCTGGAAAAAATTCAAATCAAACTTATGAAGAGTGACAAGATGATCAAGAGTTAAAGAATAAAAAGGCAAAAATTATGATTTTTATGTAGTTCAAAAAATCAATTTTCAAAAGCTCTAAACAAAATCTTACACCGTGTATCTTTTATAGATTTGTAAACTGAAACACTAATTTAATGGAAAATTTTTAATAAAACATTTTTACAAACCAGAACAGTCAGTACATAACAGTAAAAATTCTAGAAAATTCTAGAAAAGAAAATTATCCTCATGAAGCCTTTTCAAATAAATGGTACTATAGCATTGATAATTCTTCATACTCATTTTAGTGGCCATACAGTATCTCCTAATATGGATATACCACAGTATTTAACCACTTCTCCAACATTAGATTGTAAATAGTAGAAATTCTTCCCCCTATATTTTGGATTATTTCCTTAGGAACAATACCTAAAAATAATGTCACCAAGTAAAAGTTTATGGCCAAATGATTAATATATAATTCCGTCAGTTAATGCAAGCAAGTGTGAATACAGAATTTATTTCTATAATAAACTATCCATACTACCCAGAGATAAAACAGAATATTCTCAGCATAGCAATTGTCTACCTAGTGAAAGGATAACTGAAATCCCAAACCTCTGCATATAAAAGCAGATGGCATTTAAAAAGTAGAAACGTAAAATGATCTCAAAATTTTACGAAATCTGAACAATTTTTGGAAAAATAACACTGCTGCTATGAGCTTTACAACCTTTCAACTAAAAGCGAAGTCCTTATTTATGTAATGAAAAGGGCAACAACCAAGAAATACTAAAAACTTAAACTTTCAGGACTTACTAGATGAAAACCCAGAATGAAACCAACTATGGCTTATAAATTCTTGTAAGACTCGCTGAGCCAGTCTTTCTAGTATATTTCCACCTGTATAAATACAATGTCCAGGATCTTTAACAAGAAGACAGAAAAAAAGCAGGAAGCAACAATGAAGAAAAACAAGCTTTTTTTTTCTTTTGGCTGCGCTGGGTCTTTGTTGCTGCATGCGGACTTTCTCTAGTTGCGGCGAGGGGGGCTACTCTTCGTTGCGGTGCGCGGGCTCTAGGCACACGGGCTCAGTAGTTGTGGCTCGCGGGCTCTAGAGCGCAGGCTCAGTAGTGGTGGCGCACGGGCTTAGTTGCTCCGCGGTATGTGGGATCTTCCAGGACCAGGGCTCGAACCCGTGTCCCCTGCATTGGCAGGCGGGTTCTTAACCACGGCGCCACCAGGGAAGCCCAAAACAAGCTCACTTTTATGGAGAGGTTACTCTTTGCCGCGTCCTGCTTAGGCACTCATACGTGTTATCTCACTAAGTCTTTGCAGCAACCCTAGTGGGGAATCTAGTCAGTATCATTTTACCAGCAGCCGACAGTACCGCTGCAGAGGATAAATAAACTGCTCAAGATCATTAGGCTAATGACTACTAGCTCCTGCACTGGATATATAAACCCACTGGCTCTCACGTACTACACATACTGCCTCAAAATAAATAATGTTGGTTATCAAAGGGAAAAGGGAAGAAAAAAACCACATTCTTGTTTATTCTACCGATCACAGTCCTCTGTTATTAAAATGAGGCCTTGTCAGGCACTTTAAAATTATCAAATTGGCCACGAGGTGTCACAAAAGTAAAACTTTCTAAAGTTTTCTGAGGTGGTGATAATAGTTAACAACTGTCTATCTAGAAAAATGAATTTGACTCTCATTAACTCTGTCTGCATATTTGCGTCCCCAATGCCTAGCAAAATAAGATCAGCCTCAGAGATATTTTTACCACCAAAGCTGCTCTTTCTCCAGAATCCTGATGGAGATCAGAAACTTGGCCCAGATGAATTACACAACTAGTTGAGACTGATCTGTGCTACTGTTGAGAAATCAGTGCTACTTAAAGAGAATATCAGCTCCTGTGCCGGCCACCCGAGCTCCTACCTGCTGATGGTGAAGGTGCCTGGGGAGCCGATGTTACTCGACACTGCTCTGCTCGGGGGCTGGAGCAGGGTTCTCAGATGGTGCTTCACCTGCCTTGGTCTGAAAACACAACAAAACCACAAACGAGAAATTAACTGATTCATACGGCAGTGGAAAGTTCAAGACTGAAAGGTCTCACAAGTCGGGATCTGTGAAGGTAAATCACTGTGCAAAATCTTAACTACTCTTAAAGTATGAGGAAAAAATTAGAACCGCAGAAGAATGGCCTCCAAATGGCAACTAAACGCCACCACTCTCCATAGTAAAAAGCCATTAAAAATATACAGTTGCTTCCAACATGTGCTGAGAAGCAGGTTCCTCTCTCTAAACGCTGTCTTTTGTTTGGAAAGCTCTACACGTTTTAGCCAGAATGTTAACTGGTTGAATTCAAATATTTGGTTTGTGATATGTGCAGGGCACTCACTCTCTCTCTCTCTCTCTCTCTCTCTCTCTCTCTCTCTCTCTCTCTCTCTCTCTCTCTCTCTATATATATATATATATATATTTATACACACACACATATAAATGAACAATGTTATACACAAAAATATATGATACATATTATACGTATCTTAAGTCTCAGTTTTCAGGTTATAAAACCACTCTTAGAAGGGAACACTAAAGCTTGACATGGTTAAGGAGGATCTGGCAGCATCCCCTCTGGCTGGCTGGACTCACCTCTTTGCCATCTTGTGCAGGAGCATTAGGAGGACGGGGGCGACGCCGATAGTTATAGGGGCGCCGGTATCCACGGCGAGCAGGTGGCTGGTTTGGACCATTGGCCGCTTCTTGATTCTCTTTGTCTTCAGCCTCTCCAACCGCTGGGGCAGGTCGTGGGCGAGGAGGGCCCCTAGAGCAGAGAACACAGGAGAAAAGAGAACAGATGCCCTCAAGAACATCAGGCTTTATTTATTTATTTATTTATTTTGGCTGCACTGCGCAGCTTGTGGGATCTTAGTTCCCCAACCAGGGACTGAACCTGGGCCCTCAGCAGTGAGAGGGCAGAGTCCTAACCACTGGACTGCCAGGGAATTCCCAGGTTTTATTTTTAAAGATTAAAAAGTCAAGGGATCAAGACTTACTGCTAGAATTATGCACAGGCAAGTGGAACAAAGGTGTGGTAAAAAACCCTATCTTTCTGTCATCTTCCCCCTTCACCTGAACACTGTGAACAAACATATACCGAACATACACTATGATCCTACCAGACACTTTGACAGGCACTGAGGATGGAAAAATTAAAAAACAAAAGCGCTCCCGTATCTGCCCTCCACGGACAGCATGCAGTGGAGTCTAAGGGGATTCGACGTGGGAAACAAACGAACATCGCTCACTGTGTGCCAAAGCCTGTGCTGGTGTGTTTTCACGTTAATTATCTAATTTAATTTCAGGGCTAATTTTGTGAGTTTAAGATTTACAGTAAGAAAACCAAGACGTTTAAAGAGGGTAAGTATTTGGTTGAACCATAAAGGATTGCTGCTTTTATAGGTCAAAAAAGGTCAAATGCAACTTTGATCACACAGCTAGAGATTGACAGAGCTGGGGTTCACATACACTACTGTCTTTTTTCTGTTTTCCTGAAGACATTTCTATGAAGCCTCTTTTATTTCCAAAGTCCTTTGTAATGAATCATTAGAATGACTATGTCTAACACTGAAATGAATCTTGGGAGAAAAGACGACGTAGAGTGGTACAAATCCTTCCCCAAGTAATATACTTACTCGCCTCTCAATAAACCCATATTGCCACACTTCAGGGTGGTATGAACGTCATTCGGGAATGAAGCTCCTCAAGGATAGGGTAAAGGAACAGGAAGGCTTAAAAAGCTTAAAGAGAATCTTAGGGAGTCTAGCCCAATCCAGTCTTCACAAGGGATAAAGCAGAAATAAAATAACACTCCTGCACTAATCTTTTTTTTTTTAATAAATTTATTTATTTTATGTATTTATTTTTGGCTGTGTTGGGTCTTCATTGCTGTACGTGGGTTTTCTCTAGTTGCTGAGTGGGGGCTACTCTTCGTTGTGGTGCGCAGGCTTCTCATTGCGGTGGCTTCTCCTGCTGCAGAGCACGGGCTCTAGGCACACAGGCTTCAGTAGCTGTGGCTCGTGGGCTCCTATAGCTGGGGCTCACAGGCTCTAGAGAGCGGGCTCAGTAGTTGTGGCACACAGGTTTAGTTGCTCCGCGGCATGTGGGATCTTCCCGGACCAGGGCTCGAACCCGTGTCCCCTGCATTGGCAGGCGGATTCTTAACCACTGCGCCACCGGGGAAGTCCCTCCTTCACTAACCTTAACAATGTTGGTAGTAGTACTAATCGATTAATTTATTGAGGGCTTACTATACCAGGCATCATACTGATTGCCTGAAACGCCTTAGTACATCTAACCCTATTGACAGCGGTAGAATATCCCTTACTGTCCACTGCGTAAGCTGGCAACTAAGTCTAAGAGGAGTCCTGAAACTTGCCGGAGGAGATACAGCTACACAGGGGCTGCTAATCGTAGGGTGGGGATTTAAACACAGACGATATGATCTGTAGGCTGATTTAACCCCCGCATTAGACCGCCCCGGTTATCAGAATATTCAGTGTCCCAAACACTCGCTGGCAGCCAACTCTCCGTCCATTCATAGCACCACCACCGAATGAATGACCCATCAATTCATTTCCGCGTATCTCGTTAAATATAATAAAAATCCAGTATGACTTTACATCATGGGAAAGTTCTCAGAAGCAAATGCCGCTCCGGTACAGGGATACCTAAAAATCCTAATCATTGAGCAGGGGGAATGCCACACGGCCGTGTGAAAACATGATGGCAGAGCCCCTCCCACAATTTGGACATACGATCCAAACAGCCACGTCTTCTCATTACATAATAAATACACAATACAGACCTGCAACATCCTCTTCCATCCTACTGTGGCTCACAAGTCCTGCAATCGGTCATTAGCTCTTAGAAAACGTTACCTACCTACGGTACCTTGCGCGGTAAGTCGGATTTCGATGAACTGGTCCCTGAAGTTGTGCTCCCTCTGGGACTCCATCCTTCATCTCTCCAATCTCACCCGCCTAGGAGGAGGCATGGAGAGGCAAACATGAGTGTCAGGCTACAGGATATGAGACACGGCACACAGTTGCCTTCAGAAATTTTTTTAAAAGGAGAAAATAAAAGGCTTCATTACGGAGCTGGGAACTCTCAATTCTAACAGTGAACTATGTACTGATTAGATCTGTGTGAATGACAGGAAAGAAAGAAAGACTCATTCCCACTTGACAGTCTTTTGCCTTATCCCAGTACACCTAAATTTATTTTACAATATTAAAAATTCTGAAGTGTTCCATTCACCTCTTGAAAGAAAACCTCTATTACAAAAGGAAATGGAATGATGTACCACACTGGGGCAAAGAGAATCTTTTCAAACTCAGACCCACTCATTCTACAAACTGGGTATCCCTTCAATACGGTAATGGTTTCTACATTCAAAGGTTCCACCACACCTTCACCTCTGATTGCTTCCTTTCACAATCTTTGCCTTTCATCTGTTTGCATTATTTATTGAAGTATAGCATTAAAAAAATAAAATATCCTTCCTTGAGAAATTTATTTTAAGCTGGGGAATTAATATATTGCAGAACTTCCAGGGGAAGAAAGAGCTAAAAACAAAAAAACCCACCAACAATCTCTGAAATTCTTTATAATACAGCCACATCTCAATCTTTTTTTCTTTTTCCCCTCAAAAGTAATATCCCTTCCTTCTCCGTATTTCACTAAGAAAAGAGAAGCAATTAGAGAAGAATCTCCACATTCTTTCACCATCAAATCTACCAACCTACTGCATTTGCTTTTTCTTCTCTCATTAGTCTGATTAAGTGGTCCATGCTCACAGCCAAAGCCAGCCCCTCTTTCTGGCCTGCTAGGGCTCTTGAACTCTCAATCGCCCAGCCCCTTCTCTCCTCCATCATTTCCTTCCAGGCATATAAACATGCTGAAATAGCACCCATCTTCTCCAACTTTTTTCCTTAAATAATCACAAACTTACAGGACAGCTGGAAGTATAGACTCTAACCCTCAGACTCCATTTTCTTGAGTTTCACCAGTAATGTTCTTTACAGCAAAGGGACTCATTTGGAACCATGCCTTGAATCTAGTTGTCTCTTTATCTGAATAGTTCTTCAATCTTCACTTGGTTTTCACAACCTTGACACTTTTAAAGGTTACAGGAGCAGTCATTTTGTAAAATATCCCTCAGTTGGGGCTGTCTGGTGTCTCCTCATGATGTAGCTTAGGCACCTTTGGAAGGGAAGCCACAGAAGTGGCACTGGATTCTTCTCACTGCATCCTGCCAGACGGCATATGGTTTCAACCCGTACCGTTACTGACAGTGTTCGCTTTGAGAAGCCGTACGGCTCCTCCATGGTAAGTTTCCTCTATCCCCCTTTGTAATTTATGAGGATTCTGTGAAGAAGTACTTTCAAAGTCTGTAAATATTTCACTCCTTATCAAGTTCAATATATTTATTTGTCTGTATCTGTAAAGACTCATGGTCTTCTATGCTATTCAGTGAGTTATAACCTGTTACTATCATTAGTGGCCGAAGGGAACCCTTCCCAGCTGGCTCACGGCCTGCTGGACGCGTCTCCAGCATTCTCTGGGCGCTTCCTTGCTTTCTGGCACAGCAAGACGTTCCAGGCTCGCATTGCACTCTCTGTGGCCTGGCTCCGAAATCAGCCGTTTCTCCAGAGGGGCTTCTTTTTATTGGAGAACGGTATTTATAAACGAAAAACTGGGGGCCAGGCGTGCTCAGTGCTACTAACATGTCATTAACCTCAGGCCATTTTAGTAGGCAGAAATAAGGAACACACACACACACTGTAAGTTACACATGCGTAAATGTGTGTGTGTGTGTGTGTGTGTGTGTGGCATATTTGATCTGCCCAAGAGAAGATCTCCAAATGACCTGTGTTTCCGCACAAACCTGGCCTTTCTTCACAAAGCTACCCTTTACTCCTCACAGCACACGTTCACCCCATCATCACATGTTGCCCCTTCCATGCTGAAAACATTTCCTAAATCTGACCACTCCTCACACCTCCACTGCTAGCACTCTAATCCATGCCCCCCTGATCCCCTCTCCATGGAGGAAGTATGTTAGCTGGTCTCCCTACTTCTGCTGCTGCCAACCGTGGTCTAGCCTCCTTAAACTGTCCAGTGATTCCTCAAATACGTTTCTTCCCTATTTAGATGCCTTAACTGGCTTTTCATCACATTTGGGGTAGGTCAATAGTTCTTATCTTGGTCTACCCAGCATGCTTGACCTGCCCTAAGATAGCACCTTAATCTCACCTCACCCCTCTCTTCACTCACACCATCCCAAACACATGAGCCTCCCTTACTTCTCTGAACAAGCAAAGCTGCTGCTTCCTCAGGAACTCTGATACACACACACACACACACACACACACACACACACACACACACACACACACGCACACACACGCACACACACACAGAAACAGCAACGAACACGTATAAAGGATAAGTCTTTACTGGAATGATAGAATGGGAAGAGACTGGACAGACAGAGTTTAAACCAAGCTCTACCACTTCTTGCCCATGTAACCTTAGGTAAAAGTTGCTAATTCTTTCAACTACTCAAATCCCTTCATTTGTAACAACAACAACAAAAATCTGGATACCACTGCCAACTCCATAAAGCTGTAGGGAAAACTAAGAACTGATTTCAAACATCTGTCCCTTGGTGGATGCCAAACAATGTTGCTCCTTTTCCTCTGTCATATAATTCTTTTCTCACAGACTACAAACAGCTGATTTAGCTCAGTAACCAATTCGACTTATTTTTCAAATACCTAGAATTATTATCTTTAAAAAAATGGAAGTCCTCTGGACACTGATATATCATGCTATATTACGTCCTCGGTACAGAAGGGAAGTACTATGGGCCTGCATATTTTCATTTTTTTCCTGTTGTGTCCAATAAATTTCACAGTTTTGTATATACAATAGTAGAAATTGCTGACAAAGACTTTTCCACTTGACCTCAACAATATTTACCATCTCAGAGATCTCTCTCTAGTTTTAAGCCATTACAAGGACAACCTGGAAGTAGCCTAAGCTATACAGAAGAGAGTTTTACGAATTTTCGTTTGGTGCTGTTGGTTGGCTTAAGCCGACTTCTGTCACTGAACATTAAACATGGTATGTATTAGAAGGGTTCTAAGGAAAGACTGTTGAAGACTTCATGTTAGCTATTAAATGGGTAAGAATTTCAACCCAAGTTAAGAGAACTAAATGTGGTTACCAGAACATGCACATTTTCAAAATTAGTTTTCAACTTGCTCCTCTGCATCGCACCAAAGAACCCCTTTGCTCTGAACCTCCCATTCCTAAGGTGAAATATACTTTATTTCAAACGATCTAGAAAATGATCATCATAGTCTCAAGAAAGTATGATACACACGTATATGCTAATACTGAGAAGGATTATTTCAGGAAGGTACTACTAATGCCCTAAAAATAAATGTGCATTACAATCTCCCTGCCTCTTCCTGTCCTCATTTCCTAGAGGCCCAGGGTGCTGCCCTCTGAAGAAACCTACTACGCCGCATGTACCCAATCTCTCCATATATGTAAGGCTACTTGTTATTTTTAGCACATTTGTCAGGGACAGCTGTTAAAGAGTAGAAGGGGAAAAATAACAAGAAGCCATGTAGAAAGAACACAGTCATGCATGATAGGAAGGGAAAAGGGCAGCAAAGAACAGACTGAACATAATGTTCAGTCAAAACACTTAGTAAAAAAACAGAAACCAAGGATACTAAGGGAAGAAGTTGTAGCTGGTAGTAACAAAAATGATGTCCTATCCTGAGATTACCAAGTTTCCTGGGAACTGCAAAGCTGTTAAAAGGCTTATTAATTACAGGTCAAGTTCATGATAGTTGTATCAATATTTTGCAGTAAAAAGAACCAATCGAGAATCAACAATCTCCACTCTGCGTTAGGTTTTCTTAATAATCAACACTATTTCATCTAAATTAAGGACTATATAGACATTCCCCGTCCTGAGGCACCACACTAAGGTCTTTACCTTTGATTTAATCATCACAACCCCGCAGTGAGGCAATTATCTCCATTCAATGAATGGCCATGTTAACCTCAAAAGCTCACAGACGGAGGCAAGATTCAAATCCAGGCCCGCCTGACTTCAGGGTTCAGCGCTTACACGTACCAGCTGTCCCTACTCTACGTCTCTCATTCTTCCATACACTAGAACTGTACCCTGTCCACCCAGGGTCCCCGGTTACAGGCACGGCCCAGGTGGTCGTGCTTGTAGAAGTGTGACTGGAATGACTGCTCTGAGAAGGCCACCTAGTCCGCTTTGGAAGCGTCGGGAAGCCAAAAGCTAGGTTTGATTTCCGGCCACTGGTGCTGGAGGAGGAGGCGGAGGCGGAGGCGGAGGCCGGACAGAGGGGTGAGGACCGCTGAAGAGGAGCCCCCGGTGCAAGTTTACCTGCGTTCCGTTGGGTTGGGGAAAGACCCGGGAGCGGCGGTCAGAGGTCTGTCCCACGTGGTAAGGCGGGAAGCGCCGCGGGTACTGGGGACGGTACTGGGGGCGGTACTGGGGGCGGCGCCGCTGACTCAGGGCCCCAGCGAGCTGCCCGTCAGCGGCTGAGGCGCCAAATCCTTCGCTGCCGCTCCCTTCCTCCTCCTCCCCAGCGCACTAGCGAGGCAAGGAAACAGAGATTCAGAAGATGCTCCAGTAAGGTGAGAACCCAGGAGTACCATGTAGGGTGGATGTCCATGGAAGAGAACAATCTCTCCCCCAGAGGAACAATCCCCTCTATTAGACGGACAAAAATGCATTTAACCCAGATTATCAGGTGATTACCTGGGATAAACCACATTTAGATTTCAGCAGATCTGTGCACACGAAATACCAAGAAGCAGAAAGGCAAGTGCAATCAATCTCTAACGAATTTAGCTCGCATCTAGTTAGAACTGGTGTATATCAGTTGACCAGCCACCCAAAAAACATATACAAGTTTAGAATATTTAGCTCCACCAAATGTATCTCCCCCAACATTGGCTATCCACTGGGGCAAAGGCGAGAAAAATATGTTTTGTGGTGTTATCAACAGGTTGGTCCTAAGTGGTTTGCTTCCTGGAGCAGTTCTCAAAGTAGGGATGGGAGGGGGGTGGTCTCTGAAACCCTTCCCAGGGGGTTATTGAGATCAAACTATTCTCATAATGCCGGTAAGATGCTATCTGTCTTTTTCCCCTCTCATTCTCTCATGAGTTTGGGGGGGAGGGGAGGGGAATCACCCAGAAACTACAGTGACACGTGGCCTCTTGGCAGCCCCAATGCAGGAGCTGTGAGAATCCAGCTGTCTTCTATTAAACCGGAGATCAGTGATTTACAAAAAAAATCACATAAAGCAACACCACTCTTCTCAGTTAAAAAATATAGTTTTCATGAAAAAAAATGTTTTTTATGTTTACAAGTAATGAGCTTATTTTAAATAAACTCTTTTAAATTTCTGCTTTACTTTCTAATACAATAAATATTAATAGGTATAAACACACGTAAACAAAAACTCTGGGATCCCATATTTAAGCATATAAATGGGTCCAAAAACCAAAAGAGAACCACTGACTTATGGCATGATTCTCTTTATATGTTTAGGAATAAAGTTTTAATTGCACTTTAATAGACAGTAGTAAGTAATAAATACAGACAGTTTCTGAATATAATAAACCTTATTAACAAGGGAAGTACTGACTCATTTTATATTTTTTCCTGTATTTAAACTACCGTATCACATACTAATATTTTCTCTCAAAAAGAAAAATAATAAGCAAACAGCTAAACATCCCTCAAAGAATTTTTTATTTCAAATGCTACTTTACAGGGGGATTGCTATGCCAAAGGTAGTCTTAAGCAACTACAATTTTTGAAAATGAAAAAATTTAAAATGAACAAAATAAAATGACTGACATTGGGGTTGAGGAGAGTTAAGATCTAGAGTCCTCCAGAACAAAGCTCACGTGGGCAACTCAATTCCCAAAGAGGAAAAGCTTCAACTACGGCCTCAACTAGTCTAATTTCAGAAAAGCCAAGCCATTCTACACTTTTTGAAGCCTGTATCAGGTACAATCCCCAATTATGTAAAGACATAGTAGCACAGAAAATGTTCACCAAAATAGTGAGGGTTTCTCTTTAGGTTCTCTGTATCTTTTGAGTCCTCTACAGCCAGGTCTTTCGTCAAGAGTTCTACAAAATAAGAACAATGGCACCACCACTGCCAAACATACTCAATAAGCTGTTAGGACTTAAAGACAGCACAACAGAAAACCATCATTTATGTTTACTTTCAGAATTTTGATAATTTTATTTCTAAGTATCTTTCACATGCGTGACTTCAGAATTTCCAGCTGAGGAGAAAAGCCTTCAAAGGAAAAGTTTTCACTAAAGGTTTTCGCCCACTCTTACTTCTGAATTAACCTAGAAATCAAAGTAATTACAACTAGAACTCCGTGAACCTGGTGAACTTGAAAGAGTAAATGCTATGGTAGCTCATTTCTGCCACCCCCTACACAGCTTATTTTTAAAAATCACATAGGATAAGCAAAACATGGGTAAGAGAAATATAGAAATAGAAAAACAAGATGTCATAAGGAATCTGATAAAAATCAGTTTGGGCTGCGTGTGAAGATGACAGAATGAAGAGAGGAAGCATTTAGGTAAGCAGAAAGATATTAATCTATCAAGGTGTAGAGATAAATCATTCTCAATCTGCAAATCCTTTCTTCTGGTGCGATTTTTCAAAAGTTTTCCTTGGATGTTATACATAGCCACAATCCTGTGCTCACAAAGCATCTTGTGATGCTAAACCTTCTTCTTATCCTTGAAACAGACTTAGTGTTCGGATTTTATTCCATAGTACCAATCCCAGGTACTAACTCTAGAAACATCAAAAAATGACTCACATCTAATAGGATCCTCATGACCACAAACTGGACGGGAGTCTTTCTGGGTGCCTTGAGAATACTTTAAACTGAGCCTCCTAAGAAAACTCCAGCCGGACTTGGTTGTAAGCCCTTCCACCTGGATTGGTACCAATCTAAAGAACTAAAAATCCAGAGAATTATTTACTGCTTCTTTACTTTGAAATGATGGGAAATGCTATGCTGAATAAGACAGCTACGTAACTGAGGCAAATGACTTGATATATCTGTGGCCAGCACTGTTCATCACTTATTCCTGAGCCGTTCCCCATTCCTCCTCGCCAACCAAAGGCTGACTTTCTTAGACGTTAACAAGGGAGGAACAACAGATTCAAGGGGTCACGGGAATCCCGGTCCCCTTTCCCAGTGAACGCCGCATGACGCGGCTCTGGCTGGTAAAAGGGCCAAAGCAAGAGAAAACCTTTTTGACAACCTTGGCACAGCGACCTTCATTAAGCCTTCTTGGTACAAGATAATTAAATGACTCTTCCTGGCAGCCAAATACATACAAACTGATACAACTGCTGAACGGCAAGTTTCCCATAAGACCAGTGGCTATAGATAAATTCTGGACATGAAAAATTTCCCGTCTCCCCCCGCCCCCCGCCGCCAAAAAAAACCCAGTGTGTCTCCAGGAGAAGATACAGCATTTATGTGCTCCAAGTACACACACTTGAGTTTAGATGTGTGCATTTCTTCAATCACTGATTAGAGAGAGAGACAACGTACATTACGGGGCGGTCCACGGCGTCTGCCGTAGTAGCCGCGTCTGTAGCGGCGCCGATCTGCAGCATATCGGCTCCCTTCCACAGGAACGCCGTCTGGGCCAGTCACGTTGGCTGCTTCTGCACCCTGAGAAAGGGAAGAAGCAAAGACGGCCTCGGAGTTAAAAAGAAGCCAAAAGCGCGGCCTTAGATAGCCAGAGGGTTGAACACTGGCAGAACATACTAGAGATTCCTTCGGTGACCTAAAAAACACACCCATGTTTTAATAAGGTGAGCAAGGTGCTTGATGTCCTGATTTAAATGTATACAGCTTGACACCTGAAAGTAACACAACACTGCTGATCAACTATACTCTAATATAAAATAAAAAGTTAAAGAAATAATAACAATAAATGTATACAGCTTGTCTGCTTCCACAACCTTTGCCTTCTTGTTTGATTCAAGAGCAGTATATATCTGTTTCAGGAACAGAGTGGTAAATATGATGCAACTGTAACAAAGGAATGCTAGACCAGGAGGAATATTCCTCACTGGAAAATAACTGAGATAATGTTCTCTTCCTAGAAAATGTTGAAACCTACGTTACTCTGCGAGGTACTAAGAGAATGCACTTGTGGGCTCACATGGCTCTGTCCAGCACTGAGCTACGGAGAGGGAAACTTCTCCCAGCTTGGCGGCAGCAGGAATGAAGGGTCCTTGACTTAGCGTCCACTTACATACACAGTGTCCACAAATGTAGTCCCTCTCTAAACCTTCTTCTTATCCTTGAAACAGACTTAGCGTTCGGATTCTCATATGGGCAAATGGATAAAGTAATGCTTCAAAAGTATAAAAAGTTCGGACAAAGGAGATTCAAAAGAGCACATTTCCCACTCCCACATCAATTTGTATAACCTCAAATTCTGAAAATATACAGAGGTAAAATTAACCTGGCAAAACAAAATTTTAGGAGTTGGGTGAGACATTAGAGATCATTACAGGCCAGCATTTGCAGGTAGATAATTTGAAACTCCAAGAGGTTGCAAGATACCCTGGGGATCACATTGGTAAAGAAATCATTTAAATTTCTACATTAGGTGGAATAAAGTTGTTTTTCTTTCAAAACAGAAAACAGTTTGAGAGCTGCGAAGAATATGGGCTATGGAATGAATGGTGTGTATGTGAAGAGAGCACTCATTTGGGAGTGAAGCAGTCATTCACTCAGCTTGTAATTCAGCTGCCACGATGAGCCTCCATGGCAGCAGTACCATATATGGCTTTAAAATGTTTTTATTCTTATCCTATATTGTTTGACTGATACCTAGAATATGCTGTTGATTAAAAACAAAGCATAAAGGACATTACTAATATTGGAATTAAGTATATAACAGCATAAAAAAAATCTGTATATGCGCAACAAGATGACCCATTAGCTTCTTGGGCTGTTCTCCATCTGAAGATGGCTGTTATACAGTCTCTCAGGATGCCTCTGGCTTTCCAAAACCCAAGCCAAAGAGAAAACATAATGATCATATTTGATTTGAATCTTCTTTTATTGAGATTAAAACATTCTTTACTGTGTATTATTTGTGCAGAAGTGCTTACAAATCACAGCCTAAAAACTTTACTCTTAGAAAAAGGTATCCTTGTTTTCTGCTTCTTGTGTTTTTTGGTTTCCTATTATGCACACGTTAACTTTTAAGAAATAAGTGTTATTTTAAAAACCTTAAAAAGAGATAGCTTTTGCCCCAAAGCAGCTTTTATCTATTTTTAATACTATAAAACAGTTTAATTTTAAACTACACTTGAATATACATTTGGTACCAAAATAAAATATGTCATTTTATACCTTGAGAAGTTAGCTTTTCCTTCCATGATTAAATAGGGTTAATCGTTTATTAAAATAGAAATTAAAATGTTCTTTTGTACTACATCAACCAAGGTACATAATGACAAATTCATAAAGGGCTGAGAGACCATTTACCATGCAAGCGAGCTGTGCAGCACCCTGGATACCCAGCCACAATTCCTCTCACCTTCTCTCCTTCAACCACATCAAACTCCACAGTTTCTCCATCTCCTACACTGCGCAGATATTTCCGTGGGTTATTCTTCTTGATGGCAGTCTGTCAAGAGAACAGAAAATTTTAAATGAAGTATGTGCCAAAACTGGCCACAGATTTCCTGGCTATACTGAAGAAATTGTTGATCTAACATTACTTTTTAAAATTACTCTCCCAACTAACCTGGATCTCCAAAACAACAACACAACCAAAACAAAAAACACTATAAAACTATGTTCCACACTACTGTCTTGATTCATGTTAGCCTTCAAAATTCATCGTGGTAGGTGGGTTAAACATAATGCGCAGCTGCAGCCTGATGACCTAGTCGTGATACTGGATAGATGAGTTCCCTCACTCTGCTAAGTGTCTTAGATTCAGACTATATCTCCATCAGTGCAGGGGGCTGGTGGGGGGATGCCTTCATGAAATCTTATATACACACATAAACACAAAAATACGGAGACACAGATTAAAATATGGAGACACAAGAGAAACTGCTAACCTCGAAGAAATTTTAAAAATGCCAAGGGGATAAATATTTCTGACAGAATATACGAAATTACCTCAAGAACAAAACATTGCTGATCACCTTCTCCCCTCCCATTTTACGGATGAGGAAACCAACTGGAGGCTGATAAGGGATTTATCTGAAGTTATAAAAATACAGCCCGGGGGAAGAAGGTGGGGGAAGAGGAGGGGAGATGGGGGGCATTTATACCCCTTGTATTGTAACTCTATGATATTTATTCAAATTTTTCTCATCACACCATTAGTATGTCAACTTATCCCTACACACTCCCTGATAATACATTAAAAGTTAATGAAGATGTTATCCTGCATTGAACATCTGCACCTAAATATCTGCTTATGACTAGGCCTCTCTCCTTCAGTCAGTGGCGGGAAGAGAATAATTCCTGCAACGAATTCCCCATTTCTTTAGCTGGTATCTCTAAATAGTTAAAGGGGCTCTGAGTTTCTATGGAACTAGGTCAACCTTATTTTATAAAGCGATTAGGCATGTGTAATCCAGCCCTTCCCTTACTCTGAGTAGGAGGGAGGAAAAAAAAAAAAAAAAAAATGAGCCAATAGGGCAGAGACCTCACCCAGAGAGGAAAAAGGCAGTTCAGGACAGGATATACTCGCAGGCCTTGAACCCTCAGCCAGTCCAAAAAGAGCCCCTCCCTGCCGGCTCGTTACCCTTTTCCTGTTAAACTGGGCAAGCCTCAACACACTGAGGTGACTCACTGCCCAACTTCACAGGGGGCTGGAATCAGGTCAGTGAAGCTGGCCGCGGGCACAGAAACTTGTGAGGTCCTTTTACTCCAGCAGTCACCAAAGGCAGCGTTCTTACCCCAAAAGGTCTATTAACCTCTAGGTGTTATAAGCAACACTCCCCTTCGGTCTGTTATGACTTTAAAAGTCATTGTGTCTGAACCAAATAATCTACTCCAGTTACCCAGGAGCTACTGAAATATAACTGATAGAAACCACAACCAGAGAGCTTTTTCTTAGCTATCACTCTCGCCAGTCTCCAAACCCCACCCCATTACGCACACAATCCTGAACAGAAGGAAACAAAAACACAGAAAACCAGATGCTTGACAGAGCCCTGGAGGTGAACGTGCTGGTATTGGTACCTGCCTCTGTACTTCTCTGTTGTTATACACTGAGAACTGCACACATACGCGAGACAATTCACTGAACACTAAATATACAGAAAGAACAGTAAGCGCACATAATGCTTCTTTTAACCTATTTTGCCAAGCAAGTCCAGGATACAGACCAACAGAATAACATCCTAGGCTAAGAATGTAAAGAAGACTGAACTTTCTGTACAGAGAGGCCCATGTTTTCCATAGTTTACCCATTTTCTACATTTCCTTTGAATCTAGGGGGCTGCGGGCCTTTCTGACCTGGGCCTGAGCCAAGCGTGTCTCGTTCTCGCAGGAGAGAGGACTATGCTGGGAGTTGGGAGTTTCCTAATGTCTTAGATACACACACCCTAACCATCTGCTTCCCTGTGCTATTTACTCCAAGTTCAAGCTGCTCTGATGGCGGAGCTTGAACCAATACACAGCCAGGCGAAAGGAAGACGGAGTCCAGCCCAACACAAGGAGGGAACCACAGTCAGGGAGCATAGGATGCTAACATGGAAACAGAAGGGCTTTCGCTAAAGACTCAAAGGCATTAAAAATTAGAAAGTGGTCTGATTATTACTTCATTAGACTGCAAAAATAAAAACTGTCTGAAAACAGTTACTATGATGGGACGGAAGAGCTTATGTGCAAATCTTAAAACGTAGAACTGGGCTCTCTTGCCAAAATAAAGTCCCAGAAAGAGTTTCGAGTAGCACAGTAATGTGTAAAACTTCACTTTGGGAAAGGGATAATAGCACATTACAGACGCCCCTCTCCGCACAAAGCAAATGTCACATTTATCATCACTCTTACCTGATGTACGAATACATCTTCTTTGGTATCATTTCTGTTGGAAGACAAAAAGCTCACAATTAAAGGGACTAGGTATGCAGAAAAACTTAAAAGAACGGTTTAGATCCTAAGACCTCAAAACACAGCATAAATGTTTGTTTCTCCTCTAAACTCAATTCAGATGCCTCAAATCAATCCTCCTTAAAAACTTCTAAACCCAAAAGCTATCCACCTCACTCTTCCATACGACAACAGTGCTTGCACCCAAGCATACAGATTCAACCTACAGAAACATCCCTTTCCTCTCATCTCTCTCTAAATCACATGGTGTGTAACCAGAGCCCTAGATTTCCCTCCCAGCAAAAGCAAAGCAAGACAGCTAAAAGGACAGGGCACAGCTGTGAACTAGGCTCTCCTTACACTGAAACCTAAAACACCCCCCCGCCCCAAACTGCCACCACCCACCAAAACATACAAGGAAGAAACTGGAGGAATTTTTTTTAAAAGGGAGGCCTGGGAGGGGGGAATAGAGAAAATGATGGTATCGTATAAAAACATCAGAATACCCCCATAGCTTACAGCTGTGTTCTCATTCCTATATGGTTAGAAGCTACTATGGTTTAAAGAAAACACTACGGTTTCTACCAGACTTGGACCAGACTTGGGTTGCAGATCCAGCTCAATTACTCACTAGTTGTGCGACCTTAGGAAAGTTGCATAACCAGTCTAAGACTCCACTTCTCCATCTGTGAAATTGTGGATACCAACTCAATTATCCTGAGGCCCTTCCCATTTCTCAATTTATCCTCCCCACCGCCACCTTTTTTTTCTTTTAATGACTAGATTGTATAAGTACTTATCAATGTTTTAGAAAGGTATTTTAATTAATGTTTAATGATCAGTAGCTTAGAAATGGGAATATTTACGGTGCTCAGAAATCTGAAAACTTACACAAGCCATTCATAAAGTATGGGGAAAGACACCAACAGCAGGTGGCACAGCACAAGGAGGTATTTAAAACATGTAGAGGTGCACACACATACCGATTTATAAATCCATATCCATTTCTGACGTTGAACCATTTGACAGTGCCAAGGACTT
This sequence comes from Lagenorhynchus albirostris, assembly GCF_949774975.1. NCBI lineage: Eukaryota > Metazoa > Chordata > Mammalia > Artiodactyla > Delphinidae > Lagenorhynchus > Lagenorhynchus albirostris. The sequence continues at coordinate 95,872,270 of NC_083105.1, read as the reverse complement.
TGGTGGCTAAAATAGGATCAAACAGATAAATTAGTATCTGACCTACAAAAAGATAAAGCTCATACCACTAAGGTCTTGATAGCATTATTTAAAGCCTAAACATACCCGAGGAAACCATTAAAAGCTTAACTCCAAAGTATACTGGGAGAAGAAAATGGAGCAAGTGAAGCTATCACAGGGAAATACTTTTCAGAAAGACTAAACCTTTCTTCCTCATGAAACTTTTCAATAAAGTCCTAAGATAAGGAGTGGTCGTAAGTCTATACAATCCTGCCATAATTAAAACTGAGAAACACTGCTTAATGAGAAATGAAACAAAACCTGCTCTTTAGAGCTTTACAACTGAAAAATTTTGTAAGTGCAAAAGAAGGGTCACAACGAAAACAACTGTAGACACGTGAACAAGGTAAGTACCGACCACCTAACACATCACTTTCATCACACTTTGAAATAGTCGGCAAACTACATAGTGAAATAGTAGCTCCTTGTTAATAGCTCATCTACAGGGACCTGAAGAAACTTGTCTGGGTGCCAGACGGGGGCCTAGCAAAGAAGCCAAGAGTAATAATAGAACTGAGGCCGGCTCAGCCCAGTTCTGTACTTACCACCCTGAGACATGATGTAACAGGCCTCTTCAAACCAGTGATGAATTTGGGATTCTGTTTCACTGTTTACCCTACTCTCTCCATTTGGTAGGAATCAAACCCTCAGCACTTTCTTATCACCTCCTCCCCCTTAACTTGATTATTGTCTCTACTTTCCCTCATGAGTAGGACCATTTCTGTAGAATGCCAGATCTTAATAGAACTCAAGAGAAGGAATCTAAACAAATAGTATGGTCATAGAATTTATACTTTGTAGATTCATATTTGTTTCAGCCATTTATTATTTTAGATGACTCCCCTGAATCAACCGTGAATACGAAATCCAGTACCTCTAGAAATGCCTATGCCTAAATTCAGGAAAGGCATAAAGCAATTATCAAGACTCAGTGAAACAGATAATGGGACAATAGAGTACCTTTAAAAAAGAAAAAAGCTTAGTAGAAAATAAAAGTAACAATTAACATTAATCCATGCTACCTTTCTATGCGATATAGAGTGTTTAATTTCCAAGGATAAACAATAAAGATTTGGCTTTCAAATTCAAGACTAAAACAGTAATTAGGACTTACTTTGCTGTGGGCAGGGTTAGTTCTGAGTTTTGCTAGATTGATATGCTTGGGGAAGTATTTTAGCTCTCTTTGTAAAAAAAAAAAAGAAAAACAAAAAACTCTTTATGTCTTCAAAGTCATTCAGCCCACCATTTGCTGAGGAATCTCCGGCTCTTAGGCTAAGTAAGGAAGATCTCTCTAATGAAGAGATTAAACTATTAAAATCTTCAGTTTTAGGCCATTTAAATTAGAGCAGCAGGGCAAAGAGGAAAAAAACATTCTATGCTTTGGATCCAAATGTACACAGATGACTGGTTTTAATAAATCATATGCTTTTAAATCGCACATTATTTCAAATGATACGCTTTTTGTGTCTCCCTTCATTTGCCCCAAAATTAATGACCTAGAAAAATATAAGGAAAATATAAAGTTAGGAACTCTTTTTGATTCATTTTCATACAGGTACTGTCAAAGGCATTATCTTGATTAGAAAAGCAACACTAAGAGCGAGAAAGATGAAAGTGATTTTCAAGTATAACTTCAATCCAGGCTGCAGGTTATTTTTACTCCCACTGTAGTTTTTAAAAATTTCCTAATTCCACAAATATTTCTAATGACTTCATAAGGCCAAACACATCCATGCACTCTTCTTGCTTTAAAACCATAAACTCACGTTATATACACAGAACGGGAGGTGGGAACGGAGGAAGACGATCAGGCTTCATTTAGGGGGGAAAGTTTTCCCTCAGTCCTGTCAACTACTTTCCCTGGCCTGTGGCTATGCACTGCAGTTTAGAACCATTTGTAAAAACTAGAATGTGAGAGTCCCAAACCAGAATTCCATTTCAGTCAGCACTGCGCCTGGCACATTTTAGGCACCATGTGCTTGCCTGGCTGAGGAAAGGAGATGGCAGAACACACTGGACAGAGACAGTATTGAAATGTCATGCAGAAGGCTGTCCTTGCTTTTGAGAGTTGGAATGACAGTGGAAAGATCCAAGACCTCCAGACTCATCATCACCAGGGATGTGCCTTAAGAGCAGTTGGTGGCTGAGGAAATTGACTGATCTGTTTCCTTCATCTTTAAAGATATCTGCTTCAGTTTAAAATTCAGGAGTTTAGTTAGATCCAGAAAGGTACAAGGATCAAGCGAAAAACTGAAAAATTTCCTTTATGTGAAAATCAGTCAAATTAAGAATATATACTAACACTGCTTTGGATAAGCCAAGGTTGTCTCTCTGACATTTTGCATGGAAGTGTTCCAAGACACACTTGTTGCAAACAATATCACAATATGACACGGACTGGACTGAAGCAACTTTTAGCCCAGGGAAATGAGGGCTATTTTGTTTCTCAACCTGCACATGTTACATTTAGCACGTTGTTTGACAGTAACTGAGTAAAATTCTGCCCTGTGGGGAGGAGGAAAAACAAAAAAACATGAAAACAGGCCTCTCAAGGCTGGAAACATGGAATCTTATTAAACTTTCTTCACGTTATTCCCCCAATTTTCTTCCTAGAAAACTGGGCAGGCAAGGCTCAGAGAGATCAAATACGCCCCATCCAAAATACTGAAAATTTTTCGGAAGCATCCTACACCATCTCTCACCTTCCCCGTTTAAAAAAAAAGAGGGAGTGATAGAGCACACACCCTCTGTAAGCCTGTTTTAAGGCCTCACACAGGGTGTTACTTAAGGAGAGAAGGCTGAAATACGCGACAAAACCAACAACGCCCACCGCCATCCTTTGCGATGCTCTGAGCCCCCACCCGACCTGAACACCTCATCATCCGAGCTCCCTCCCTACGTTACGAGTCCCAAGATAACATTGTGAACTAACGTCATACCCGCACTTCCGACGAAGTTTTTTCAGCTGCTGCACCAAAGGCTTTCCCACAATCCAGGAAGAAAGAGTGATTGGTAAACACTTCAGTGGTTCACGGCAGCAGCGGGCACAGAGAAGGCGGAGGACGCAGGACTAAGACCCAAGTTTCCCGGACAGGATTGCAACACCTCTCCGCCGGCAAGTGGCCGACAGAAGCATGGCCTCGTTCCCGCGCCCCCGTGGGAAGGGCGTCAGGGACAGACACCTGAGCCTTCCCAGCAAGAAGCCTTTCCACTTTTCCCTCCCCCGTCTCCTCTGAGCGCCTTCCTCTCCCCGAAGGAAATGCTCTCCTCACCCAGATCCTACGCGAGGACTCCAAAGTCCCCGTCCCACGTGGGTGCCTGTCCCATCCCTACATCCACATCCATCCCAACCCCGTGTCCTCTATCCCGACTGCCGCTCCTTTCCCCTTCGCACCGACGGATGCTTCGCCACGGGATGCGACAGGGCCCGCCTAGGGGACCCGAGTTAAGAACCCGATCTCCGGGCCCAGGACCAGGAAGAACGCGCTCGGGCGGCTGGGAGCGCAGGGCGCAGCGCGCTCGCTCGGCAGCGCCTGCGGGACCCGCGGCCACCGGCGCCGGGGACCCGACGTCCCCAGGGACCTCGTGCTGTCAGCGATCCCGCCTCCGCCCCGGGCAGCCCCCACCCTCCCGGGCCTGACTCACCGAGAACTTTCTTCTCCGCGTCTTCACTGCCCGCGGCGGCCGAAGAGGCGGGGGCCGCGGTGCCCGGGTCCGCGGGGGCCGCGTCCACGCCGGGGTTGCCTGCGACCAGGGCGGCGGGCGCCGGGGCCGGGGCCTGGGGCGCGCCGCCGCCGCCGCCCGCCGGGCTCTTCGGCGCGGGGTCCTGGGGGGCCGCGGCGGCCGCCTCCGCCGGAGCCTGCGGGAGGGTGGTAGTGGTGGTGGTGGCCTCGCCCGCCTCGCTCATGCCGCCTCCTCCGCTCTCCCTCGGGCGCCTCGCTGGCGGTTGGTCGGCGGTTAGCGCGGCTGGAGGTCGCGGCGGCCGGGGCTCGCTCTCCGGGAGGCCGGTGCGGATCTCGAGGCGCTGGCGGCGGAGGCGGCTCGAGCTCTCGGGCTGCGCGCTAGCTCTTGGGCTCCTCGTTGGATCTTACTGCCCCAAAAATGGCCCCGCACAAGTTTTTCTAGGCGGCGCACGGGCCGGGGAGGGAAGAGGGTGGGGAGAGTTGGCTCCGGAGTTGGGCATCGACTTCATTAGCATTTAAAGGCGCCCGCTGCCCTTTCCGCCCGCCTAGCGGCGCGGGAGGAAGCGCCGGGGCCGAGGGGCCGGGGAAAGGAAGGCAAGGGTGGATCTGAGCTTTGGCAGGCTGCTCTGGAGTCTTCTGCGGAGCACGCGCTGCCGTCCCTTTGTTGGAGCGGGGCAGCGGGGCTCTCCCTCCTCGCCACATCTTCCAGGAGGGGCAAACTAGGGCACCCAAATGACGGGGCGCTTCTCTCTCCCAAACGCTCTTTCTTAAATCCTTTCTAGTTACCCATTCAACATTTATGAAGCACCAGAAACCGTTTCTGATACAGCAGTGAGGAGCTGGAATACTACAATCTTAAGGCTATTTGGCTACTTCCTCCTGAAAGATAAGTTACGGATGATTTCCTCTATGAGCCACAGGTGAGGAAACTGAAGTCCAAACCTCTGAGAATTAATGTCAATGTCAGTTTACGGCAATGTAACCGGCAGCAAGTAACGAGCTGTAAATATGCATATAAGAATACTAGGGGAAAAAAATGAATAAATCCACATCCCACCTTCTGCTCTAATTACCTCTGCCAGCTGGTGAAAACTTAAGCAATTGAGCTCTCCGAGCCTCAGGAAGGAGAGCTACCGAGAAACAGATCACCCAATAAACGGTATCCTGAGTTTGAAGCGCCCACTGGCCTTTAGAGAATGGACTGGATTATGCTAAACACCGGCCAGAGGGACTGTGCCCTGTACTCAATAACTATTGGGATACAGGGCTGTTAAGTGTTCTTCACCGCCAGGGTCCAGACAGACCTAGGTATACACTCTAGCGCAGCTCTTAGTTAACGGAGTCAAATTGGACTAGGTGTTCAACGTCCCAGCGTCAGTTTCCTCCTTTATGAGAGTTTCTCCAAGGTACCACAGAAAGCAGAAGGGATTATCATATGTAACTCCAATGTCTGATCCAACAAAAGCTCCTCGTTTTCATTCCCTATTCGCCTAAACCATTTACCCGTTTTTTTTTTCCTGTAATTATGTGTTCTGTGGCTACATCAGGAGGGTATCTACCAAGTGTATTTCCTCACTGTATCTACACTGGTTACCACTGTATCCATCACAGAGCTAGAACACAGTAAATGCTTCCAACACTTTCCAAACTCACTTACTTGTCAACAATTCATTATCAATAATTATAAAACTATCCTGCCTTATTACTTTCTTACTCCATCCATGAAAAATAAAACCTAAAAAAAATTCTTAGGAAAAAAATAGCAAAATATGGAATATCTGACTTTTCCATGTAACTCATCTATATTTTTAAAATTACGAGGTAAATGTTAGATTCATATTTTAGTTTGACTTCAATATGGACCATACAGTGAAAATTATGTAGGTATGTAAAAAAAATATTTTTAATTTAAAAATGCTGGTCCAGTTCTAAGTGTGATTAAATCATGTCTTAATTTTAAAGTGTAGTCTTAATTACGATTAAATAATATGCATGATTTATTCTGGTGAGGACTGGCCATTGACTTTCTTATCTAACAAAATGGTTACCATTGCTATGCAGACCTGGATTGCAGAAGAAAAAAAGAGAGGGCTTGAACTCTTCAAACTCCAATCTAATAGCCAAGCCCTTAAAAAATATATGTATAAATCCCACTACTGGGCATATACCCTGAGAGAACCATAATTCAAAGAGAGTCATGTACCACAATGTTCATTGCAGCTCTATTTACAATAGCCAGGACATGGAAGCAACCTAACTGTCCATCGACAGATGACTGCTGGATAAAGAAGATGTGGCACATATATACAATGGAATATTCCTCAGCCATAACAAGAAACAAAATTGAGTTATTTGTAGTGAGGTGGATGGACCTAGAGTCTGTCATACAGAGTGAAGTAAGTCAGAAAGAGAAAAACAAATACCGTATGCTAACACATATATATGGAATCTAAAAAAAAAAATTAAAATGGTTCTGAAGAACCTAGGGGTAGGACAGGAATAAAGATGCAGACGTAGAGAATGGACTTGAGGGCACGGAGAAGGGGAAGGGTAAGCTGGGACGAAGTAAGAGAGTGACATGGACATATATACACTACCAAACATAGAATAGATAGCTAGTGGGAAGCAGCCACATAGCACAGGGAGATCAGCTCAGTGCTTTGTGACCACCTAGAGGGGGGGATAGGGAGAGTGGGAGGCAGACGCGAGAGGGAGGAGATGTGGGGATATATGTATATGTATAGCTGATTCACTTTGTTATAAAGCAGAAACTAACACACCATTGTAAAGCAATTATACTCCAATAAAGATGTTTTATATATATATATATCTCCACCCTTGGAAAATAATTCATAAGTAACAGGTGTGGTCTCCAACCTCTGGAAGGCCCTAAAATAATTACAGATGCATCCTGGGTTTTCCTAGAATTTTGTGCTGGAATGGCTCCCAAAACTAGTCATAATTTTCATCCAAAAAAAAAAAAAAAGCAGTGAGCAGCTGGGAGTTCTTGGTACTGTGCTAAATAAACCTAGAGAGAATTAACTAGACCAAACATGATCTATGTTGTTTTAATAACCATAATCAAAAAACAACTTTGATACAGATGCACACGAAGTCTTCCATCCCTTCACTCACTAACTCATGCGCTCACTCATTAGCACATATTTACTAAACTACACACTATGTGTGTCAAAGTGCTACATTATGAGTATCCGATGTTGATCAAAATGAAGCTTCTGCTAAGGTTTTTTCCCTGTGAAATCATTTTTTGTCACATCATTTACACCGAAGGAAAGCATCATGTCTTAAATGTGAGATTAGGTGGAACAACAATGAAAAAGAATCATAATCTAATTGTTGACAGCTATCATTTTTAAGCTATGACTGGTTTGGTCATGAAAACAAAAGGCACTCTGTTCCTAGTATGAAAGAAGTTAGAGCTTCCACAACTGTTGGAAGGGCTGTGGGAGAGCCAGTCAGAGAGCAACACTGAGGATCTGAGTCCAGCCCCACCAGTGCGGTACTTCTCAAGAGCTTTCCTGAAACCACCAGAGTCACGGGGTCCCTGGGAGTCTCCCAACTATTCAGGGCTAGAGCCAGGTTTCGTGAGACTTAAAGTTTACATGATTTAGAGAGCTGACTTTGAGAATAAAAAGTGTGAAAACAAAATTGCTAGCCACTTCCAGACTCTTAGAAAGAGCCCATGCAAGAAAGGAGCCCCAAAGTTTAAACTTCATTAGCTTCACCTTGAGTCCACCCGCACCAGCTATCCAAGTCGGCAATGAAGATGCTGGAGTTCCTCAAGAAGTTTATCTGGAAGCAGCTTTGAACCTCCATCTGCCCATGCATCTTCCTGTAACTGACTGGAAAAAAAATGCTGTCCTCTTCTGCCTTCTAAATCTCGAACTGTTGACTCCCATTGATAGTTTCCAACCTGGAACCATACAGGAAAGGAGATTCTGGGAAATGTAGTGCCTGCCTTTGAGGGGGCTTAAGGATGATGCTGAGTTGACAAGAAACTACCCAGCGTATCACCCTAAGGAAGACAGTGCAATTAATTGACTAAAGAGATTAAGGAGAGTTTAAACCATTCAAGAGACTAAAGCTTAAGTATGGAAGCATTACTATATGAGCATATCTAAAACTGGAAAACAGCGAAATATTAATCTACATCTGGTTGATTCTAAAACAACACAGAATTTGGAATTTAAAAAGTAGAGGAATAAGAGATCAAAGGTTTGTCATGGTCTCAAGCAATGTTCATGGGAGAAGGTACCCTGACAAGTCTCTGTCATTCACTAATAATGCATTCAATGCATTTATTGATTAGTCACATTAGGTGCCAAGAATATCATACAAATCAAGACCAGACTGGCCCTGTATTCAAGGAGCTTATGGTCTAGACCAGCACTGTCCAAATGAAATATAATTTGAGCCCCAAATATGATCCACATGTGTAATTTTAAAATCTCTGGCAGCCACAACACATAAAAATAAACAGATGAAATTAATTTTAATACATTTTACTTAACCCAATATATCCAAAATACATATTATCATTTCAACATTTAATCAATATGAAAATTATTAACGATATATTTTACATTCTTTTTTTTTCTTTTGGTACCACCTTTAAACTCTGGCGTGTATTTTAAACTTATAGCATGTCTCGATTTGGACTTGCCACATTTAAAGTGCTCAATGTGGCTAGTAGCTACCGTATTGCCACTAGAAGAGTTATACGAGTCTTCTAGACAACTAGAGGTTTAGCCTGAATAATTCTCCAGAAGCCCATCGTGGAAAACGTCCTGGCCCTTCAATCTGGACGATGCATCAGTCTGTGGTAACCCATCAGGGTAATGCTACCTATAACATGCTTGAGCTTCCTCATGATGTATAATACCCAAAGAATTTACATGAACTATAATTCTGAAGAGCTGTAGAGTATGTATTGATAAAGTGAATTTACAGTATCCATTCCATGTCATCACTGCCTTTGAAAACATACACTCTCCTTCTTTAACTTTAATATATATTGGTACCAAAGTGAAGATATATTGTGGGCTTTCTTCATTTTCATTAAGAGAACTAAGAGTAGGTGTAAGATTGTGACTTAACTCTCTCCTATGGGGAACTGGATTTAGGATTTGGAAAATGTTGCACTTCTAGATCTGAGATTATTGACAGAGGAGAAGCAATTACTGAGAACTTTAAAAAGCAAGTTTAAAAAAATCTGATTATTTCAGCATATGCTGATTTTATATAAAAATTCCGGCTTCTAAAAGACTTTGTTAATAAATTTTAAAAGTTCTCATCACAATAAAAGAATTGTAACTTTGTACGGTGACAGGTGTAACTAGACTTATTGTGGTGATTCTTTTACAATGTATACAAATATTAAATCATTATATCATACACGTGGAACTAACATAATGTTGTATGTCAATTATACTTTAATTAAAAAAGAAGCTAGTTGGGCTTCCCTGGTGGCGCAGTGGTTGAGAGTCTGCCTGCCGATTCAGGGGATGCGGGTTCGTTCCCCGGTCCGAGAGGATCCCACATGCCACGGAGGTCTGGGCTCGTGAGCCATGGCCACTGGGCCTGCGCGTCCGGAGCCTGTGCTCCACAACGGAAGAGGCCACAACAGTGAGAGGCCCATGTACCGCAAAAAAAAAAAAAAAGCTAGTCAAAAAATAAAAAACTTTGTTGCGTTGGTTTTGCTTTCGTTGGTTTTTCCTGAACTACTTAGCTAATGTTTCTCTAAAGACTAGCAAATTGGTGTACTTTTGGTTGAAGAACTTGAAAAGATTTTCTGATAGATAAATAAGAACTGGAAAGAAATCTTAGAAATTACCCATTTCGACACCACTCATTTTACAAATGAGACTCAGAGAGATTAACCAACTTTCTCAAACTCATTCATCTATTTAATGGCAAAGCTAGAACCCGAACCTGAGTCTCCTTCCACTCAATCCAGTGCTCTTTCTACTGTATATATAACTGGCTGAAAAAATCCTCCTGGTCTGGCACTAAGTCTAGTGGTGTTTCAACTCTCCTCTTTGATTAAGTACATAATAATTGCAATCTGATAAAATGTAAGAAACATGCAGAGAAATCTGTAAGCACTCTGAACTCACTTCAGAAATAGACTGAACTGAGCAGGCTCTCTGGATACTGGAAGATGTTCATATCTTCCCAATTAGGAGCCCTGGATAGGAAAACAAGCAGCTGTGTGCAATTTTATTTTATAGCATTTTGGAGCTAATTCTCTGAAACAATGAATAAAGTATATTCTCCTCTTCCTGAAAAAGCTTCCTTCTGTCTCTTTCTGCAGGTTACTTCTTTTTTTTTTTTTTCCTGTTTTAAGCTTTCTCTATTTGTTTTCATCTTCATTACCTCCCTATATGTCCTCACTTGTTTAGGAATTAAATCTCATGGGATATCTAGTCTAAATTCTTGTCTAGAAAATCTAATGTCTTATGTTTCTTGGTGGATATGATAATTCTGGGAAATAAGTCTTCAACCAGCAAAGGAAAAAAGGAAAATCTGCCCGAAGGTCTCTTTTTCAGTTTTGGCTCTTCAACATTCTTTCCCCTCTCCTCTTTAATCTGAAATCTTCCTCTTAGTCAGACTTCCATTTTCCCTCTGTTAGCATCCCTAACTGCTCACTATAATGATCCATTTAGTACTCATTTTTTGGAGACATCTGTTTAGTTTGATTTTGATACTCCCCCCAACATGGGAACTTTAGGGTAGAAATTGAGAAAGAAAATTTGGAAGGGTAAGGAAGAAACTAGCTCCTAATAAGACTGCAAGAGAGAAGGATAAGTCAAGTCCCATCAGAGTTTTGACTTCTGTATGACAAGGGCATAATATTGAAGGGGAAAAAATGTGTATATGTATGTATATGTATATATATATATATGCAAAAAATTATCATAAACTAGCAATATTTGCTAGTGTAGTTCTGAGTACTTACTTTGATATTATGAACTAAATATAAACAGAGCAATATCTACCTCTTCCAAGTACTTAGATCTCTAGAAATCTTACTGCACTCTGAGAAAATTTTTCTAGTCCTCTTTCTTTTATTCTGCCTTTGCTGAATCCCTTGCGTCCATCACTATTGGCCTTGATCTTCTAATACATATAGGATGCTGGAGAGCAGAGTGTGAGCAAAAAGAAGTATAATAGTAGGACACCTGTGTCCTTACTAAGTTGTACTGTACTGCAATTTGTAATTACAGATAAGCCTGTTGCAAATTTCCAGAAACACATCCACCTAATACTGTTTTGGATTAAGCCATGAAATACATTTTCAAAAATAGTTTTAGTAAAATAGTCTTTCCTTTATTTGTATTCTTGCTTAGGCAATTTAGAATAATTTTCAACATCTTGACTCTCAAGCCAGTTTTTTCTTCTCTTTGGCTTATTATGCCATTTCAGGTGAAAAGGAGTAATAAATAAAATGGTTTCATTGATAAAGATGGAGCAATTTTAGAGTTTTTAAAGATGAAAGCAGAACTTTTAGAGTTTAAGCTCTACCACAGTAGGAGTCCCTACAGCGAGAGCTTACATGGATGGAAAATGAAAAAATCTAGGAGTTGTAAAATATCAACGGGGAAATTTAAATTTGGATATAGGCTAATTTTTAAAAACCAGATTGCAAGAATCAAGTGGAATGGTTTTGTTTGTTTTTTGAGAAGGTTACTTTATTTTGGTGGTGGTTAGGGGTGATGATTTTTTGTGTGTATGTGTTACTATTATTATTTTGCCACTGTAAAAAAAAAAAACAACTAAGCTAAAATCCTGTCTTCAGGATGATGGACCATATAAAGAAGTATTTTACAGTAAAGACATATATTACACTGTTTCACTGTGGCTACTCCTATTCTCCTGTATCTCAATTTCATGAGTTTCTATACAGATTCAAGGTCCATAATCTATAATTATAATAAAATGAAATATTGTCCTAAAGCTAAAGTATGGAGCCTGACATTTAAAAAGACCTGAAAGGTGTGTCAGGGCCTAAGAAAATAGAAGAATGCCATTTTCTTTGAATTTCACTAATGTATAATAATGCTAGCCAGCTATTTCTTTATCTTTAACAAGAGTAAACTAAAAGAACCCACGTTAAGTTGTACCAAGAAGGATGTCAGTTTAATAACATCTGACAGTGAGGTGGTGAGAAATTCAGTCATTTGAAAAATGACTTTGAAGCAGCCCTGACTGGAAAGGTTCTAAAGTCAATCTTTGCAGGCAGGAGGTTGTTTGGTGTCTGGATGTAGTCATGACTTACTGTGAAAAGCCCAGAGGGATGGCTTTTTTTTTTTTAATAATTTTTATTGGAGTATAGTTGAGTTACAATGTTGTGTTAGTTTCAGGTGTGGAGAAAAGTGAATCAGTTACACATGTACATATATCCACTCTTTTTTAGGTTCTTTTCCCATTATAGGTTGTTATAGAGTATTGAGTAGAGTTCCCTGTGCTATACAGTAGGTCCTTATTAGTTATCTATTTTATATATAGTAGTGTGTATATGTCAATCCCAATCTTCCAATTTATCCCTCCCCCCGCTTCCCACCTGGTAACCATAAATTTGTTTTCTATATCTGTGACTCCATTCCTGTTTTGTAAATAAGTTCATTTGTACCATTTTTTTTAGATTCCACATATAAACGACATCATATGATATGTCTTTCTCTGTCTGACTTATTTCACTCAGTATGACAATCTCTAGGTCCATCCATGTTACTGCAAATGGCATTATTTCGTTTTTGTTTTGTTTTTTTTTTCTTGCGGTACGTGGGCCTCTCACTGTTGTGGCCTCTCCCATTGCGGAGCACAGGCTCCAGACGCGCAGGCCCAGAGGCCATGGCTCACGGGCCTAGCTGCTCCGTGGCATGTGGGATCTTCCCGGACTGGGGCACGAACCCGTGTCCCATGCATCAGCAGGCAGATTCTCAACCACTGCACCACCAGGGAAGCCCTATTTCGTTCTTTTTTATGGCTGAGTAATATTCCATGGTATATATGCACCACATCTTCTTTATCCACTCCTCTGTTGATGGACATTTAGGTTGCTTCCAAGTCTTGGCTATTGTAAATAGTGCTGCAATGAACACTGGGGTGCATGTATCTTTTCAAATTATGGTTTTCTCCAGATATATGCCCAGAGTGGGATTGCTGGATCATACGGTAGTTCTAAATTTAGTTTTTTAAGGAACTTCCACACTATTCTCCATAATGGTTGTACAATTTTACACTCCCACCAACAGTGCAGGACAGTTCCCTTTTCTCCACACCAGAGAGATGGTCTTAATTGGTATTTTAGTACCTGGATTTGACAGGAGCAGGAGTCTACTCTGGAGGATGATACTCACTTCAGTTCATCACTCAACTCTTCTTTATAGCTTAGGAAGATTTACTATGGCTGTTCAACAGGTATAACTGGGCATACTTTAGCCTTAGTTTCTGATCTCAATGTATTCTGGTCCCTCAAGACTAGTTGATACTTTCCTGACCTCTTTTATGGCTGAAACTCTTAATCAAGCTGTACATACCTACAGAAATAGGCCATAGTGGTGTTTGAAATAGAAGTCCGTCAAGAAAGTGCTGGATTGGGATTACTGATGCCTTTTCCTCCAGATGGGGACCAAACTAATATTGAGAGCAAGTTCTGTAATCAGAGGATTCCCTGATTCCTCAAACAAAACAGGAAAAAAGAGACAAAAATATCTCCTAGGTAAAGACTTCTTATTCTCTTCGCTTGACCCTTTCCAGTTGCCATTGTTATAATTTCATTTGTCCTTAACTCTAGTTCAGTTCACGTTTGAATCCATCAGATTCTAAGATCTTTCTTTCATTTGTTGTTTTCTATAGTACTGAGGGTGGCACAGCTACCTGAATACTAATAGGAGGCATCATCTATCTGGTATCTCTCATGGTCTAGGTACTGAACAGGGGCCTCACTGTTATTATTTCTAACCCTTACCCCAGCTCTGCAAGATTAGTATCATGACCCTAATTTTACAGATGAAGAAACCAAAACTTAGAGTGGTTATGTGACTTTTCTAAGGTCATAGAGCTGGTAGATCACAGAACAGAGATTCAAACTCAGGTCTCTCAAGGTCCAAAGTCAGGACCATCTCCTCAACTCTACCCTGATGCTTCCTCCCACCCTTATCCATACACAGTATGTGAGGCTACCAGCTCTATAAAGTTATCTACCATTCATTCAGAGAGTTAAGTTTGCTTGAAAATTATAGAGGAAGTCTTATCACTATTTGCTTACCTTTATCCTCCCAAGTCCCTCCACTTCTATCAAACTCAAAGGCTTAGACGCATGGAAGCAAAGTGAGGAAGAGGAAAGGAGAGATACGAGTAAAATAAATGGTGAGGCTATGGCTGTTTTCTGTCTTTTTATACACTAGTTTTCTTTTTTTAGTATATTTTTTTCTTGTTTCCATCTTACATGCTAGAATTTATCTCAATTTCCCCTTTTCTACAGTACCCCAACACCATTTAAATTTCCAGTTTGATTTATACAAATTAAGTTGCATTTATTTACGTTGCAATAAAAGAATTAGGAAGAATTCTGAACAACTGGGTTTGTTTCTGGGATTTTCTTTTGCCTTATTCCAAAAAGAAAGCCAAGATTTTGGCTGTTACGTCTTATAGGACTGAAGGCAGAAGCTCACCCAAGACCTCTCTATCATGAACATCCAAACTGACTAAAGATAATGTTCTAGAGTGTCCCGAATGGTAAGGGCAGAAGAGCTAGTGTCTTTGTCAGGAGATATGCAAAAGCAGAAGCCAAGACAAGAAGATTCTGAAGCCTGGGAGAGGGATTCTGAAGCCTGGGAGAGGGACGTTAGGTTACTGTGGGTGACCGGGACCGGGACCTGCTCCCTCTGGCGCCCCTGTAAGGACTTCATCCTGTGGGGATGTCTGCATGGTGGGCACACTGGAGTTGCATCACGTTCCCTGGCATTTTCGACTCTGCTAAAGATTCCCATGGACACTGTGGCATAGAGCCAAGGGACCACCAGACTTGGACGTTCTCACAAGCTTGGACAATGCCCATCTCAGCAGCAAGCATGAATACGCTTTGCTCTATGTAATATGTACGTAGGCTGAATATTTTTGTTTGTCTCTTACAGCTAGTCTCCACCTTTCTCTTCCCTGCTCTGTGCCTGGGGGGTTTAACTTTCTGGATGGTTTCGACAGACTTCTTTGACCTCTGGATTCCAATTGTGTCCAGCCATTGAGAGGCACTGGCAGGAGATCAGAGAAAGGGAGGAGAATAAATTGGGATATTTATTTCCAAAGATCCTTCCCTGTGGGTTGACTGGGTCCCTTTACTGAAGACAGCAGATCCTTTCTCGCTGTATCTGGAGGTTGTGGGCAGGTCCCTCAGATACATGAGCTCTGCAACTTTTGCATTATGAGCTCTCAGACTTAGAGTATTTCTTTTACCGGACTGGGTCCAGAGTTGGACTGCATCCCTCCTAAATCAGACTGGGTCTGGGGTCGAACTGGATCTAGTTTAAACCAGACTGGGTCCAGTTTTAGGTCTCAGGTTAATAAGAAAAATTTAAAGGGTATAAAAAGAGAAGAAGTGTTCCTTCAAGTCCAGAGAATCTAGGACTCCTCCATCTGGGACTCTGGCTAACTATATGTATGAAAATTATGGGCCCAGAAGTTGCGTTTCTTTGAACAAGTAGGTTAAACTTATGAAAGATAATCTTGAATTACAGTGGCCAGAGTGGAAAACTTTTAACCTAGATAAGCTTACCCATTAATGAGGTGCCCTAGAGGAAAAGGAGTCTCGGCCAGGAACTCAAAAGGGCAGAGGGAAAATTATTTTTCTTCCCCTACAGTTTCTGATCATCCAGATGGGACCTGCTGGGACACCCTTCTCACTCTGGAGCCTGAAGATGGGATCCTGGGAAAACTGGTGGAAGCTGACAAAGGGCAAGAATTCTTACCAAAGTCAGCTTTCTGGATCTCTGTCTGTAGTGCTTGGTCGAGAAAGAGACTTAAAATCTCATATTGTTTCTTCCTTTCCAAATTCAGACTCTTGTGAATTTAGTTTTGGAGTACCTATTGATTATCAATTCTTTCCCTCCCAGGGACCGCGATTGCCTTCATCTTGTTTAGTGTCCTGGCTTTCCTCCCATTAGGGCATGCAGGTGGTCAGTTCTTATGTGTGCAGGCAGCTCAACCATCAGGTTTGGGACCCCAATACGGCTGGATAGGAATGTGGGTTGCACCCCATTTGCAGTAGCATCCTACTGACTGTTGCCAGGTCTCATGGGAATTGTCTAAACCTTTCTTCCTTTTGGTTTTTTTTGGGAGTGGTTCTGGATCTTGGGAGGGGTATCTTTCGAACCCTCTTTGGGGACACATCTTGTGTCCATGGTTAAGCCATAAAAGGCTTATTGGTTTTGGTTTTGAGTCACTTTATGGGTATGCCTTTGGTTTAAAAGGAAAAAGGAAAAAAATTTTTAAGGTGTTCAATACAGCCAGAAATATTTACTGTTTGTCCTGGTTAAACCAGATAATAAGATATTTGAAAGCATTTTTTATTTTTTACAGTACTGTACTGTATTTATTGATACCATAAGTTTACATCATCTGTTTACAAGGTGAATCATCTGTCAGCACCTATATCAGTATTGTCTTATCTGATACAAAACATGGTAGATGTTATATGTATTACTAACACTGAACATCAAAAAATGAAAAGATAATGTGAAAAATAAATTGACAGACTTTTTACAATGAGCTCTATGATCAGATGATGGAAGCTGATATTCAGAGATTGATAGAAACTTTTCTTAAGGCCTTCTTTTCTAAGCTAAAATGGAACAATGTACTCAGAAGAAAAGAAAACATCATGAAGCTATTGTGGAAGGATTTAGTAAAACAGTCCAAAGACACACAGCTCCACATCTAGAACATAGGATTCTTTTGATTTCCATCTTTATTGGAAATCTTCTCCCTGATATAAAGCAACAAGTTAAAAGGCTGCATCAGCCCCTTGATAACTTTCAGGTTGCAACCCAATTCTTTGAGGAATTAGAAACAACTGTATTTTGTTTTACAATAATAGAAATGCAGCACTAGAAGCAATTCAAAGCCCACCAATCCTTTTCAACAATCCTCAAACCTTCATCTCAAAAGGCTTGCAGACATTGTAAAAGATCAGGGCATTGGAAACAAAACTCCTTCTTGGAGAAAAACTTAACATCTATTCTCTGTGCCTTTGAGGTATAAATTTTTGACCCTCTGTTCTCTAAGAACCCAGAGCCATCTTTTTGAAATACAGACTTCAGGGAGATAAGCCTTTTCATAAGAAAAATAAAAGTATCTATCTCATGGTTGAAATTTTTTAATTTTAATTTTTATTTCTTTGAATTTTATTTTATTTTTTTACAGCAGGTTCTCATTATTTATTTATGTTTTACGTATTAGTGTATACATGTCAATCCCAATTCATCCCACCACCCCCACCTCCACCGCCACTATCCCCCCTTGGTGTCCATACATTTGTTCTCTACACCTGTATCTCTATTTCTGCCCTGCAAACCGGTGCATCTGTACAACTTTTCTAGATTCCACATATATGTGTTAATATACAATATTTGATTTTCTCTTTCTGACTTACTTCACTCTATATGACAGTCTCTAGATCCATCCACGTCTCTACAAATGACCCGATTTCGTTCCTTTTTATGGCTGAGTAATATTCCATTGTATATATGTACCACATCTTTATCATTTGTCAGTCAATTGGCATTTAGGGTGCTTCCATGATCCGGTTATTGTAAATAGTGCTGAAATGAACATTGGGCTGCATGTGTCTTTTTGAATTATGGTTTCCTCTGGGTATATGCCCAGTAGTAGGATTACTGGGTCAAATGGTAATTCTATTTTTTGTTTTTTAAGGAACCTCCATACTGTTCTTCATAGTGGCTATAGCAATTTACATTCCCACCAACAGTACAAGAGGGTTCCCTTTTCTCCACACCCTCTCCAGCATTTATTGTTTGTAGATTTTCTGATGATGCCCATTCTAACTGGTGTGAGATGATATTGTAGTTTTGATTTGCATTTCTCTAATAATTAGTGATGTTGAGCAGCTTTTCATGTGCCTCTTGGCCATCTGTATGTCTTCTTTGGAGAAATGTCTATTTAGGTCTTCTGCCCATTTTCTAATTGGGTTGTTTGTTTTTTAATATTGAGCAGCATGAGCTGTTTATATATTCTGGAGATTGATCCTCTGTCCTTTGATTCATTTGCAAATATTTTCTCCCAGTCTGAGGGTTGTCTTTTTGTCTTGATAGTAGTTTGGTTTGCAAAAGCTTTGAAGTTTCATTAGATCCCATTTGTTTATTCTTGTTTTTATTTCCATTACTCTAGGAGGTGGAGCAAAAAAGATCTTGCTGTGCTTTATGTCAAAGAATGTTCTTTCCTAAGTCTTCCTCTAAGAGTTTTATAGTGTCTGGTCTTACATTTAGGTTTCTAATCCATTTTGAGTTTATTTTTGTGTATGGTGTTAGGGAGTGTTCTAATTTCACTCTTTCACATGTAGCTGTCCAGTTTTCCCAGCACCATTTACTGAAGAGACTGTCTTTTCTCCATTGTATATCCTTGCCTCCTTCGTCATAGATTAGTTGACCATAGGTGCGTGGGTTTATCTCTGGGCTTTCTATCCTGTTCCGCTGATCCATATTTCTGTTTTTGTGCCAGTACCATACTGTCTTGATTACTGTAGCTTTGTAGTATAGTCTGAAGTCACGGAGCCTGATTCCTCCAGCTCCGTTTTTTTCCCTCAAGACTGCTTTGGCTATTTGGGGTCCTTTGTGTCTCCATACAAGTTTTAAGATTTTTTGTCCTACTTCTTTAAAAAATGCCATTGGTAATTTGATAGGGATTGCATTGAATCTGTAGATTGCTTTGGGTATATAGCCATTTTCACAATATTGATTCTTCCAATCCAAGAACATGGTATATCTCTACATCTGTTTGTGTCATCTTTGATTTCTTTCATCAGCGTCTTATAGTTTTCTGAGTACAGGTCTCTTACCTCCTTAGGTCGGTTTATTCCTAGGAATTTTATTCTTTTTGTTGCAATGGTGAATGGGAATGTTTCCTTAATTTCTCTTTCGGATCTTTTGTTGTTAGTGTATAGGAATGCAAGAGATTTCTGTGCATTAATTTTGTACCCTGCAACTTTATCAAATTCATTGATTAGCTCTAGTAGTTTTCTGGTGGCATCTTTAAGATTCTCTATGTGTAGTATCATGTCATCTGCAGTGACAGTTTTACTTCTTCTTTTCCAATTTATATTTCTTTTATTTCTTTTTCTTCTCTGATTGCCATGGTTAGGACTTCCAAAACTATGTTGAATAATAGTGGTAGGAGTGGACATCCTTGTCTTGTTCCTGATCTTACTGGAAATGCTTTCAGTTTTTCACCATTGAGAATGATGTTTGCTGTGGGTTTGTCATATATGACCTTTATTATGTTGAGGTAGGTTCCCTCTATGCCCACTTTCTGGAGAGTTTTTACCATAGATGGGTGTTGAATTTTGTCAAAAGCTTTTTCTGCATCTATTTAGATGATCATATGGTTTTTATTCTTCAATTTGTTAATATGGTGTATCATGTTGATTGATTTGCATATATTGAAGAACCCTTGCATCCCTAGGATAAATCCCACTTGATCATGGTGTATGATCCTTTTAATGTGTTGTTGGATTCTGTTTGCTAGTATTTTGTTGAGGATTTTTGCATCCATATTCATCAGTGATATTCGTCTGTAATTTTCTTTTTTTTTTTTTTTGGTAGTATCTCTGTCTGGTTTTGGTATCAGGGTGATGGTGCTCTCATAAAATGAGTTTGGGAGTGCTCCTTCCTCTGCAAATTTTGGAAGAGTTTGAGAAGGATGGGTGTTAGCTCTTCTCTAAATGTTTGATAGAATTCACCTGTGAAGCTATCTGGTCCTGGACTTTTGTATGTTGGAAGATTTTTAATCACAGTTTCAATTTCACTACTTGTGATTGGTCTGTTCATGTTTTCTATTTCTTCATTCAGTCTTGGAAGGTTATACCTTTCTAAGAATTTGTCCCTTCTTCCAGGTTGTCCATTTTATTGGCATAGAGTTGCTTGTAGTAGTCTCTTAGGATGCTTTGTATTTCTGTGATGTCCATTATAACATCTTCTTTTTCATTTCTAATTTTATTGAGTCCTCTCCCTCTTTTTCTTGATGAGTCTGGCTAAAGGTTTATCAATTTTATCTTCTCAAAGAACCAGCTTTTAGTTTTATTGATCTTTGCTATTGTTTTCTTTGTTTCTATTTCATTTATTTCTGCTCTGATCTTTATGATTTCTTTCCTTCTGCTAACTTTGGGTTTTGTTTGTTCTTCTTTCTCTAGTTCCTTTAGGTGTAAGGTTAGATTGTTTATTTGAGATTTTTCTTGTTTCTTGAGGTAGGCATGTATTGCTATAAACTTCCCTCTTAGAACTGCTTTTGCTGCATCCCATAGGTTTTGCATTGTCCTGTTTTCATTGTCATTTGTGTCTAGGTATTTTTTTAAAAATAAATAAATAAATGTATTTATTTATTTTTGGCTGCCTTGAGTCTTCGTTGCTGTGCACAGACTTTCTCTAGTTGTGGCGAGCAGGGGCGACTCTTCGTTGCAGTGCACGGGCTTCTCATTGCGGTGGCTTCTACTGATGTGGAGCACGTGCTCTAGGCATATGGGCTTCAGTAGTTGTGGTACGCAGGCTCAGTTGTGGCGCATGGGCTTAGCTGCTCCGCGGCATGTGGGATCTTCCCAGACCAGGGCTCGAACCCGTGTCCCCTGCATTGGCAGGAGGATTCTTAACCACTGTGCCACCAGGGAAGTCCCTCTAGGTATTTTTTTATTGCCTCTTTGATTTCTTCAGTGATCTCTTCGTTACTTAGTAACATATTGTTAACATCCATGTGTTTGTGTTTTTTACATTTTTTTCCCCTGTAATTGATTTCTAATCTCATAGCAATGTGGTCGGAAAAGATGCTTGACATGATTTCAATTTTCTTAAATTTACCGAGGCTTGATTTGTGATCCAAGATGTCATCAATCCTGGAGAATATTCCACGTGCACTTGAGAAGAAAGTGTAATCTGCTGTTTTTGGATGGAATGTCCTATAAATATCAATTAAATCTATCTGGTCTATTGTGTCACTTGAAACTTTTGTTTCCTTATTAATTTTCTGTCTGGATGATCTGTCCATTGGTGTAAGTGAGGTGTTAAACTCCCCCACTGTTATTGTGTTACTGTCAATTTCCTCTTTTAGAGCTGTTAGCAGTTGCCTTATGTATTGAGGTGTTCCTACGTTTGGGGCATATATATTTATAATTACTATATCTTCTTTTCAGATTGATACCTTGATTATTATGTAGTGTCTTTCCTTGTCTCTTGTAACATTCTTTATTTTAAATTCTTTTATCTGATATGAGTATTGCTACTCCGGCTTTCTTTTGATTTGCATGGACTATCTTTTTCCATCCCCTCACTTTCAGTCTGTATGTGTCCCTAGGTCTGAAGTGGGTCTCTTGTAGACAGCATATATATGGGTCTTGTTTTTTATATCCATTCAGTGAGCCTGTGTCTTTTGGTTGGAGCATTTAATCCATTCACATTTAAGGTAATTATTGCTATGTATGTTCCTATTACCATTTTCTTAATTGTTATGGGTTTGTTTTTTAGGTCCTTTTCTTCTCTTGTGTCTCCCACTTAGAGAAGTTCCTTAAGCATTTGCTGTAGAGCTGGTTTGGTGGTGCTGAATTCTCTTAGCTTTTGCTTGTCTATAAAGCTTTTGATTTCTCCATCAAATCTTAATGAGATCCTTGCAGGGTAGGGTAATGTTGGTTGTAGGTTCTTCCCTTTCATTACTTCTCATGCCACTCCCTTCTGGCTTGTAGAGTTTCTGCTGAGAATTCAGCTGTTAACCTTATGGGAGTTCCCTTGTATGTTATTTGTCGTTTTTCCCTTGTTGCTTTCAATAAATTTTCTTTGTCTTTAATTTTTGTCAATTTGATTACTATGTGTCTCAGCATGTTTCTCCTTGGGTTTATCCTGCCTGGAACTCTCTGTGCTTCCTGGACTTGGGTGGCTATTTCCTTTCGCATGTTAGGGAAGTTTTTGACTATAATCTCTTCAAATATTTCCTCGGGTCCTTTCTCTCTCTCTTCTCCTTCTGGGACCCCCATAAGGCGAATGTTGGTGTATTTAATGTTGTCCCAGATGTCTCTTAGGCTGCCTTCATTTCTTTTCATTCTTTTTTCTTATTCTGTTCCGTGGCAGTGAGTTCCACCATTCTGTCTTCCAGGTCACTTATCCGTTCTTCTGCCTCAGTTATTCTGCTACTGATTCCTTCTAGTGTATTTTTCATTTCAGTTATTGTATTGTTCATCTCTGTTTGTTTGTTCTTTAATTCTTCTAGGTCTTTGTTCTTTAATTCTTCTAGGTCTTTATTAAACATTTCTTGCATCTTCTCGATCTTTGCCTCCATTCTTTTTCCGAGGTCCTGGATCATCTTCATTATCATTATTCTGAATTCTTTTTCTGGAAGGTTGCCTATCTCCACTTCATTTAGTTGTTTTTCTGGGGCTCTATCTTGTTCTTTCATCTGGTACAAAGTCCTCTGCCTTTCCATTTTGTCTGTCTTTCTGTGAATGTGGTTTTCCTTCTACAGGCTGCAGAATTGTAGTTCTTGCTTCTCCTGTCTGCCCTCTGGTGGATAAGGCTATCTAAGAGGCTTGTGCAAGCTTCCTGATGGGAGGGACTGGTGGTAGGTAGAGCTGGGTGTTGGTCTGGTGGGCAGAGCTCAGTAAAACTTTAATCCACTTGTCTGCTGATGGGTGGGGCTGGGTTCCCTCCCTGTTGGTTTTTTGGTCTGAGGCGACCCAGCACTGGCGCCTCCCCGGCTCTTTGGTGGGGCTAATGGCGGTCTCTGGGAGGGCTCATGCCAAGGAGTACTTCCCAGAACTTCTGCTGCTATGGTCCTTGTCACCACGGTGAGCCACAGCCACGGCCCACCCCTGCAGGAGACCCTCCAACACTAGCAGTTAGGGACTGTTCAGTCTCCTATGGGGTCACTTCTCCCTCCCCTGGGTCCCGATGCGCACACTACATTGTGTGTGCCATCCAAGAGTGGAGTCCCTGTTTCCCCCAGTCCCGTCAAAGTCCTGCAGTCAAATCCCACTAGCCTTCAAAGTCTGATTCTCTAGGAATTCCTCCTCCCATTGCTGGACCCACAGGTTGGGAAGCCTGATGTGGGACTCAGAACCTTCACTCCAGTGGATGGACTTCTGTGGTATAAGTGTTCTCCAGTTTGTGAGTCACCCACCCAGCAGTTATGGGATTTGATTTTATTGTGATTGCACCCCTCCTACAGTCCCATTGTGGCTTTGTCTTTGGATGTGGGGTATCTTTTTTGGTGAGTTCCAGAGTCTTACTGTTGATGATTGTTCAGCAGTTGTGATTCTGGTGCTCTCACAAAAGGGAGTAAGCACACGCCCGTCTACTCTGCCATCTTGAACCAATCCTCTCTCATGGCTGTAATTTAAAAATTAAAACTATAAGATCTCTGGGACTTCCCTGGTGGCACAGTGGTTAAGAATCCACCTGCCGGGCTTCTCTGGTGGCGCAGTGGTTGAGAGTCCACCTGCCGATGCAGGGGACACGGGTTTGTGCCCCAGTCCAGGAAGATCCCACATGCCGCAGAGCGGCTGGGCCCGTGAGCCATGGTCGCTGAGCCTGCGCGTCCAGAGCCTGTGCTCCGCAATGAGAGAGGTCACAACAGTGAGAGGCCCGCGTACTGCAAAAAAAAAAAAAAAAAAAAATCCACCTGCCAATGCAGAGGACATGGGTTTGAGCCCTGGTCCAGGAAGATCCCACATGCTGCGGAGCAACTAAGCCTGTGTGCACAACTACTGAGCCTGCGCTCTAGAGCCCGCGAGCCACAACTACTGAGCCCGTGTGCCACAACTACTGAAGCCATGTGCCTAGGGCCCATGATCTGCAAGAAGAGAAGCCACCGCAATGAGAAGCCTATGCACTGCAACGAAGAGTAGCCCCCATTCACCTCAGTGATAGAAAGCCTGTGCGTAGCAATGAAGACCTGATACAGACAAAAATAAATAATAAATAAATTAATTTTAAAAAACTATAAGATCTCTGTATCTGTCTGTATGTTTATGTATATTTATATACATATGGACAGATGTGTGATTTTTCTACCTGTAGAGGGTATTGCCAAAATTAATTTGTAAAAGAGCTCTATTTAATTAGCTTGATGAAAAATAAGTGCTTATACAAATCAAGTATTCTCTCAGAAATATAGAAACTAACCCAAAAGTGTTTCAACTTCAAGTGATATAGGATAATCTTCAATAAATAAAAGCTACCTGAAGCTTTGTTGGTTTAGTTAAAACGAACATGTCTTCAGAGCTATTCACATTAAATATAATGCAAACATACAACTTTTATTCTACCTAGGTTTACTAAAAGTCAAATAAGCTCATGTTATCACTGTTCCAGAATCTGTCAGCAAGAAAAATAACTTAAGAAAATGGTTAGTTGTTTAATGTCTTGTGAAATTTTCATTAGTAATCTAAACATAATTGTTTAAAAATAGTTTCCAAAACTTTTTGTTAGCTTGAAACGTTAAAGTTAAGTTAAATGATGGATAGTCATTGAATATCTAGATCATTTCCAAATAAATATAACACTGAAGTTTTAATAACTGAATATAAGTTCATCTACTTTTGGATTCTTTTTTTTTTTTTTTTCAGTACGCGGGCCTCTCACTGTTGTGGCCTCTCCCGTTGCGGAGCACAGGCTCTGGATGTGCAGCCTCAGCGGCCACGGTTCACAGGCCCAGCCACTCCCCGGCATGTGGGATCTTCCCGGACCGGGGCATGAACCCGTGTCTCCTGCATCGGCAGGCGTACTCTCAACCGCTGTGCCACCAGGGAAGCCCTACTTTTGGATTCTTATTACAGAGGAATTAAAGATGTTTGAGTCTAATAGTAAACATGTCTTCTGCCACATTAAAAAGTTGACTGAGAAAGACTGTACTTCTAGAAATTACTGAGCATTTATAAATTTGCCAGTGCACAGAATGCTGGTGTAACAACCAGTGCATAATTGCTTACGTCTCAGTTTTCACTAGAAACTAAAGTTTCTAAGGGTTAAGAATTCTATTCAATACATTTAATTAAAAACTCCAGAAGTAATAAGAGTGAAAGAAAACAACTGTGTATAAAAAGTAGGTAAGGAAAGTAGAATTTTTTATAGATTCTTATTTTATTCAAGGAGTTATACTGCATTACTATCATTAATTATTATTTATTTTTTAACATCTTTATTGGAATATAATTGCTTTACAATGGTGTGTTAGTTTCTGCTGTATAACAAATTGAGTCAGCTATACGTATACATATATCCCATAACTCCTCCCTCTTGTGTCTCCCTCCCGCCCTCCTATCCCACCCCACTAGGTGGCCACAAAGCACTGAGCTGATCTCCCTGTGCTATGCGGCTGCTTCCCACTAGCTACCTACCTTACGTTTGGTAGTGAATATATGTCCATGCCACTCTCTCATTTCATCCCAGCTTACTCTTTCCCCTCCCCATGTCCTCAAGTCCATTCTCTATGTTTGCATCTTTATTCCTGTCCTGCCCCTAGGTTCTTCAGAACCATTTTAATTTCTTTTTTAGATTCTACATATATGTGTTAGCATACGGTATTTGTTTTTCTCTTTCTGACTTACCTCACTCTATATGACAGACTCTAGGTCCATCCACCTCACTACAAATAACTCAATTTTGCTTCTTTTTATGGCTGAGGAATATTCCATTGTATATATGTGCCACATCTTTATCCATTCATCTGTCTGTGGACACTTAGGTTGCTTCCATGTCCTGGCTATTGTAAATAGAGCTGCAATGAACATTGTGGTACATGACTCTTTTTGAATTATGGTTCTCTCAGGGTATATGCCCAGTAGTGGGATTGCTGAGTCGTATGGTAGTTCTAAGAATACGTTTTTAGGATAAGGAAAGGTATGAAGAACATACTTTTGTTAAGAGGAAAAGAAAGTAATTTTGTCCAGAAGTGGAATGACTGGCTGATGAAGAATGAGTAAGGACAAATTTAAGACAAAACCTGAAGGGATACAAAAAAACTTGGTAGAAGTTTTGTGGAAAAGGAATCCTGGAAATGAATTTTATGTGTGGTCAAGCTGGCTATGATTGGAATTATATATTTAAAGAATGAGCCTTAATATCAAAAGTACACGGGTGCAGAATTAGAATATGTTTTTGTTTCTGTTAAAAAGAGAGTTTTATTGGACTGTTAGTCTGCTCTTGATAGGAGACGGCGAAAGCTTTTTGTTTTTGTTTTTGTTTTGTTGCCTTCTGGGTAATCTGCCGGGAAAGCAAAGATTTTGTGTCTTACCAAAATAATTACCTGTGCTTCATGTTCTTTATTAGATCTCTGATTACCTTGGAGAACTGAGTCTTCTCAATACTAAAAGAGCTAAATTTTGTTCACAACAATGTAACCTTCCGTATTTGCCTTTAATATCTTCTATTGTCACTCCTGCTAAATAAGCATTATTTCATAATGACTTGTGATCCTATTTAGTCAAATGTTCAAACCTTTTGACATTTTTTACAACTTCCCAGATCAAATCTAAATGGAGTCTTTTTGACCTCAAACTAACTTTGAGATTTCCCAGAGGGCCCCTGGAAATTCCCAAAAGATTTGTCTCTCGCCTTATAAAGGAGATGTTAAACTAATTAGGTTTATTTGGCATGTTAAATTACATGGGAAACATTGTCAAATAAGAAGTGATAATAAACCTTCTTAGGTTATATATATATGGATATAAGTTTACTGATATAGGTATTCCAGAAATTGAAGTTCAGAGAAATTTATCAATACCCTCATTATCCAATTATTATCTTAAATTGTTGTATGCCACAAAAATAACTGAATTTCCTTATCAAATGAACTCTTATCAGACCTTGAACCGTAGCCAGTTTAGAAATCTTTTGGGGACTTCCCTGGTGGCGCAGTGGTTAAGAATCCACCGCCAATGCAGGGGACATGGGTTCGAGCCCTGGTCTGGGAAGATCCCACATGCCGTGGAGCAACTAAGCCCATGAGCCACAACTACTGAGCCTGTGCTCTAGAGCCCGCGAGCCACAGCTACTGAGCCTGCGTGCCACAACTACTGAAGCCCAAGCTCCTAGAGCCTGTGTTCCGCAACAAGAGAAGCCACTGCAATGAGAAGAAGCCCATGCACCACAACAAAGAGTAGCCCCTGCTTGCCGCAACTATAGAAAGCCCACGCACAGCAACGAAGACCCAAGACAGCCAAAAATAAATAAATAAATAAACTAATTAAAAAAAAAAAGGAGGCTAAAGAGACATGACAATGAAATACAGTACTAGACTGGTTATGTGTGCTAGAGGGGGCAAAAAATGCTGTAAAACACACTGTTGGTTTAATTCACGACATTGGAATTTGGACAGTAGATTAGATAAGTACTGTGTCAGTGTTAGATGTCCTGAAGTTGAAAACTGGGCTGTCGTTATGTAAGAGACTGTCGTGATTCTTAGGAAAGACACACTGAAAAGTTTAGGGGTAAAAGGCCATGATGGGTGTAACTTACCCTCTAACGGTTCAGGCAAAAAGAAAGACAGTGACAAATCAAATGGGGTAAAATGTTATTAAGCAAACCTGAGTAAAGGTATGTGGATTCTTTTTGCATTATTCTTATAGTTGCAGCCTTTCTGAATGTTTGAAATTGTCTACTTAAAAAAAGTTAAAATAATTTTTAAGACATGCTTTTTATCCTTTCTGGCTTTTTATATACATTTACAATGTTTGTATATGTATACCATACACTCAAATACACTTTTCTGTCATTACAAATCAAATATAGATTTTAAAATTTATTCAACTATCAACTGCTATGGAAGAAAATCACAGAGATAGGCACAACTGAAGAAGGCTTGGAGCAGAAGGAGAAGGCCTAGAAGCAGACCCTGTGGCACCTTTATAATTGATTATGATTATTACGGTCATGGGGCAGGGTGGGGAAGGGATCAAAATGACACTGATGAAGAGAAGAGCCTGATATGAATATCTTACCACACCTAAGCACCCAAATTAAAATCTACAACACACTATAGACAATATATATGGGCCATTATACATTTGACATATTGTGTCACTTATCCATCTTACTATGTGTCAGAGTTGTAATCTGTGTAACAACTCACATATTGTGGAGATTTAATAAAAGTCCAAGCAATTCCAAGATAACTAAGAAAATAACATTATTTTATTAATGCCTGCTGGCTGATTACAATGTTCATGACCAAAAGGCAAAAGAGATTCTAGATTCTGTTTATAAGAAAGACTTTGCGGGCTTCCCTGGTGGCGCAGTGGCTGAGAGTCCGCCTGCCGATGCAGGGGACGCGGGTTCGTGCCCTGGTCCGGGAGGATCCCACATGCCGCGGAGCGGCTGGGCCCGTGAGCCATGGCCGCTGAGCCTGCGCGTTCGGAGCCTGTGCTCTGCAACGGGAGAGGCCACAAACAGAAAATAACCTGTAAACTGAGACCTCTTCTTCCAATCTGTAAAATCCATGACAATGCTGACCCACTTCTCAGTATTGCTCTGAGAGCAGCTTGTAAACGAGTGTAAAAGACTTCAATAACTTAGGAGTACCTTATAAAACTAAATTAATAATGACAGGGTGTCTCTGCTCCACACAGCACAGTAGTCTCTGAATGTCAAGTGTGGAGTAAAGGGGTGTTCTGAAGACCCACGTACCAGAAACAATAAAGAGCTTTATGCAATATTGTATGTGAACATTGTGACAGTAAAGATGTAAGTTACTGTTATTATTTAGGGACATAATTGCTGGAGCAACTGTACAATGTATCTAAGCAGAATCAAAGGAATAATGCAAAAAAAAATCAAAACAGCTATTCAAAGGCAGGTGATCAAATAGCCCAGTAAGGTTGTTATCATTTATATCATTGACAATACCATACAGACTAGTTTATGCCGTAAAACAGACTCCTTTGCACTGCATAGTCAGAGAGGATGAAGAGCAACTATGCTGTAGAAGTACAGGGTCAGCTTTTGCCCCACTGGGAGCAGACTCTAATAGCAGATAGACTAAAGAGTTACTCAAGCAATGTCGGAAAAACCTGGAGACTAGATTATGAAAAATAAAATTTCCTCACATCTTAGTTTTCCCTAATTAGGTCTGCCAACAGGTCTTGATGAATTAAGATATAAAAGTAGTGAACATGACTTAGAGAGAGGAAAGTTAAGGGCAAGGTATGCGAAATCAACTAAATGAAGAAATTGTTCTCACATAAGAACATCTGGTTCATAACTGCAGCCAGGGAACTTGGGAAGAGAATGATAAGGGGGATTAGACAACTCATCTTTGTAGAAAGGCAAGCATTTGGGACTTCCCTGGTGGTCCAATGGTTAAGACTCCACGCTTCCACTGCAGGGGGCCCAGGTTCAATCCCTGGTCAGGGAAGATCTCACACGTCATGTATTTTTTATAAAATAAAATTTAAAAAGTTTAAGACATCTCTGGGAAATAAAGGTGGAGATATTAAAAAAAAAAAAGAGAAGCATTTGGTCTCAAGCTGTTGGGGGTTTGCTTTGACGTTTTGCCTAAGTGACTTGGGATTCTGTTTTCTTGTTTGTGAAGTGGGAATGATGATGGTGATGATGATGATGACAACTCAAGGGGCTCTTATGAGGATTAGACAAGCTAATGCACCTAGTTGAGTGCCTTGCACATAATAGGACTCTAATATATGGTGGCTATTATTTTTGAATGCCTACTATGTGCTAGACATTTTAATATATGTTACCTGATAGTGTTCTCAACATCACTTTTAATAGGTATTATGAAAACCAGTATACCAGATTGCACACTTGGTAAATGGCAGATCTAGGTCTTAAACTCTGGAGAGCCTCACAACAAAATCTGTAATGATTCCATTATACCATGATCCTTCACAAACATGTGACAATCTGAACACGTATTTCTTTGTCTTTCATTTTGTCTAATACTAGCCCTGACTATAGCTTTTGAGCTTTCATTCATCTTTGAGAGTTTACGAGATGGCATTTGTGAACGTGTCTATAGATTTAACTCTCCCAACCACCGTTATCTACATCTGCAATTGGGATAAACCAGGACCCTGAGAAGTAAGCCAGTAAAATATTTTGCTGTTTTTTTTGTTTGCTTACAGTTTTTGGTGCCTTTGGTTGTGTTTGGTGTAACTCTGCATGAACCCAGAAAAATATTAGTTAGAGATGGGTCTTCTGTTCTGAGCTTAGAACAAGAGTTCTTAAAGTTCTCAAAGCTTCTTGCCATCAGTCTTGGCAATAAATTTTTGGATTTGACACCAAAAGCAAAGGCAAAAATAAATCAGTGGGACTACACTGAACTAAAAAGCTTCTGCACAGCAAAAGAAACCATCAAAATTAAAAGGCAACCTACGGAAGAGAAAACAGAATAGAAGAGTGGTTGACAGGGGCTGGGCATGGGGGGAATAGGGAGAGGTTGGTAAAAAGGTGCAAGCTTTCAGGTATAACTGAATAAGGTCTGAGGATCTAATGCATAACATGGTGACTATAGTGACAACACCTATATCAGATGGTTGAAATTTGCTAAGGGAGGAAAACTTACATGTTCTCACATACACCAAAAACTATGTGAGAAAGAAAGGAAGGAAGGGAAAGAGGGAGGGAGGGAGGGAGGAAGGAAGGAAGGAGGAAGGAGGCAGGGAAGGAAGAAGGGAGGGAGGGAGGGAGGGAGGAAGGAAAGGAGAAAGAAAAGGAGGAAAGAAAGAAAGAAACAGAAAGAAAAGAAGGGAGGAAGGAAGGAAGAAGAAATGGTTCTTCTGTCCTGAGTTTAGAGCAGGAGGTTTCAAAGCGCAATCCCTAAACCAGCAGCATCAATGCCATCTGGGAACTTTTAGAAATGCAAATTATAAATTATCAGACCCTAGACAGACCTAGAGAATCGGGAACTGAAGGAGGAGGGACAGGCAGCAATTCTTGTTTTAACAAGACCTCCAGGCAATTCTGAAGTACATTACAGTTTGAAAATCACTGATGTAGAGTATAAACAGCATTTAAATTAGCTTTTGATAATAGCACACATTTGTAACGTATTGATAACTTTTACATTCTCTTTTGCTAAACAGACTAAATAAATGTTGGTTGTTAAAACTTAAGGTTGTCACTTAAAAATTTTTTTTCACTGACTTGGTTCTAATCAGGATATTAAATATCCTTGCTAGATCCACTTTACTATTTGAGGATCATTCTCCAGAAAAGATGTGTTTGCTGTAAATGACAACCTATTTCAGTGACTCCACCCTTCGTCAGAAGTCTTTCTGTATGTCAAATTTAAATTACTCTTTTGTCATTTTAAGCGTATTGCTACTTGATCTATCATCAAAATACATCTTAATTTTTCCAATCCATTTTTAAATGGGCAGGCTGAGGTATAGATATTGTAAGTGAAAATTTTCAAATTTTCAAATTTTGATCTAACTTTAAATATCCTGAAAAATTATCAAAATCTGTATCCCAAATAATGGTTTGATAGTTATCACCATTAGCATAGGGGGAAGTGTGGAAATGCCAAATGGTTTAGAAATTCATCCTGATATTCTTTCAAATTCCCCAGAAAGTTACTTAGCCACTGGTAACATACATTTTCTAGGGTGGTTGCTGGCTCAGAACATCCCTCTTAGATAATCATCACCCTTGTTTGTGCTTAATTACTTATGCCATGGTCACAGCCCAACCAAGTTGGATTCTTTCTCTCAGAGGTTAGGAATCTGGATTGAAAGATGTGGGCCAGTCTCTGCTAGCCACTGGAGCTGAGGGTGTGTGAATCCAGGAGCTGTGTGCCGTCTAGAGAAGAAGACAAAGCCAGTCATTACAAAGAGGCAATAGCCCAGACATGCCAAGAAATCCACGGGCTAGAGAACCTGGAGAGAAAGAGAATGAGTATGAGGGCAATTGCCGTAATTCCTAATGGTTTTCTGGTTCTTGACTCTAAACCTTCTGTATCACCTAAGGAAACTCCTCGTTTTTGGATTCTTTGAAATGCACCTTTATTCCACTGAAAAATTATCCTTTTTTTCCCCTTTAGCCAAGTTTGAATGAAATTCTGTTATTTGTAACTCAAAGTGCCTTGATGAAATTTACGGCCAATGAAAAAAAACTGTTCCTGCTCCATCTAAGTGGCAGGAAAGAAGCATGAGTGATTCAAATAAATCCTAAAGCTGAAAATTGCTATAGCAATCACTACACTATTTAATAGTGTCTGGGAAAGTTATATGTATTGTCCTGTGCTCATACAGAATCAAATCTTTTAAGTGCCCCTTACTTATAAAGAAAAGAGCAAACATCTCATTTCTATATCAGTGAAGCGTGGTTAGGAAGGAAGGTCCCTTTGTCAGTCAAATCGGTTTTCTTCAGCTCCCCCAGCTAGTGTGGCGAAGGGACCATGGACTTTGACCAGAGACACAAAATTGTGAATTCCGTCTGGATCACTTACTATCTCTGCTACCTTAGATAATATTTCTCTCTTTCTAGTTTCTTATGTAAAATGAGGATGAGGATGGTAAAGTCTCCTTCGCAGGACTGGGACAGGCTTTGTTCTCCCAGCTTCTCTGGCCTTGGTGACATCATAAAGGCGGGGAAAGAGAAAAGTGTCAACATTTGCCACTGAAGAAGCCTGTTAGAATTCAACTGTGAATTTACTTTTCACTCAGTGTTATTGCCACCCCGTGGATTTCTTGGGTAATGAAGCTCAGTCTGAGCCAGTGAAAGGGGGAGATTACAGTTACTTTAGTAAATTTCTGTTGCCAGTGTGAGTGCCCTCTTCTGGGCATTGAAGGAAATACCACACTCATCATTCCACTTGTAGAGTTGTGGAGTTTGTAGGTTTGCAGTTGAAGGTAGTGCTGCAGCATGAATGAGATCGTGCATTAACCTGCCCTCCTCCATGGACACACACCCCTCCCCCAATTTTCAAATACTAAAGCTGAATCCCAAATAATTTGAATTTCAAGGCTGGGCAGTGGTAAAGCTAGGAAGAGAATTTTGGGTCTTCACTTCCAACTGACCGTTCTTCCCACTTACACAGCTGGATAACAGAGCCTTGTTTTTACAATTAGCTGTTGGTCTTTTTTTCATTATTTACTTATTTTATAGGCAGGCTTTACTTGATCAATTAATTAGTTTGCTTTATAGCACTGTATATACATGTGTTCTTCCTCTCTTCCTGGGTGCTGCCGATTTTCCTCCTTTAGAAGCATTTTCTTGTCATTCTTTTCTGTGGAAGTATCTGGTGATAGTTTAAGAGCCTATCTGTATTCGCTGTAGAATTTCCATCTTTGTGTTTCCTCCTACTTCCTGAAAAATCCCTCCACTTCTCTGATACTATGGAAATCCTATTTCTTCCGGGCACAACTCAAGTCCCACCTGCCTCTTCTGAGTCTTGCAGGCCACAGTGGTCCATGCTACATCTTTTGGGGCTCATATCTCTGACTTATATGTTATTTTAACATGTGCATTATTATTTCTTTAGCTCGACTATGATCTCTTTGAAAGCAAAGATGTCTTCATTGTATTACTCAGGGCACCTGAATTCCCAATGGATACGTAATACATATTTCTTGATCCATCCTAGGGGTCCCTGCTTCCATTTCCCTTTTCTATCATGTTTCCATATTTCCAAACACAGGAAAACGACAACCAAAAAACTACATAGTAGCAGATTATTGCCTTTTGTTTCCACTGGGTTTTACTTGTGGCAACCAGGTTCCTCATTTGTACTTTCATGGTGTGTGTGTGGGGGGGTGTGTGTGTGTGTACGTGATTTCTCCCATAACTTCCAGTGCCGAGCAATTCATCTATGGGTATTCTCTGGCATCTGTGTTCAAGTTACTTTCTTCCACAGAGGTTCTCTTTTTTGTTTATTAGAGGCAACTGATGTTATCGCTTTAAAACATATTCTTGGTTTGAGGTTTTGAGGACTAAATGTAGCAAATGTGTTTGAAAGCTGGCTTATGGTTATGAATTCTCAGTGGAGATTATTTTCCCTCTCTCCCCTCATTTCCAAGGTTGAAACCTATAATAAATCATTCCTTTTTCTGAGGAGGGGAGTTTTTTTTTGTTTTGTTTGCTTGTTTTTTAATTTGTTTGTTTTTTGCAGTTCACCCTCATAATGAGAGTGTAGGCTTCTTGTATTTCAGATGCATGTATGTGTGGAGGGGTTGGTTTCCATTAACTCATCTCCAACTTGACTCCTGATTTTTCACTAGTGAACTTAAGTGAGTACTTGCTTTTGTGTCGGTCCTTTTCTCTCATGGGCTATAAAATGGAAGCTCAAGTTTCTCCTGGTTGGACAGATCCCCTTAGGGCAGACACCAATTTCAGGCTTTACTTCTCTCCATGGAGTATTGCTTTCACTTTATTTGGTTAAACCTCTGAGCATATCCTTTGATTTTTTGCTAGCTCAGCAATGCACTGAAAAAGATTTTTTCCTGTCCTATCTAGAATTCTTAGTTCTTTGAACTGGGATGGCTGTTCTTGATGGGCCCCATGGCCACTCACTTAATCTCTTAGATACATTTTGGGATTAATTTGTAAATTTCAAGGAAAAATTCTGGTATGATTTTGGATTGAGATTTCACCAAATTTATAGAAGAATTCAGGAAGACAATATCTTTACAATATTTATTCTTCTCATTTTTAAACATGGTTTATCAGTCCATTTATTATATCTTCATTATGTCCTTCAGTAACATTTATGTTTTTCTTTTAAAGATCTTACACTGAGGTTTTGTAAACAGTTTTTTAAACTTGCATTTTCTATTGGTCACTGCTGTATAAGAAGGTAAGATTTACATAGTACTTACCATGTGCAGGGCGTTATTTTAAATCCTTTAGTAATATTTTATCTGGTGAACTTGTTTATTAACTCGACTGGTCTGTCACTTAACTGCTCTTGAAGTTTCAATAAAAGCAATCATATCACCTATAGTTATTGATCCTTTCCTTGCTTTCTTTTCAGTATCTGTGCTTTTTATTTGTTTGTTTTTTCTTATCGCTGTCCTATTTGGACCCTCTCTGTAACAAAATTGTTCTTTCCCTGTGTGTTTTGTTAGTCTTGATTGCAGGTTTATCTTTGCATTTGCGAATTCCTCTTTCCCTGTCTGTGGACACTTTTTAAATTTATTCCTGAGTGCCTCCACTGTTGCAGTGGAGAGGGGTGGAATCTGCTAGCACAGAACCTTCCAGCTGTCTCTATTAGGATTTTTCCATTCATTTTGGGTGTTGCCAGCCACCTGGAAGGCTGTATTGCCTCTGTGACCCAGTTATTCATACTGACTTCTTCAGTCTGAAAGCAGATGCCAAACCGTTTACTGCTTGGCTGTGTGTGTGTGTGGGTATGTGGGTGTGTGAATGTTTGTGTTTGTGTAGGGAGGGATGGAAGCAGGACCAACCTGCTTGACTGTTCTACATTCCATCTCTAAGCAGTCACCCTAATCCTTGGCTCCATATTCCTTGTTATTTTCATTGATTATGAGTTAGAAGAGTCTTCAGAACTAATCTCACCATATCAGCCATTATATCTAGTGTCTACCTTTCAGCCAATTTTCCTTCCTCAATTCAATCCTGTCAGATTTCTATCTTTTAGACGTATCTAAACATTTCTGTTTTCCTAATGACATTCTTTTTCTCCAGTATGGCTAAGGATTTATTCCTTATTTTTAAACTCATTTTCAAAAATTTGTTGGGAGGTCAGGTTTGTTGCATTCGCACATTCTGTTAGTAATGCCCACTAATTAATTGTTTTCTGTATTTCAAGCTATTTCTTATTGGCTCGACTGCTAGTAAAACATGTATTAACAATACCAGTAATGGAAGAATATTTGTATTCAGCAACTTCTGATCAATAGATCAGTGAAGCACTGAACTGAGTAAACATGAATAATTATCATAGGCTACCCTGTATAAACTGACATCGTTTTGCATTTTCCAAAAAGTTTATAAATTATATCACCAAATTCTCTCCACAAGTCTGAGATAATCATTATAATTTCAAGTTGAGAAAACTATGTCCAAGGATTAACTGAGATTCACACCATTAGCGTGAAGCAGAGAAAGGTTCAATGCCCAGGGAGGGATAGCTGTTAAAGGTACAAGATCTACACTGGGTGCAAATTTCACCTCAATTACCAACTAGTTGTGTCACGTTTGAAAAATTTTTACTTTTCCCATCTTTTAGTTTCTCATCTGCAAGTGTTATCAATTACAGTACTGCTCTCAAAATACTATAGTGAGGATTACATTTAAAGAGCTTAGAACTGCCCCAGTCACATAATATGCACTCAATAAATAATAATTGTTATTATTGCTACTATTTTGAACTCGTGTCCAGCATCTTTTACTACAGTATATCATTATATGTAAGACCAATTTTTAAAAAGTCCTACTGAATTTAGGGATAAGTTCAGAAAAAAAGAAGAGAACTCTCCCAAAATGCAAACACACACACACACACACACACACACACACACACACACACACACACACACATGCTCATACATATATATAAGTATTGTCTAACCATTTGCAGTGGTAACTCCACATGATGCTTTCTAGGTTCTAGAGAATACAAAATGTGTCAGGAAATAGTGTTGAACAAAACAGATACAATCCTCTCTCATGGAGCTTACAAACCAGAAGAGGAGACAGATGTTAAAGAAGTGATTATACTAAAACAAAGTCATTTCAACTGTACTAAGGGCTTTAAAGCAAGAAATCACTTGGCAACCTATAGCTCAAAAGACTTAGAAATACTCAAGTTCAACTACAATGACTGGAATTTTATCTCCCTGAAGGCATGAATGAAAAATAACTGCTTTTTAAATTGTTGAAAAAATGTTGTGGCAGAATATCCATGACTTTTATTAAAAGAATTAAAACAAAACTTTAATCATTTTCATCTTTTACTATTCAAGTGCAGGAAACAAAGAATCTGACAGGCAGAATAATTCAGTTCTTTGGAGACATGTACTCTATTATGAAGAGAAGGACAGATCTTCTGTTGTTACAAGGTTCTCTGGGGAGGTGGCTAAAACAGAAAAAAAAAGCATCAATGGGTTCATTGAATTGTAAGTAGTATGTTAGGACATTGCTACAGTCTGAATGTTTGTGTCCCCCCAAATTTCGTATGTTCAAATGCTAATCCCAAAGAGGACGGTATTAGGAGGTGGGTCCTTTGGGAGGTGCTTGGGCCATGAGGGTAGAGCCTTAAGGAATGGGATTAATGTTATAAGAGACCCGTCAGAGAGCACACAGCGAGATACCGGCAGTCCGCAGTCGGGAAGAGGGCCTTCGCCCAACCACGCTGGCACCACCCTCCGGAACTGTGAAAATTTCTGTTGCCTGTAATTACCCAGTCTGTGATTTTTTGTTAGAGCAGCCTGAACAAACTAAGACAAAATAAATAATCCAAAGTAAAAACTGCCTCTGTACTGATCAGAGATCACTGAATACAAAACTTCTTTCACTACTTTTGCCGTTAATCTATGTTTTATTCCCAGTCGAACCAGTAAGAAATAGCCTTCAGGTTCTAATGATTAACATTACATAAAACTATCAGATACATACCGACTGCTCACCGTGTCCCAGGAACATTTCTAGGCATTTGGGGCATATTAGTGCGCAAAACAGGTAGAGCTCTCTGACTTCGGGTCCTTTAAATAATTCAATATAAAGTATCCACCTACCCTGTCTTTGTGGGAGGAGACAAGGAGGACAGGACCCTTCTTCTGACAACAGAACCGAGGGCAAACTAAAACTAACTGAGCTCCAGTCAAGGAAAGAGACAGCTGAGATGCTGCTCTTGCTTGTCTTCATGCTGACCTCAGGTCTCTTCACAGTTTACCCCTCACAAGCAACTACACCTGTGGGCTCATTTGCAGCTAGGTGTTTTGTTCAGGCAGTCAGTATCCATCCCAAGCATCACAGGCCATCTTTATTTCCAGGCGGAATATTCATGGCATGCGGAGAGGATGGATCCAGAGTAATGCTGTAGAGTAATGGGAGTCGAAGCCAGTACAATAGATTGAAAAGGGAAAGATGAAAGATTGTTAAGGAAGTCTTCTTAAATAATGCCATTTGCAGCAACATGGATGGACCTAGAGATTGTCATACTCGGTGAAGTAAGTCAGACAGAGAAAGACAAATATCATATGATATTGTTTATATGTGGAATCTAAAACAAGGTACAAATGAACTTATTTACAAAACAGAAATAGAGTCAGATGTAGAAAACAAACATGGTTACCAAGGAGGGAAGGGGGAAGATAAATTGGAAGATTGGGATTGACATATACACACTATTATATATAAAATAGATAACTAATAAGAACCTAGTGTACAGCACAAGGAACTCTACTCAATACTCTGTAATAATCTATATAGGAAAAGAATGTAAAAAAGAGTGGATATATGTATATGTATAACTGATTCATTTTGCTGTGCAGTAGAAACTAACACAACATTGTAAATCAACTATACTCCAATAAAAATTAATTTAAAAAAACAAAACAAAAAGGAAGTCTTCTTAGAAGGCAGAGTGAGATTTGGTGGCTTTGGATGTCCTTCAACAGTTATCCTGGATCCTGCCACTCAGATTTTTGCCTCAGGGTTCCTGACTAAGGAGTTTACATGAAAGGAACAGTGGAAAAAAGAAAAGCACACTGCAGTGGAGTGGCATATGACACCAAGTTAAGAACCAAGGTCGGAACACAAGGTGAAAAATCATGTATTGCCAGAATTACCCATGGAAATCCCCTAATCAGCCCAAGTTAAAGTGCTTGGCCCCTGTTTTTGTTTTTACAACTAGATATCAGGTCCTATAACCCTTTGTTAGTCTATGCTTTTTTGTGCCCTTAGTTAATTCTTCCATCTCTCCCTCAAAAATGTTGACACATCCATCACTATTCACATGTCTGGCCACATGACCTGTGCATTTTTTAAAAATTAATTAATTAATTTATTTTTTACTGCATTGGGTCTTCATCGCTGTGCACAGGCTTTCTCTAGTTGCAGCAAGCAGGGGCTACTCTTCATTGCAGTGGGTGGGCTTCTCATTGCAGTGGCTTCTCTTGTTATGGAGCACGGGCTCTAGGCGCATGGGCTTCAGTAGTTGTGGCACACAGGCTCAGCAGTTGTGGCTTGTGTACCGTGGCATGTAGGATCTTCCCAGACCAGGGCTCGAACCCATGTCCCCTGCTTTGGCTGGCGGATCCTTAACTACTGTGCTACCAGGGAAGTCCCTGTGCATTTCTTTTCCTCTTTCTTTCTATCTCAAAAATCCTTTGAATCCGTTGTGTATTATTTCCTCAGGTTTGCTTACACACGTCAACTCTTTTCAGCTTAACCAAACTTAGTATAAGTGATGATCAATGTATACACAATATTTCAGTAAGTTAAATGGATGGAAAGTTTTTATTGTAATATTTGAAATTATCTGGGTAGGCACAGGGTTATGTAGCACTATTTGGTATAAACTGGATTGGAAGTACAGAAGTGGGGCCTCTGACTCTCTGTTTCTCTCTCAACAAGGCTGAGCACAGAGGGGACCCTTACCTACTTACTGACTTAACCAAGTGACTTAGTGGCCTAGCCAAATGGTGGGGAGAGAAGGGGCAGTCAGCTGCCTCAAGAGAGTGAGCCCGGCTAGGGTTTACTCCAGGAGGTGGATGGACAAGAGCATTCGCTCCTGGATTCTGACAAAGCAAACCTGCCCTAAAATAGAGCACAGTTAATATCCTCATATCCTTGGTTCTGAACAAGCAGATGAGCAAATTCTCCTCTCTTGAGAGGAAGCAGAAAGGAAGGTGGGAAGAAAGGAGAAAGGATGAGGGAAAGGACTGTTGAAGGATAACTGTTGAAGGACATCCAAAGCCACCAAATCTCACTCTGCCTTCTAAGAAGACTTCCTTTTTGTTTTTTTTAAATTAATTTTTATTGGAAACATGGGAAGGAGGTCAAAACTGTATGGAGAAGGGTAAAGATGCCTCTCTCCCCATAAGTCCCCCATTGCAAATCCACTGTCCTATAGTTACAAAATGAACCCAAAAGTTACAATGAAAAACACCACCAAAGGAAATGCCTCCTATTATTAATTTTTTAAAGAAATATTCCTATCCTTTACAAATTAAAATCCTAAAAAAACTAAATTCCAAAATACTCTGCCCTCCAATTTCATCTTCTGTTCCCCTTACTTAAGCCATTCAGATACCTCGTTAGAGTCTATCTGCCTTTAGCTGTAACTGAGCTTAAGCCATTTTTCACTTGAGTAATTATAGGTCCTTGACCCTCCAAAGTCAAAAAATATCCCCTTGCTTTCCACCCACAGTATCTTATATGTCCCATTTTCCAAAGAACGAAAAGGATAATTGCATATAAAAGAATATTACAAAAATATCTCTACACATAAGTTTAGAAAATTTGCCTGAAGCAATAACATTTAAAGAGCAAAAGCAATGCGCCTGCATTACTATTGCAAGCCACAGAGGTAGGGAAATGGAAAAAGAAAAACAAAAACAAGGAGAAAATTGTTTTCAACTTAGACTATCAGTGAACTTCTACCAGATGTCTATAGTCCACAAATTGTGAGCTAAAAACTCAACTAGAAGAAATATCTCCTTTAAGAAGTTAATAGTGATTTTATGCCTTATGTATGTATTCTGTCAGAGGGTGGAATGTGAAACGCTCTGTCTAAAGTGTTATAAACATTGTCTAAAGTTTACTTAAGGAATTCTTCCCATTAGTTTATGAGAAACATCTAAATTTTTTTTTTTGAACCCCATGTTCCTAGCATGACAAATAAATGGAGTTTTTCTTCTACAATACTTTTTAAGCAGGGTACCATTATTTGTAATAGGGAATTCTAGACACCTTGACCTTCATTCAAGTGTTCTGCTCTGGAAGATGTATGTCTTCATCCCCAGCAGGAGCCTCAGACCTTTTAACCCTACCTTAAAGTCTGTCACTGTGACCTCCTGTAGTGACATTCTTTTTTTTTTTTTTTTTTCCGGTACGCGGGCCTCTCACTGTTGTGGCCTCTCCCGTTGCGGAGCACAGGCTCCAGACGCACAGGCCCAGCGGCCGTGGCTCATGGGCCCAGCCGCTCCGCGGCACGCCGGATCTTCCCAGACTGGGGCACGAACCCGTGTCCCCTGCATCGGCAGGTGGACTCTCAACCACTGTGCCACCAGGGAAGCCTGTAGTGACATTCTTGATGCCTATGAATCTTGTCTCCTAGAGGAGGTTTCTTTCTTGCTCCCAAGATCATTTCACCTGGAGAATTACTCTTACCTTATGCTTTTAACAAATTAAGGGTTTGTTTCGAGCCTAACTATACATACTGTATAGTGCATAGATCTTAATTCTATAGCTTAATGAAATTTTACATACAAATACAATTGTATGTATATTTGTATGTATGTACA
Source organism: Lagenorhynchus albirostris (assembly GCF_949774975.1). Lineage (NCBI taxonomy): Eukaryota > Metazoa > Chordata > Mammalia > Artiodactyla > Delphinidae > Lagenorhynchus > Lagenorhynchus albirostris. The sequence continues at coordinate 95,830,852 of NC_083105.1, read as the reverse complement.
TACAAATCTACTTCCCAGATTGAGATAAAGAACATTTCAGTTAACTTGTTCTTAAATTGGGCTGTTGATGTTTTGGGAGCAACTGCCCTTAGGTCCTGATAAGGAACAGTATACCCCTTTCATCAACTTGCTCATTTCCACAAGCATCCTTTTTTTTCAGCTTCTGAATTTTTCCGGCCATAAGTAAACTGCACTATTTCAAGAGCAGCAAAAACCTCTATTCCAAATCCTAACCTGAAGAAGTGGACTAGGTGTCTCAATGAAAAACATGTTGCCTGTCATGTCAGTAAACAAAGGATGTTGCAGCCATCAAGCCATCACGTTACAGCTGCCCTGACTGTGAGCTCTGAGGGAACTCAGGATAGAAACAGGATGCCTGCCACCTAGCAGTCAACTGCGGTGCCCTCCCCCAACAGCGCACCCTGAGGAGACTCAGGATGAGAAAGCATCAGATACTGGCCCCCAGATAACTGAGATCCATATCAAAGGAACGATTTCAGTGAGCCCAGACTTCTGCATCTTCCCATATATAAAAAAGCGCTAAGTTCCTTAACTTGAGATATCTTTCTTTAATTAACAGTAAACTTTTGAAGTTCCGACTACCTGGTCTTTGTTGCAAAAACTCCTATGTATCCCGGCTTCTCCCTTACCTCTCTCAGAGCTATCTGAGATGCTGTGTCCCAGGCTTAAGTCCTTGATTTTGTCCGCCAACTAAAACATAATTCTCAGTTTTTAGGTTGTGCCCTTTTTTCAGTTGACAGGTGTCTATAGCGTTTTTTTCTTTTTTCACATGTGCCTCTATTTTTTCTCTAACGTAGTAGTTTCCATTGCATTTCCATGATGACTAATGAAGTTGAGCATCCTTTCTTTTGTTTTTGGCCATTTACTATTTCATACAGAGTCTGTTCAAATTCTACCTATTACTGTATGGGTTTTCTCATTTTTTTTTATTGATTTGCAGGAGTTTCTTCTAACTTCTGGATACAAGCCCTTATCAAAGACTTGTGTTGCAAATAACTTTATTTTTTGTTTCTTGGTTAATACTTTTGGTGTCAATTGCTGGCTTTATGATTTCCTGTCATACTTTGAATAGTTTCTGAAACCATTTACTACTGGGAAAATGATTCCCCTTTGTTACGTAGGCTCTTGCTTTTCATTCTCTAAGTCTTGAGTCTCTCTCTCTCCTTTTTAGCCCAGCCTTTAAAAGCCATAGGTACAGGTATAAAGCTCCTTTTCTTTTGTATATCTGTTTTACCTTGCTTCTAAGTTCTCGAATTTTTCTTGCAAGTTTTTCTTGGGTTTATTCTGCAGCAAGCCTCAAATCTTAAGAGAATAGGTTTTCTTCTTTTTTTTTTTTGGTTTGTTTTTTCCCTCCTCACATAAAGCCCATTGTGGGTCTGAAAGCTTCTCTGCTCTGCACGCAGCTGCTCAGTGATTCTGGCTGCTTTGGTCTTATGGTCCCACCAACTGACCCTGAGGCCTGCACATTTGCCTGGAGACTCATAAAAGGCTTTTCAGTGTCTCAAACCAGAAATGACATATGTCACTTGTTCTCATATTCATTGCCCAGGATTGGTCACATGGCTCCAGCCAACTACTTGGGGGAATGGGAGGTAGTTTTCCTTGTTCCAAGGGAGGACAAGCAACAGAAGGGATCTGGTGAACTCACAGCATTATCTCCGTCAGAGCAAGACTGCCTCCTTCTTCCCATTTCTTATTTTTTAAAGTTTGAGCAAACCTGATTCTTAGAGACAAGGTGTTCCAAATAAAAGTCTTTTGAATTTCTTTGCTGGCCTTCATTTTTTAATCATTCTATTAAATAGCCAGGACTTCACTCCAACACCAGGCTCTCCCTCTTTCTCAACATATGTAAATGGTCACTGCTACTATGTCAGATAAGCTGATTCGGCTCTCTTCAGTGAAAAATAACAAGAAACAAAACCAAATAAAGCTGAGACAAGATCCCTCTGCTATCAAAGTAAGCAAAGTTCTACTCAAAATGTAATATATGAATACTGTACATAATTTTAAAAATGAAATGTCATAGCGGCATCATGAAGAATGATAAATAAAAGAATCTGACAATTGTGCCATAATGAAGGGTGTTCATTCTAGAATACAAAAGGGTGAAGAATCTATGTGTTTGTATGTCATGAATAAGAATAAATATATCTGAGTCAGCGTGAAGGAGTGTAATGATTTTAAGGCAAGGGAACAGACCACAAGAAGCTATTGCATTGTTCCTTTATATCTTTGATGTTAAGTGTTTTCATTCAAAGAGGGACTATAACTCCTGGAAATAAGACTTGAGACCTTTAGATTAAGAAGTTGTTGAAACAACAACAGCAACAAAACTGGGAAGACATACATATCTAATTTAAATGGGTATTGGCCTCAATAAAAGAACTGCATTTGCTCTTAAAATTCTAATCCCTTTAAACAACAAATTTTGTTAATCAGCAAAAATAATCAGTCCTTTACTTTCCTTTGTAAAAAATTTTATTGAAGTATAGTTGATTTACAATGTTGTGTTAATTTCTGCTGCACAGCAAAGTGATTCAGTTATACATTTATATATATTCTTTTCATATTCTTTTCCATGATGGTTTATCACAGATATTGAATATAGTTCCCTGTGCTATACAGTAGGACCTTGTTGTTTATCCATCCTATATATACTAGTTTGCATCTGCTAATCCCAAACTCCCAATCTTCCCCCTCCACCATAGTCCCTTTATTTTCTATTTGCTTGTTGGAGGAATATGATGGTTAGCTCTGAAGAAACTCACAACTCACAGAAGCTCTGTGTGGTCTAAGCACAAAGTGATGAAAATACAAGATGAACTTGGATAGCTACCTCATGTATGCAGGGACAGAAGCCTAACACAGATCATCAACTAAGTGAAGGCTGACAGATATTATGCTCTTTAGAACATTCCTCTCTCAACTAGGAATATCAGACTGCCTAGAGTGGCTGCTAGTGGCTGTCTTTCTGTTCCAACTGGTGTTATTGACTCTTGTACTTTATTCTTTCCTGACACATCTATCTTTCCTGCCAATCTCAACAACCATTCCGGAAATCTGAATGAGGAAACTTTTCTAAATCCTGAGTTGGAAAACTTTCATAATGAGGAGACATCACACATCATTGAGAATGAGACCATCTAGCATAATTGATCCATGACAGCAAAAGTACAAGGATGATTACTCTTTGTCTTTATCTCAGCCTTCTCGTGTTTTGGGACACTTTGCTGGACTCAATTTAGTGTCCAGAAATAGGTAATAGTCCACGGATTATTTCTGTTTACCCACAAATGCCGTGAGGCCTGTGATGGAGACAACATTTTTAAATGAAAGACAGAGCAAAGTTTTTTTTTAAAATAAAATTATTTATTTATTTATTTTTGGCTGCTTGGGTCTTCGTTGCTGTGCGTGGGCTTTCTCTAGTTGTGGCGAGCGGGGGCTACTCTTCAGTGCGGTGTGCGGGTTTCTCATTGTCGTGGCTTCTCTCGTTGTGGAGCACGGGCTTTAAGCACGCGGGCTTCAGTAGTTGTGGTACGTGGGCCCAGTAGTTGTGGCTCGCGGGCTCTAGAGTTCAGGCTCTGTAGTTGTGGCGCACAGGCTTAGTTGCTCTGCGGCATGTGGGATCTTCCCGGACCAGGGCTCAAACCCATGTCCCCTGCATCGGCAGGCAGACCCCCAACCACTGTGCCACCAGGGAAGCCCCAGCTGTTTCAGTTTTAATGTTCAAGGTCAAAGAGATAATAAGAGGAGGAGCCAAGTCCTGAGTTCCCGGAAATCATTTGACTTGACCTTTCATGTTTGTACAAGAAAACCAGCTCTTTCTTAACTCCCTGATTCCCCTCCACTGAGGCCAGTTTGTCTTAAATTCCCTTCCAAGTTGCAGCGGCAAGTGCCGTTCCCACCAAATAACTCTCCAAATCCTTTCCACAGCTTCCAGCTCCTCACCTCCAGTATTTCTCCTAAGGGAATCTGATGCCGTAAATTTTATCTTCACTTCTTGTCAATTTTCTGTGAACTAAACCAACCCTAAAGCAGGTATCATATATTAATGTGGGTGTCTTCTTTGTAGACTTTCCCCTGGCACTACCTAGCAATTCCTCTGGTTCTGCCAACAAATCAGAAAGTTCTTTCTAAACCCTCTCCCAACTAGTTCCTGTGTCATCAAGCAATTACATTTGTGCTTTCTTAATCATTCCTTCTTCTATTTGTCATTCTCATAAGTTGAGGAAGACAGCAGAAGCTGTACTATCGTGTGACAACTTTAATAACATAGGACACAATGAGATCAGTGATAAATCATGGAAGGAAATATTCTGGTTCAAGCAACCTCACAAGAGAAAAGACTGGAGGTCCTTCTTGTGTAGCAGCATAGCTTTTATTGTTCTTTGCAAACTACGCAAGTGAGAAACCCCAAATTTCTCTAGAAGAAAGGGAAGAATAACTGTGATTTAAAGATGCTTTCCTTCTACCTTTAGCTACCCTGCTGCCTCTGAAAAAAGCCCAGCAAACAGTTAAAGATCCAGAGTGGTAAGTCCGATATGATGACAAGTGTGATAAGGTTTTGATGAGCAGACATGTGAGCATTAAGACTGTCTATCCTCTAAACACCCAGACCTGGCCCCTTCACTGGGTCTTTGTTTCCTTGGAGGCGCCCATGTCCATGGAGCAATCTGTGTGGGTTTCTCCTGTTAATCTGCCTTAGATCGATTTAATTCTCACACCCAGCTGGAGACCCTAAGAGGGCAGGGGAAAAGTTATGCCCCCCCTAAAATTTGATCTCTGTTCCACTGTCCCTTCTCTGAGGGACAATCATTTTACACAGTAATCTTACTGGGTTCTGAGAGCCGAGGGTTCAAAATAAATGCATAGTGGGTTCCATTTACCTTAAAAAAAAAAAAAGACTGTCTATTCTCAGTCATTTTTTTTTTGCTTTCCTTTTCTTTAGAGCAAACAGAGAGCAAAGGGCTTAGGTACAGAGAGGAGAATAATATACGGTATTCCTCTCCTTGATCACAACTATTCAAATAATCTCCACATTCAAAATATACCCTCTTCCTCCCAAGACCATCACGGGGTTCATCTAATCAGAGTATCACGTTTGACATCTAAGATCTTATGATTAGATTAATATTTCAACCCCAATTCCAAAAGAGCAACTCACCAGGAACAATTTACTCAACAGATAATTTTTTTAAGTAATGATTGCATTTCATGTTTGTTCTTTAAGTCTATTGATCCTTCCATTAATTAGTTCGAATGTCAATTATTCTAATCATTAGTACAGATTAAGAACGAATACAGATGAACACTTCTTAAGTTTCTCTTATTCCTTCCCCAGAGTCATGCCCTACTACTTCTGTTATATGATATTGAAATTTTAGGGAGAGATTTGGTTTATTTTGAGTAGTATTTCCAATAGTTGGCTGAATCAATCATTCAAAGACAATTTCTTGTTGATTTACTTGTCACTTTGGCCAATAAAAATCAATTTTTCCAATCTTAATTTGATAGAATAGCTTTTTTAATTTTAGAAATACAGCCTTCTTCAACCTATTAACTTTAAATTAAAGGTGTGTCTATATACAGGATACAAAAGAAATATGTGATATGGTTTACTGTCCTCAAGGAACAATCTTCATGGGAGAGTAAGGCTTGCATACCCTTAGGAAAGTAGTAAATAAATATGTACTAAATTCAACATTTTACTGCTAGACTATGTGATACAAACAAGTGATGTACATTCCCATGGACCTGGAGTACAAAGACAATTAGTAAGTTGTTGGGAATCAAATAAAAAGAGATTAAAAAGAGCTAGATGAAATGAACAACAATGGAGTATACTTGATCGGACGACTCTTCCACAGCTAGCTTTGCAGTTATTATGGTATGTGTGCTATCAGGATGAATATGAAAAAAGTAGTGCTTGAAATAAGATTGAAAATAACTATTGTAATATATTATTTGAACCTCTCTCTAACCTTATGAGTTCTATTATTCTAAAAATACGTATCATTTTTTAAAAAAGAAACAATGTAACATAATTTCCAAGTTAACCTACTTTACAAGTTAACCTCAAATATCATTATAAGGTTTTCAACGAAATTCTAAAATTGTTTATTTAGGTGTGGTAACACACTTTTTGATTTTTTATAAATTTTTGTGTGCGGAATTGTTTGTTTGGCCTTATATTTTCTTTTAATGTTACATATTACTCAAAAAGAAACTTAAGATAGGAAGCCATGCTAAGAAAAAAATAAAATAAAAGAGCCATGAAAATTGTTGCAATTGAAATCTAGAAATATAATGATGTATGATATTATAGAAGCTATACTTATAATGACCACAGGGTGGCATCCTAGCATCATGCATGACAATACTACTCGATCTGGACGTGCTATCAGAATACAATGAAAACTAGCTCAAATTATTGTAGGTTCTTTCCTCCAAGAAAGTTGTCAAGAGAAGCCAGACTTTAAACATCATGCTTTTTTGTGTATATGTTTGATTTTTCTTGACTCATAGCTAGTTTTACCCTTCCCTTGGCAACTGCCCTTTGCCCCTGGTCAAACCTTCCCTCTTCTAAAAAGAAAATCGAATCCTGCCTATTCCTCAAACTAGCAATGCACGAAGAAAGTGAGAATTTCAACAAAAAGACAGAAAATACTTTAGAGTACCAAAGAGACATAATAGAGCTGAAGAATACAATAAGAAAACTAAAAAATTCAATAAAGGGGCTCAACAATAGAGTAAATCAAGCAGAAGAAATGATTAGCAAACTCAAAGACAGGGCAGTGGAATGCATCCAGTAAGAGGAACGAAAAGAAAAAGAATGAAAAAGAATAAAAACAACTTAAGGGACATATGGGGTAACATCAAGCCAAGCCAATATTTGCATTACATGGGTCTCTGAAGGAGAAGAGATAGGCAGGGACAGAAAACTTATTCAAAGAAATAATGGTGGAAAACATCCCTAACCTGGGGAAATTAACAGAAATCCAGATCCAGGAAGCCCAAGAAAGTTCCAAACAAGATGAATCTATAAAAAACCCACACCGAGACACATTATAATTAAATTGTAAAAAGTCAAAGACAAGGAAAGAATCTTAAAAGCAGCAATAGACAAACAACTTATGAACAAGGGACCCCCCCCCATAAAACTATCAGGAGATTTATCAGCAGAATCTTTGCAGGTGGAAGGGAGTGGCATGATAACACTCAAAGTGCTGGGGAAAAAAAACAAACTGCCAACCAAAACACTCTACTAAGGAAAAAAAACAAATCTGTAACTATGTGTGGTGATGGATATTACCTAGACTTATTGTGGTGATTATTTCATAATATATACATATATCAATCGAATCATGTTGTACACCTGAAACTAAATAAAGTTATATATCAATTATATCTCAATTTTTTAAAAATTGTAATAAAAAGAATACCTAGCAAAGTTGTCCTTGAAGGAGAGAGTTTTCGAGACAAGCAAAGGCTGAAGGACTTCATCACCACTAGATCAGCCTTATAAGAAATGTCAAAAGGACTTTAAGCTGAAACAAAAAGAAGCTAATCAGTAACAGGAAAATATATGAAAGTATAAATCTCAATGGTAAAGATCTCTTTCTCTCTCTCTCTCTCTCTCTCTCTATATATATATATACACACATACGGTTAAATTCAGAATACTCTAATGTAATGGTGGTGGATAAATCACTTACAAATTTCGTATTAATGTTAAATGACAAAAGTATTAAATATAACACATAGCTATAACTACAATAATTTGTTAATGGATACACAAAGTAAAGATGTAAATTGTGATATCAAAAACATAAAACATGGTGGGGGGGCAGGAGAGTAAAACTGTAGAGCTTCAGTATGATTTCAAAGTTAATTGTTGTCACCTTAAGATAGGCTGTGAAAAATATGTTTTATGTAAGCCTCATGACAACCACAAAGTAGAAATCCATATTATCTACAGATAATCTATATAATAGTAGGGGACTTCAATACCCAATTTCAACAATGGATAGATTATTCAGACAGAATATCAATAAGGAAACATCGGGCTTATACTACATGCTGGTCATATGGACTTCATTTACAGAACATTCCACCCGTTCTTCTCAAGTACACATGGAACATTCTCCATGAAGGATCCTGTTAGGCCACAAAACAATTCTTAACTACTTTAATATTGCAATCATATCAAGCATCTTTTCTAATCACAATGGTATGAAACTAGAAATCAATAATAAGAGGAAAACTGGAAAATTCAAAAATACATAAAGAATAACAACATGCTTCTGAACAACCAGTGGATCAAAAAAGAAATCAAAAGGGAAATAAAAAATATCTTGAGACAAATAAAAATAAAAACACAATATACCATAACTTGATGCAGCAAAAGCAGTTCTAAGAGGGAAGTTCATAGCAATAAATGCCTACATAGAGAAAAAAGAAAGTTATCAAATGAAAACCTAACTTATACCTCAAGGAACTAGAATAAGAAAAACAAACTAAATCCAAAGTAAGTAGATGAAAGAAAATATTAATAATAAAGATAAGAATAGAAATAAAACTAGGAATTAGAAAATGTCAATAAAACTAATACCTGTGTTTTGGAAAAGATAAACAAGACTGACAAATTCTTAGCCAGACTAAGGAAAAAAAAAAAAAGGACAAGACTCAAATTAATAAAATTATGAATGAAAGAGGAAACATTATACCTGAAACACAGAAATACTAAAGGTCATAAGAAACTACTATGAACAACTGTATGCCAAATAACCTAGAAGAAATTGATAAATTCATAGAAATATATAATCTACCAAGACTGAATCATGAAGAAATAGAACATCTAAACAGACCAATTACTAGTAAGATTGAATCTGTAATCAAAAACCTCCCAACAAACAAAAGTCCTGGTCCAGATGGCTTCACTGGTGAATTCTACCAAATATTCAAAGAATTAATACCAATCCTTCCCAAACTCTTCCAAAATATAGAAGAGGAGGAAACACTGCCCAACTCATTTTATGAGATGAGCATTACCTTAATAGCAAAGTTAGACAAGAACAATACTGGAAAAGAAAATTACAGGTCAATATCCCTGATGAACATAAATGAAAAAATCCTCAACAAAATATTAGCAAACCAAATTCCACAGCACATTAAAAGAAAAACACACGATGATCAAGTGTAATTTATTCCTCAGATGCAAGGATGGTTCAACACTCACAAAACAATCAATGTGATACACCACATTGATAGAATGAAAGACAAAAATCATATGAACATCTCAATAGACGCAGAAAAGGGATCTGACAAAATTCAACATCCATTCATGTTAAACTCTCAACAAGCTGGGTGTAGAGGGAACATATCTCAACTTTAATAAAGGCCATATATGACAAGCCCACAGCTTTTCAGTAGTGAAAAGCTTTCCCTCTAAATCAGAAACAAAACAAGGATGCCCATTCTCACCACTTTATTCAACATAGTACTGAAAGTCCTAGCCATGGCAATTAGGTACGATAAAAAATAAAAAGCATCCAAATTGAAAAGGAAGGAGTGGGACTTCCCTGGTGGCGCAGTGGTTAAGAATCCGCCTGCCAATGCAGGGGACATGGGTTCGAGCCCTGGTCCGGGAAGATCCCACACGCCGCAGAGCAACTAAGCCCATGCACCACAACTACTGAGCCTGCACTCTAGAGCCCACGAGCCACTACTACTGAAGCCTGCACACCTAGAGCCTGTGCTCCGCAACAAGAGAAGACACTGCAATGAGAAGCCTGCACATCGCAACGAAGAGTAGCCCCAGATCACTGCAACTAGAGAAAGCCCACGTGCAGCAACGAAGACCCAATGCAGACAAAACTAAATAAATGTATATATTAAAAAAAGGAAGAAGTAAAACTCTTTATTTGCAGATGGCATATTATATTTAAAAAAAACATAAAAACTCCACCAAATAAACTGCTAGAACTAATAAACAAATTCAGTAAACTTGCAAGATACAAAATCAATATCCAAAATTCAGTTGCATTTCTATACACTAACAGTGAACTATCAGAAAGACAAATTAAGAAAACAATCTCATTTATAACTCCATCAAAAAGAATAAAATACCTTGGAATAAATTTAACTAATGAGGTAAAAGATCTGTACACTGAAAACTGCAAGACATTCAAAGAAATTGAAGAAGGTGAAGAAGACACAGATAAGTGGAAAGCTATTCCATGCTCATGAATCAGAATAATTAATATTGTTAAAATATCTGTACCACCCCCAAGAGATCTACAGATTGAATGCAAGCTCTATCAAAATTATAATAGCATTTTTCACATAAATAGAAAAAAATCTTAAAATCTGTATGGAACTACAAAAGACTCTGAACAGCCAAAGCAATCTTGAGAAAGAACAAAGCTGGGAGCATCACACATCCTGATTTCAAACCATAGTACAACCTACAGCAATCAGAACAGATAGTATTGGCATAAAAACAGACACATAGTTCAATGGAACGAAACAGAGAGCCCAGAAAAAAACATAAGCATATACACTCAACTAATTTTCAACAAAGATGCCAAGAGTATACGGTGGGGAAAGGACAGTCTCTTCAATAAATGGTGTTGGAAAAACTGAATATACAACTGCAAAAGAATGAAACCAGACCCCATCTTACACCACACACAAAAATCACTTCAGAATGAATTAAGGACCTGAAGTTAAGACCTGAAACTATAAAAATCCTAGAAGGAAGCATAGGGAAAATGTTCCTTGACATTGGTCTTGGCAATGAGTTTTTGGATTTGACACCAAAAACAAAGGGAACAACAGCAAAAATAAACAAGTGGGACTACATCAAACTAAAAAGCTTCCACACAACAAAAGATACCATCAGCAAAATGAAAAGGCCACCTCTGGAACGGGAGTAAATATTTGCAAATCATATACTGATAAGGGGTTAATGTACAAAATATACATGGCACCCATACAACTCAATAGCAAAAAAGAAAACAAAAACAAACAAAACAACTAAGAATATGGTTTTTAAAATGGGTAAAGGACCTGAATAGACATTTTTGTAAAGAAAACATACAAATGTCCAACAGGTTTATGAAAAGGTGCTCAACGTCACTAATGATCAGGGAAAGGCAAATCAAATGAGATACCACATCTATTAGGATGTCTATATCCAAAAACAAGATACAACAAATGCTGGCAAGGATGTAAAAAGGGAACCCTAGTGCACCACTGATAGGAATGTAAACTGGTTCAGGCAGTTGGAAAAACGTATGGTGGTTCCTCAAGAACTAAACAATAGAGACACCATATGATCCAGCAATCCCACTTCTGGATATACATCCAGTGGAAACAGAATCATTTTCTTAGAGTTATCTGTACTCCCATGTTCATTGAAGCATTATTCACAATAGTCAACTATGAAAACAACCTAAGTGTTCACAGAAGGACGAATGGATAAAGAAAATGTGAAATAAATATATATGTCTCACAAATATTATTTGGCCACCAAAAAAAAAAAAAAAAGGAAATCCTGCCATTTGCAACAACATGAGTAAAACTGGAGGGCGTTTTGCTTAGTGAAATAAGCCATACAGGGAAAGACAAATACTTCATGGTATTACTTGTATATGGTATCTTACAAAAAAAAAGTTAAATTTACAAAAAAATATGGTGATTGCCAGAGGTTAGGGGAAATGAGAAGAGGTTGGCAAAAGGGTACAGACTTTCAGTTGTAACACAAATAAGGTCTGAGGATCTAATGCATAACATGGTGACTACAGTTGATAATACTGTAAATTTGCTAAGAGAGCTGAACTTGTGTTCTCACACAAATAAAGGGGGGCTGGGTAAATATGTGAGGCAATTTATGTGTTAATTAACTTGATTGTGGGAATCCTTTAACAATGTATACGTATATCAAATCATCACATCATACACCTTAAATATATTATAATTTTGTCAATTATACTTCAATAAAGCTGAAAAAAAAGAGAAAATGTGTTGAAACTGGTTAAGCCTTCTTCAGCCTGGGTCTATGAATAACTGCAGAGAGGGGATAAACGGAATAGTATTCAGCAGTAAAAAGGAATGGGCAAGATGTTACAGCGTCCCATGGAGTCATCTCCAGTTATACGTCTAAGTGAAAAACAGCAAGATGCAGAACCATGTGTATAGTGGGCTATCTAGTGCCTAAGGAAGTGCAGAAGGCTTTCTAATTGAAAACTAATTTTTTAAAATAGTTACCTATTTGGAGTGTAACAGAGATGAGGAGACAGGAAAGAAGCTAGACTTCTTTAAATACACTTTGTTTTTTTTTTTGCTGTACGCGGGCCTCTCACTGTTGTGGCCTCTCCCGTCGCGGAGCACAGGCTCCGGACGCAGGCTCAGCGGCCATGGCTCACAGGCCCAGCCGCTCAGCGGCATGTGGGATCTTCCCGGACCAGGGCACAAACCCGTGTTCCCTGCATCGGCAGGTGGACTCTCAACCACTGCGCCACCAGGGAAGCCCTATACTTTGTTTTGAAGTTTTGACTCTGGTACCATGAAAATTTATTACATAATAATAGACAAAATTAAATCAAAAGAACTAACAATCTGTAAAAAATCAAATGCAAAATAAAGCAAAGACACTTGTTTGTATAGTGCATGGTTTAATAATAAAGTTGTTTCAAATGATGCTAAGACATGGTAATTTTATTTTTTGTCTCCATTAGGATATATTCTTAAATAAGAGAAATCTTAAATTATTTTTTTAATAATTATGTTGTTAGAATAGCATATGGTTAGTTTGAAACTATTATGCACAGAGATGCACACAAATAATTGTTAATTTTTTGTTGTTAGGGACCAAAATTTTCAGCATTAGAAAAAAGAAATAAACATATACAAAATTAGAACTAGAAAGGTCAGCATGAACTCACTGAAATTTATTTTAAAAGAATCTATTCTGGTGGTTTTAAGCATAAAGGCATTTTTGAGAGAGTATCAAAGTATTACATGGTCTGCAGAAGGAGATTCAGAGCTAAGCGTCCAGAAACGATGCCGGCATCAGATATTTTTCTAGATACCTTAAGAGGGAAAAATCTTAATCTGATGTTGCGGCTAATGGTTTGCTTCAGTATGACACAAATCTGATGCTTGAATGTACAGTCTTGATCCAGAAATTGCAGTGTTACTATGGGATCTAATCATTGCTATCACGTTACAATTTGTTTTTCTTTCACTGAGTTTTACTAAACCTACATAAAGGTTTCCACTGAACATCAAACGGTTCCTGATGTGTTGCCTACTGAAAGGCTAAATTCAATCTGTTAGCCTGCAAATGTGGGACAGACTCTTTCACTGAGTTGTAATTTTTCTCTTGTGCTTAGGCGTGGATCGTTTGGATCCAATTCTTGCAGGCTGAATGCATTTTTAAAAATATAATAGAACACTTATATTGGCAACTTCTTTAAAAAAGGAGCTGAGAATTTGCAGACCTGCTGCAGCTTACCTTAACACTTTTTCAAAGCATCATTAAACCAAACAAGCCATTAAAAAGTACTAAACTGGGCATATGTATATGTATAACTGATTCACTTTGTTATAAAGCAGAAAATAACACACCATTGTGAAGCAATTATACTCCAATAAAGATGTTAAAAAAAAAAATGAAATGAAGCACTTACATTTGATCTTGGTATGATCTCCTCTTTAGGTAGAGCTCTACCAGGAGCTTTAGGTTGCATTCCTGGCCCTACTGATGTGAAACGCAGTGAGATGAACTACTTTTCAGAGCCTGTCTAGGCCTCCTGAAAATGAAAATCAATGTGTGTGATGAAAAGATGAGCATGACCTCTGGGGATTTTAAGCTTCATGATGATTTAATAGCAAATCATTGTAAATTCAGCAGACTTGACTTTCCCAATAAACATTTACTTTAAAGGAGAAAAAAAAAAGTACTAAATTGGGAATATAGGGTCAACAATAAGGGGATAAGAAAGATCTGGAAAGGAAGGCCAAGTTAAAGAGTCAATGAAGCAACATCTGGAGAAATGGTTTAAGATGTGTTCCTGTTGAAGCTTACTTATGTGTGCCTACTTGGCAAAAAGTTTGGATCAGTCATTCAAGTCTAAACATCAAGGGACAGAATAAAAAACACAATCATGTAAAACACTGATCCTATCCCACTCTCCACTGTCACTTTCACCTGACAGAAATCTTTCGTCAGCTCTGCAGCATTGACAAGTAGGAGCTGGAGCTTCATGACTGCTCTTCTTTGCCTATTCCTTTCCAACTGGAACAGGATATCAACCTAGCCATGTTATAAACATTGATAAATGGCTGCTGTTTTCCCCGTGGGCTTAGAATGAAAGATCTGGTTTTCATGGAGTTAACAAGAGCTAGTGGGGAGGGAGGGGAGCAAAGAGCAGAAGAATGGTGGAAGAGAATGAGTCCACATAGTTTTACGTGGTTGGAAATGGAAGATTCAGGGACTTAATGACTCTGTGACCCTGAATACCTCTATTATTCTTTCAATTTTCAGAAAGGATAAATTGTACTTCTATGTGGAAACGATACATTTACTGGTTCTGAGTTGTCATTTGTCTTACGCTACTCTTCAGTCTCTATACCAGTATTTTAGAAGTTGTCTTGAGTGAGCAGTTATCAGTTCCTCTAGGTGCTGTCTAGTTGCTGGGTTGGTACTGGTAGCAAAGTAGCAAAAGAAATTCTAGTTGGGGATACACAATTGAGTTTTATACAGTTTTATATATGTGGATATGTGTGTGTGTGTTTGCTTAAATAAGTGTGTAATTTCTAACAGTTGCACCTGAAATCGTCCTAATACATAGGAAATCCACTGCCTGAGACTGTGATCCTTTAAGTTAAAGCATGATATAAATACGGAGACTTTGTGCCCAAACTGGCTTATGTAAGGAGATCACCTTGCCATAATATTAAAGTTAATGTTACGGAATCAAATGGGTAAGATTCCTGGCTAGTAGCCCAGTTCACAGATCAGTCTAACCCGAGTTTTAATGCAAGCTCCTCGGGCAAGTTCCAGAATTTTACTTAGCTTCCTTTCTTCATTTTAAAGTGAAAACAGTATCGGTAAGGCTGTTCGTATATGCTGTACAAAATAACTGCATGGCATATATGTAAATAAATAACCCGTTCCCGACCTATCAAGAGTTAAAACGCTAAACGCTGAATACCGTTTTAAGCAGTAGACAGGAAGGGGCGGAGCGCCAGCCGCAGCCCCCGCCTCACCGCCGTTAGGGAAGCAGCTGCGGCTACGTCAGGCGCGAGTGTAAGCCCAGCTGCCGCTTAGCCCCCGGCCCCTCCCGGTCACCGCCGTCAGTCGGGGGTCCGCGGGGTCTACGGTCACCCTGCGCTCCAGGCACCGCACCGGGCAAGCGGCGACACCGCGTCCATGGCCACCGCGGCGGCTCCGTCATCCTTGGCTCTCAAAGCCTCGAGCCTGGCCGCGGCCCCCGGCTCGTACGGGGTCTTCTGCAAGGGGCTCTCCCGCACCCTCCTCGCCTTCTTCGAGCTGGCCTGGCAGCTGCGCATGAACTTTCCGTACTTCTACATCGCGGGCTCCGTGGTCCTCAACATCCGCTTGCAGGTACACTTTTAGAGCACTGAGGAAGCCGCCGGTATCCCGGGCCTGCATTATGGCGGACTCCCAGGAGGCCGCGCGGCGCCGCGGAGCTGGGGGCGAGGAGTTCCGCTGTCTCGCGAGAGTGCCTGGGCTCCCTCCGCGGCTGTGCTCTCCGCTCTCAGCCGAGCTCCTGTACTGTCACTGAGACCTTGCCGAGATTAGGAAGAGGAAATACGCGATTCCGGGAGCCGAGAAAGAACTTCAGCTAAGACCCACGACAATATTTAAGAAGCTGTGCATCCTTAAAACAAAAACGGGACGAACAGGCTGCATGACAAAAAGGGAAAGGTACTAAAATTTTCAGGACAAAAATGTACAACAAGCTCATGGTCCATATTAATTTAATAAATAAGTAAATTTCGGGAGTATGAGACTGGAATATAAGCAGACGCTGAATGAGTAAGAAGCTGGAGATCTTAAGGATATGCTGTGGAGGGCATATATTTCTTCATCCCACAAGAAAAAACAATGACGATCAGAAGCTTTCACTGAAAAAAACTGCACAGGAAACACATCCTTCAAATACCAAACAATGTAAAATGCTGCAGGATTTTGAACAGAGGGAGTGTAAGAAAGTGGACTCTATTTCAGTGTCCCTATGAGTAACATGCAGTTCAAAATCTTGGAGCCAAAGAAGGAAATCCAGTCATAGCACAAAGCTTGGCGACTTATCGAATAACATTTAAATAATCGTAATAATGTAAATGCTGTTGATGGTTTTCATCTTCTTAAGAGAATACTTACAGTTACAAAGTTTGAATGCACATGTTATCAGCCTTGATGGTGTAAAAGTGAGGGTACCTGGAATGGTAATGGTGTCTTTTAAAGTGGGAAGCTGAGAGGAAAATTCTGTTGTCGATGGGGGAAGAGGGCATTTTATTATTAAAGAGTAGCCATAAAATTGCTTAAATGTAACTATATGAAAGAGAGAAGAGGAGGGGAGAACAGCATGAGGTCAACAAGAAATGCCTAGAGGTTAGAGTTAGGGTGGAATGTTTCAGATTACCTGATGTATTTGGAGTCAAGAGATTTTTAGATTTCAGAGAGTCTGGAGACGAATTAGTGGTCTGCAAAATTTTTTCTAATTAAGGAAGCAAAGCTGAGGCAGTTATAAACCCCGGGAAAAATAAAAAAGTTTTTCAAGAACTACACTGTATAACTCCACTGTGAAGAATATTACTACTCATCATATAAAGCCAGTTTTAATTATATAAACACTGAATACAGGTAAATTATTAGGTAACATTGGAACGACTGGAGAAGAGAGAGATGTATATGTAATGGGGGAGAATCAATCAAGATCTGATATAGAAAAGTTGATTTTAAAAAAGCAGTATAACTTGTCACTTAGAAAGAGTACAATAAGAAATAGCTAAGAGTTAAAATTGGTAGTCTCTGGAGAAAGAAAATCAGGGATAGACAGAAAGGTGGAGGACTGCTGTTTTTCACTACCAGTCTAACAGTAACGGTGATTTTTCTTAGCCGTGTGTGTGTGTGTGTGTGTGTGTGTTCGCGAAGATATATCTATATATATATAGATATAGATATCAGGCAGACCTCTGTTAAAATACAAACTAATTTTGTGGTCCAGGTGAGCCCATTAATCTGCCTAAACCCCAGTTTTCTCAATTCTATTAAATGAGAGTAAAAATACCCACCTTGAAAGATCAGTCAAGAATTAAAAATAAGCCTGACTTAGTGCTTGATACATACCGTACACAGTAAAGAGTATTTGTTATAACAGAATATTTCATCAACTTGTGAATAAAACTTAAAACTCTCATATGGAGTGCCTGCTTTTCCATTGGAGAGTTTTAGTACTGAAGGAGGTTTGTAGATTACTGACAATGGGGGTGTAGGGAAGACCCTCCAGGAAGAGACATTTGAGCTGAAAGGGGCAATTATTTGCCAAAGTAAAGATTTAAACTATTTGTAGTGTTCTGTATTCCACTAATTGTATCCAACAAACAAGTGTACTCTAGGAATATAAAATAAGTGCCCCCTGTAGCACAATGTCTTGCTTTGAGTAACTTCTTCCTACCCTTCATTCCTTGTCTCCAGCCAAAGTAGAGTACATCTTCATCTTTCTACGTCATACACTTTCTTCAACCTTCTGTACCTTATTTTTTTTTTGACTTATGGTTACTCTACCTGTGTTTTAAGGCTGAACTTAGACGTCACTTTTTCCATTAAGTTTTTCCCAGATGCTCCTGACCAGATTAGAGATCATTTCTTTTAATCCATCTAAAGGGCTGTGTTAATATCAACCTATGCCATTTTCATAGGCTTCCTTATTTGTGCTTAATTGTGCATTAATTATCAGATGCAGTTTTTAAAAGAATATCCAAGAAGACAGGTTTCCGGACTATGATCTCTTCCCTTGGTAATTACATATTGCTGTGAAAGTGCAGGGACTAAAACATTTTAGTCTAAAATATCAGAAATGTAATTTGATCAATGAAATAATTCAGTATTGCCAATGGGCTTACAAATGGTGGGCACCACTATTTCCTAGAGGCACTAATGTCCCAATTTGTAACACAAAAGAATGAGGCTGCCATTAGCCCTGGAATGGTGACATACAGGGATTTGGGTGGCTAATGAACATGTGCCTTCCTCAACCTTTTTTTCTTCATATTAGTGTTTTGCTACACTGAAGAAACTAAGGCACTTCAGCAGATTTATTATTATATCCTCCACTAGATTAGAAGCCCTATGAGGGAAGGTACTATATCCTATCGAATTTTACAGCCTGTAATATCAGCAAATATATAGTAGGAACTGAATGAAAGCTCCATGATTTACCATTTATTCTTAATAATTGCTCTTAAAACCAGATGTGTATTTTTCTTCCTACATGATACAACTCAGTAAAGTTTCCCATGGAAGAAAACAAGATTTTTGCTCTACTTATTATTAACCACTTACTATTCTAATTTACAAGGAATTTTATTCCTCCTGGCATCCTTCCAGGTCACATCCATGAAGCCAAAGATTTTCTCAATCCCCAGCCTAGAGCATTGCCTAATGTGAGTAAATATTGTTGAATGAATGCCAAATTAGTTGGTTTTTCTACACTTAGCAGTCAATAAAAGAAATAAAGATGTGTTTGTCCCTGATACTAAAGTCATCTACTTTATTTCTCCCATAAATCAAGCTTTTTCAGGCCTTGAAGAATATTGATCGGCCCAGAGATCTCAAACTTGAAGAAGCAAAGAGATGGCATGATTCTGATCAATAAAGAAAAACACTTGTTTATGCAGTTCACCTGACAAGAATGCTGGGGGAATGGTGACTCTTAATAGTTTAAAGGGAAATAGTGATCATAGTAAACACATAACCTAAGGGTTAGGGAGCAAGATTTTTTTTTTAAGGATTTTAAAATTGAGGGTAAAAATACTTATGATTAGTTGGCTAAAAGAATGTATCATCAGGACTTCCCTGGTGGTCCAGTGGTTAAGGCTTTGCCTTCCAATACAGGGGGTGTGGGTTCGATCCCTGGTCAAGGAGCTAAGATCCCACGTGCCTTGCGGCCATAAAACCAAAACAAAACAGAAGCAATATTGTAACAAATTCAATAAAGACTTTAAAAATGGTCCACATCAAAAAAAAAAAACTTGAAAAAAAAAGAACATATCACTATCAGCATGTTTTTAAAATGTTATTGAGATTTTAATACCAGGAACTATGAAAAGTTATTTACTTACATGATCATAATCCTCCCGTGTACCCTATGAGGAAGATATTTTCATCATCATTTTTTCAGGTAAGGAAACTAGGATTTAGTGAGGTTAAGTAACTTTCCTAAGGTCAGAGTAACTGGCCAAACCACAAGTGCATCTCAAGTTTATTACTAAAGATACATTTGATGAGGGATTCAATTTTTTTTACATGTATAGGTAATTCTGAATAATCCCGTCGCTTTTCTCAAATTCTCAAACAGAAGTATTACCTGAGTAATACTTGAGGATATCTTTTTTTAATATAATTATTGAGGGCCTTTTGTATTAGAATATAAATATTTAATATTATTTGATATTAAATTCGAGTATTTTATACTCTGATGCCTAAAGCCAGTTGGCCTATTTGTGGGGAAGAGGGGTGAAGGCGATGGAGGACACAGAGGAAAGGACATTCATTTCCCCTAGGATGGAAAGAAAACACTTTCCTTCCCATGATGGAGTGGAGATCGGGTAAAAACATGAATTTTGAAGCTCAGTCATCGCTGTCCTGAGGAGGCCGAACTAAATTCCCGGTTACAAAATTCTGCAGTCCTATTTTAATGGAGACTTTTCTTGGGGCATCAATAGCATTTGATAGAGTCAAGAAGAAAACAGAACTTACACATGGAGACATAAAGTGGTGGCGGAATAGAAAGTTTATGAATATAGGTACAAAAGAAGGAGAGGAAAATCCTAATGCCTGGAAGGTAGTCTGAGGAGTAGATTCGGAAGATTCCAAACACAGTGGACCAAGGGAAGAACCCCTTTAATAGCTATCAGAATTTCCAACACTTGGGCTGGATTGAGTCACATCAGTCTATTTCTTGAATTACCCTAAGTGTGGAAACTTCCTTGCGATTTCAGCAAGAACACATGATAGCCTATTGCCCAGCAGGATTACCACCAGGTCAGGTCATGAATCTTTTGCAGCTGAAACCAACTCCTCCCCACCCCCACTCCTCACTAATACAAATCTCAGCAATGACCTTGGAAGAACTGAAAGGCCAAAGGACATTCCTGGTGCCTACAACAAATGAAGAAACACTGGAATTCTTAGTAAAGTACATCTTAGTTGCGGTACATCTGAGGGCACTCCTGCCAGTTTCTGTCCTAATTAGGGATCTGCAGTGAACATTGGAAATTCTTGCTCATCCTTATGGCTTTCAAGCACCAAGTGGATCTATTCACAGTAAGGTGGTGGAGTGCCATCAGTGAAAAATAAAGTGGACTGGAGATCTTTCATATACTGGGTGAGGGAGAGTGGGTATACTTTTTCATGTGAACCAAAATGAGGAAAAATAAATCATCACACAACGAAAAAGCAAAAACCACTAAGGAAATACTGTACTTAGAACATCTTGGCTCTAAAATCATTGGCACAGTAATAGAGATTGTGTCCAAGAGATAAAGAAACAAAAAGATGTTTAATTTTAAAAAAGAGCTGTTTTTCAAAAGACTGTTTTAGCTTTTTAATTGATAAAAAGCATCTCAAACTGCAAAGACGAGTACAATTAATAGAAGCCTTAAAATTTAGAGGCTAGATCCATATGGAAGGGAAAAGAAGTTATTTTAAAGCCAACTCATTTAAACCTGCGTCTAAGAAACAGAGGTACTAACATACAAGTCAAGATAGTGCCTTAGTCTTCTGAAGCCGTATCTACGTTGGTGTCCCTCCAAATTGTTAAAGTTGAAAATAACCCATCTGTCACCCGAGCTTTTATACCTTCAAATAAT